>NC_132859.1:8116472-8426472 GCF_048164855.1 Canis lupus baileyi
GAATTATCTGTGTTTTTAATCTCCAAGGGAAAACACATAATACTTTTAGTTTTTCACAGTCCTTATAGTCAGGAAGTTCTATCAGCTGCTGTATTAAAGTCTTCCTACTATAATATACTCATTCATCTCTGTATTTTTTTTTCCTTTTATTTAAATTTTGTTAGCTAACATACAGTGCAATATTTCTGGAGTATTTGTCTATTTTCAAAAATATACCTTTGGGACACCTGGGTGTCTCAGTGGTTGGGCATATGCTTCTGGCTCACGGCATGATCCCGGAGTCCTGGGATCGAGTCCCACATGGGGCTCCCCACAGGGAGCCTGTTTCTCCCTCTTCCTGTATCTCTGCCTCTCTCTATCTCTCATGAATAAATAAAATCTTTAAAAAACAAACAAGAATATACATTTGATTTAGTCTCTCCTTATCCTTCCACAGTTTACATAATCACAGGTTACTCTCTTTTCCTTATTTTCATTTGGTAGAAAATATTTTGGCGAAGAGGGTATGGTACTACATTGCTTCTAATTTCAATTTATTTACTTTAAAAACCACCATGACTATTGCATTCAAACTTAAACACTTCCCTTGGGCACCCCCGGTGGCGCAGCGGTTTAGCGCTGCCTGCAGCCTGGGGTCTGATCCTGGAGACCCAGGATTGAGTCCCGCGTCAGGCTCCCTGCATGGAGCCCGCTTCTCCCTCTGCCTGTGTCTCTGCCTCTCAGTCTCTCTCTCTCTGAATAAATAAATTAAAAAAAAATACTTATTAAAAAAAATAAATAAATAAACACTTCTCTTAAAACAAGCAAGCCCAACTCCACCATTACTGTGGTTATTTCAATCAACTTTACAAATTTTGAAAGTGATGTTTTAATTATGAAAGCAGAATAAGCACATTATTTCTCAACTTCACAAAAACAGTATACTATGAAGTAAAACAATGATACACTTTACAGCAATAAAACATATTTAATGGTTTGATCACTCAATAGTAATAGCTCTTTTCCCCATGTTTATATAGCTCCACGCCTCTCTGCCCAGTAACTTAAGTGACCTGAGAGCCACAAATCCATAAGATTCTACTTATCATATGGGAAAATTTAGGAAAAGTAGTATGTTCTTAATGGGCTTAGAGTACAAAGGAGCATCAGGAATACAAATAGCTGCATCAATATACTCTGAAATTTGGCTACCGCTTCAGTTGTTGTAAACTCAAGCAACTTTTTGTAGGATGAATTTTTTGATAACTATAGTATAAACTGTGTTTGTTATCAAGGGAAATATTACTAATTATATAGCTGTTAGCATGGGAGGCCATGCTCTTATTCTTAAGACTGAATTGACACTTTCTTAATTGGAAAGACTACAATTTTCATTTTCCTCTCTTAGAGTTATCACATTTTCTCTTGTGGAGCAGTCTGCCCAACAACCAACTAAAAAGAGCAATACAAAAAGGATGTTTGCCCTTTCTCACAAACCATATGAGGTGTTTTACCTCTTTATTCTTAATCTCTCTTACTCTTTATTCTCTTACACTGACTATAATCCACCCATTTATGTTTGTCCTTGTGTTGATAGAAGAAAAAACAAAGCAAATTCTAAAGTCTTTTCTAACTCTTTTACAACATTACTGACTCAATTCTGTTAAATATTTATTAAGTGCTTTGAGTGGCCCATGTTATGTGCCGAACAAAGGATAAAGTCCTAATCTCAGTTTAGAATGCTCTCAGGCCATTCCATCCTTGAAAGTAGTTTAATCCATAAACTTATTAGATTTAGAAAGGAATTTCCTAAAGAGGCTATTCTGAAGAAGGAAAAGTTGCTCTGGACTGCTGTCTGTTAGGATCCCTTTTCCTAAACACCTTTTCTGAAAGGCAAAACTCTAATGATCCAATAGCTAGAGCTGTAGAAATGTGCAGAGGAAAGGATAAACCACTGAGGAATATTGTGGAACACTTGGATGTGGTTAGGATGGCAGAAATTGTCCTTACTTCTTTCCCTATTAAAATAGGGTTCCCTGAGGTAACCGGAGGTGTGATGGGAAAAGCAAATTGAATTCTTTTTTTTTTTTACCTGCATGCCAATGTTGTGATTGTCATAAATCCAATGAGAAGTGGATGCCTGTGGTTTTGAAGGAATGTGCTTAGTTCACAGAACGAAAAGGCTTCTCAGTTAACTCAAACACTAAAAACACACAGATTAAAATTCAAAGAATGAGGAAAAGAAAATCCAAGGAAGTCTTTGAGTTTCACTGGGGCAAGTATAGATGGGTAGGATATGATTTCCTGGCATGATCTGCCAACTGTATGCTTTTATTGCAAATAAATAAAAAGTTCTTACAAGATCAAGTGAGTTTTTAAGTGCTACAACATCATAAAGTTGCTTGATTTGCAGCCGAGACTATTGCACAATTCGTAGCTGAAAAGAACTAAGAAAGGCTGCTGGTAATTTTTTACTACTTAAAAAAAAAAAGAGCAAGTCATATACTTTCCCAAAAGGGGAAAATGATTTGTCTCATGATATTAGCAATGTAATTAAAACCTTTATTTTTAATGTTTAGACTCGTAAGGATATAATTATTGGGTATTCTTTTCTATGCTTTTTTCTTCTACTCTTTGTCTTTGCCTGGATATAAATACAAAATTCCATGCCTTTCTTAGGTCCTTATAACAATTTCTTTTCATGCCGAATCTCATTAAGCCTCCTCCCTCTTAAAACAAATTTTTTTGAGAAATAATTCGCATAAAATTCAACCTTTCAAAGTATACAATTTGGCGGTTTTTAGTATGTTCACAGAGTTGTGCAACTATCCTCACTATCTGATTACAGAACCTTTTCATCACTCCAAAAGGAAATCCATATCCATCTATAGTCACTTTCCATTACCATTCCCTCAGGCCACCCCCCTCCCTCCCACCCCCCTCCCTTGGCAACCACTAATCTACTTTCTGTGGATTTGCCTTTTCTGGACATTTTGTGTAAGTAAAATTATATAGCTTTTTGTATCTGGCTTCTCAGCATGTTTTCAAGCTTCATGTTGTAACATATAGCATTACTGCATTACTTCATACTTCTTTTTAGGGCTGAATAATATTCCATTGCATGGATACTCAGTATTTGACTTTTATGGTATTTGACTGAGTCATATACTTGTCTTACTACGGAATTAATCTATTGCATTTTTATAGTGTTTATAAGAGAGACTCTGACAGATTTAGTCATGTATTAGCTACCACGATGGTTTTCTAGAATTACCTCCGCAAATACAAGTTAGAAAAGTCAGAGAACAATTTCTTCCTAAGCATTTATTAGTAGTTATTCTCCAAAGAACAGAATGTTTTATTTTTAGCTATTCAAAAGTTATACCAGATGTTATACCAACAGTTAAATTGTTGAAGAGACTTTTAGCTGAAATCAGCTCCAGAGAAAATTAGATTAATGTTATATCTTTTTAAATTTAAAAGATTTCCAACTAAAATGAGGAATACTCTGTGAGCATTTTATATATTTAGAGAAGATAGAAAGGAACTAAAGAGGATTTATGTCTTCCCATATTCATTTTACATATTTTCATATTAGATGAAACTATTAAAAATTTATAAAAGTTATCTATAATAGAATAGAGAAAAGGCATTTACTTTTGCTTAAATTTACTCAAAATATTTCTTCTTTTTTTTTTAAGATTTTATTTATTCATGAGAGACACAGAGAGAGGCAGAGACATAGAGGGAGAAGCAGACTCCCTGCGAGAAGTCCAATATAGGACTCAATCCAAGGACCTCGGGATCACGACCCAAGCCAAAAGCAGACACTCAACTACTGAACCACCCAGGTACCCCCTCTTCAGAATATTTCTAAACTAATTTGGGGGGATCTCTAGGACACCATTCTCTGGATAATGCAGCTGCTGCAGCCACTTGCCTTCTGGGGCTCATAAGCTACTAGATGAAATGAAAAGATACATAAACATTGATCCAGAGTGTGATTAGGCATAGCTAAGGAGCTCTGCAAACCTAAGAGAAGGAGGGAGTAGTTCTCACGAGGGGCATCAGGTTGGTACTTTTTTTTTCTTGATTGTTTTTGCTCTTTTGGTAATTGTATCCCAAGTAACGTTTGGAAAATAATCTCTTCCCAATTGGATATTGTTTGGGGGGACTGCCAGAGAAGAGTCCATGCCTTCTTCTCTTCATGCTGAGCCTATAATTTAAGTCTCTCTCCCAGAACTTTGAAGCCAGTCAGAGAGACTGGTTGACACCTTTTCATTTTTTTTTTTTTAAGATTTATGTATTTTAGGGAGTGAGAGTAGTAGAGGGAGAGGGAGAGAGACAATCTCAATCAGACTCCCCACTGAATGTGGAGTCCGATGCAGGGCTCAATTTCAGGACCCTGAAATCATGACCTGTGTTGAAATCGAGAGTTGGAACACTTAATCAACAGAGCCACCCAGGTGCCCCACAAATTCATTTTAGTGGCAGCCTTGCAAGATGCTTGAGACCTGCTACATGGCATCACAAAGGTGTTCTTGTCCTTTAAGGACTTGGTCTCAGAGCTGCCCTTTTATTCTGTACCTAATATGTTCAATACATTTATTCTCTGTTAAAGTTAGCATCTAAAAGAACCGCAACTGCTACAGAGGATAACAATACAATTAGATTAATTTTGTAGAATTGCATACTTTATTTCATAAAGTGGGATTTTTGTAAAGTATCTTTGCAAATTGTTACTACATCTAAAATTTAGACATGATTTTAGGATGTAGGTTGACTGTGGCAGTCTCATGTTAGGATCAGTCTAATTACTGAGACAAGATTCAAAACAAATTAGCATTTTCCTGTTAATGCTCTACTATTCCTTTTATGTGCTTTTTTAAAGGATTTTATTTATTTATAACAAACACAGAGAGAGAGGCAAGACATAGGCAGAGGCAGAAGCAGGCTCCCTATGAGGAGCCAGATGCAGGACTGGATCCCAGGACCCTGAGATCACAACCTGAGCCAAAAACAATTAACCACTGAGCCACCCAGGTGCCCCTATTTGCTTTCTGTATCCTCTCTATTGTGTCTCTAAACTGTTCCCTTAGAACTTACAAAATCTGGTGGTTTCACTGTAATCCCTTTAGTCTATTACAGTTTGCTTATAGAAATAAGATGAAAATATAAAACAGTAATTATCAAATGAAACAAGGCCTAGATGAATTCCTGGCACACAATAGTTAAAGCAATTAATGAACAAATCAATGAGTAAGAGTGATGAGTGAACAGTATATACAATATGCCCTGTGGAACTTCAGAGTGGGGAAAAACCACTTCAGCTTGGAGTGTCAGAAAAATGTTTCTGAGTTGTTGAGAGAAGGGCAGGATTTGAGCAGATAGGTTCCTGGGTCTGTTTTAGGTGCTTGGAATACAGTGGGGACAAGAGAATATGACTGCTCTCATTGAGCTTACATCCTAGTGGGGTGATGGATAATAGAGAAGATAAATGTGAGCTATAATTTCAGGTTGTGCTAACTGCTCTGAAGAAAAATAAAACACATTAAGGATCAGAGTTGAGAGCTGCTATTTTAGGTAGACAGGTCAGTAAAAGCTCTGAAGAGTTGATGTTGGAGCAGAAATCTGAATGCAGCAAGGGAGTGCACAGTAGAATATTTGGAAGAAGAGCATTCAAGGCTGCAGGAAAAGTAGGCAAATGCTCTGAGGTGAGAATGGGCTTGGTATATTTAAGGAAGCGCAAGGAGGTTGATGTGGCTGGAGTTAAATGAGAATAGAAGTGATCAGAGGAGTGAGCAGCAGCAAGATACAGGGCCTTTAGCGCCACGTTTTCTTCTCCAAGTCCTTCCATCCAACTGAGTATGTGGATGATCCATCCAACACCTCAGCTTCTCATTTCCTTGATCTCATTTCCCAAGGCCTCCCCTGTTTCTTTCAGCCACTTGGTTCCACTGCTGCACTCTGGACCTTGTCCCCTACACTCTGGACCCTGTCCCCACCTGAACTGTTCTGTCTCTGAAATCACAGTTTCAGACCTTCTTTCCTCTTGAAATTGATTCCACTCATTGGTCAATATAACTTCCAACACCCCAATTCTTCAGCTTTAGATGAACCTTCAATACCCTTGCCCTACTCTATCTCTCTCTATTCAAAAGCCTCTGCCTATCTATATTTTCCTCCTTATCCAGTTTGGATTCCCAACCCATCACTGCAAGCAACTCAACACTGCCAATATTCTAAAACCTTTCTGTTGTATTTTGCATTGCACCTCTCATCTCTACCATATATGAATTCAACTCTCCCATCTTTTTTCTTGCTAGTTTATGGGCAACAAAGACCTATGGGAGAAAATATGCAGAAGCCTCCCAGACTATCAAGCTTCTATATTTATGATCATTAGTCTTAAGCCTTTAACACTGCCTAACTAGCCCATGATTTCCCTAGTCAGCTTTCTCATTTTCAACAATCTCAAGCTTTCTCTGCTCCCCTTAAGCCTCTGACCCATGCACCACCCCTTCTTGTTTTCATCACTGCCTGCCTATTTCTTCACAGAACAAATAGAAGTGATCAAATAGGAATTTTCTTCACTTCTGACCAACAAATTTAAAGTCCTCTCTGTTCTGTGCGCTGATACTCCTTTTTCTCTCCTATTCCAGTAAAAGAGGCATCCCTCAGGTTTCTGGATCCTATTCTTTCCAGTATCTTGTCACTTTTGTCTTTTCTGCTTATCCATCTTCCTGATTTCTTCTCATGAAAAAAAAAAAAAAGAGGCATTTCCAATCTACCTCATCTTAATATCCCTTGACCCACATCCCTCTCTAGTTACTACATGCTGTCTCTTCTCCATTTCTGAAAAAAGTTCACCTTCCCTCCCCAAGTCACTCCTGGTAACATTTCCAGTACTTTCCATGTTGCTAAATCCAATGTACATTTTTCAGTCCTCATCTTACTAGATGTACAGCAACATTTGACATGATTGATCACTCTCTCTTTCTAAAAAAGTATACTTTTGGGGGGGGAGGGATGTTAAATATCTTCTCTTTTACCCTTTACATCTCTAGCAAAGTTTTCTCATATTTGCAAGACAGCCCTCTTAGTTGGACATCTCCCCAGAGTTTTGTCCTTAGCCTTTTCTCTCTACAAACTTATGCCAGGTAGTTTGGTTCATTTCTTTGGCTTTAATTAACATCAATCTGCTGATGACTATCCACTTTAGATCACTAGTCCTATTGCTCTCC
Source organism: Canis lupus baileyi (assembly GCF_048164855.1). Lineage (NCBI taxonomy): Eukaryota > Metazoa > Chordata > Mammalia > Carnivora > Canidae > Canis > Canis lupus. The sequence goes on from NC_132859.1 coordinate 8,123,696, forward strand.
TGAATTTGAGACATGTAACTACTTATCATCTATATGTGCTTAGATATCTAACAGTTACTTCAAACTCAAGATGAACAAAATTCGGGCACCTGGGTGGCTCAGTGGTTGAGCGTCTGCCTTTGGCTCAGGTCATGATCCCAGGGTCCTGGGATCGAGTCCCACATTGAGTTCCCCTGCCTGAAGCCTGCTTCTCACTCTGCCTATGTCTCTGCCTTTCTCTGTGTGTCTCTCATGAATAAATAAGTAAAATCTTTAAAAAAAAAATGAACAAAATTCAACTTATCTTTTACAAACTTGCTCTTCTTCCAGTGTTCTTTATTCAAGAAATAACTTTGCTATCCACCCAGTTGCTCAAATCAGAGACATGTGTGTCACTCTTGGCTTCTTTCTCTCCCTTTCACTCACCACAAATGATCCATTACCGAGTCCTATCAACTCTACCATCTTAAATATCACTCAGATTAGTCTACTTCTCTCTATTTCCATGGCCTCCCTGCTCATGCTTGGGCTACCTTATCTCCCTCCAGTTAACTAGTTCTTTGACTCCATCTTATTAAGCTCCCCATTCTCCTCACCCCCATGCATTTCCTACACAGCAGCCAGAATCATCTTCCAAAATAGAAATCACATCCTTTGACTGCTTAAAACCCCTCCGTTGATTTGCATTGTTTTTGGGATAAAGCCTTGGCTCCTAGCTTTATTTCCAGTCTCATTTCTCTCACATACACCTCTTCCCATGTGGTATTCTTTCATTTCCTTCACTTCTATTGTCTGAATCCTCCCTCTTCCATCATCTACCAAAGTAGCTCATATGCATTCCTCTGGCTTCAGTTTAAACATCATTTCCTCCAAGAAGTTAGGAGAACTATTTTGTTTACATAGTACCCTGTGCTGTCCTTATCGTAGATTTAACAAATATTGGTGTAATTATTAGGTTAATTACCTTTTTTTTTTTTTCCTGGATTGTAGGAACTGTGTTTTTCTTGTTTTGCTCCGTATCACTGGTGTCTGTCACTATGACTGGTACTTTTTAAGCTCCTATTAAATGTTGCAGAGAGAGAGAAAGCAATATAAAATGGAGTACAGAACAAAATCTGCGTATATTTTAAAGGTAAAACAAGGATCCAAACGAATTTTGCTTTCCTGTCACACAAGTATGGTTTGCATTAAACCTCACAATACAAGTTATATATCATCATTTCTTTTTTTCTTTTAGTGGGAAAACATATTTAGAACATTTAGTCTGCAGATTCTATTGAATGGACAAAACCAGATATTTACTTAGACCAGTGATTTTTAGCCTAGGCTGCCCTTTGGAATCACTTGGGGAAATTTTTAAAAATTCTGTTTCCCATCCTTGTAGATTGTCTCATCCTTGTAGTTTGTCATTTAACTGGCCTGAGATTTGTTTTGTTTGTTGTTTGTTTGTTTGTTTTTTTATAGATTTGTTTTGCCTGTTTTTTTTAATTTTTTTTTTAAATTTTATTTATTTATGATAGTCATACAGAGAGAGAGAGAGAGAGAGAGAGAGAGGCAGAGACATAGGCAGAGGGAGAAGCAGGCTCCATGCAGGGAGCCTGATGTGGGACTCGATCCCAGGTCTCCAGGATCGTGCCCTGGGCCAAAGGCAGGCGCCAAACCGCTGCGCCACCCAGGGCTCCCTGGTTTTTTTTTTTTTTTTTTTTTTTAAAGATTTTACTTATTTATTCATGAGAGACACACAGAGAGAGAGAGGCAAAGACACAGGCAAAGGGAGAAGCAGGCTCCATGCAGGAAGCCTGATGCGGGGCTTGATCCCAGGACTCCGGGATCACACCCCGAGTCAAGGCAGATACTCAACCGCTGAGCCACCCTGGCATCCCAACTGGCCTGAGATTTGTAAAAGCTCTCCACATGATTCTGATCTATAGCAGAAGTTAAGAACATGACAGATACTGGACCTTTTTCTCTGTGACATGCTTCACTGACTGATATTTGAGCCTGTTGAAGAACAAGAAATTCAGTCAATCTATATTCAGCAGTACCCTGATCCACCCATTGGTGCTTCAACTGCAATTAAAAACAGCTGAAACAATAAAAAGAATTTGTTGGGACAAATAACTGTGAAGTCCAGAGGAAGTGTTGGTTTCAGACAAACTTGATCCAACGGCCCAGTTGATGGCCCCAGGAACCTCATATCTTTCTGTTTCTCTTACCTGTCTTGGTGTTGGCTTTCTCCTAATTTAGGCCCTCCTCAGGGCCAAATATGACTGCCAGAGGCACCTGTTAGGTGAGCCCATCTTTGTCCCAGTGTCATTATTAGAAAAAGTTTTTAGATTCACTCTGATTTGACTGGTTTGGGTTACAAACCAATTGCTATGTTCAATGGGTTGGAATGTGTTAGAACAAGAGTGGAGTTCTCTTACCAGGGATCATACCAATTCCCAAATGAGTCTCAGGTCTTTTGGAAAAGAGGAGACAAAAATCAATGCTGAGACCACCAAATAACTGTCTCCTATAACTCCACAGCGGTTGGCCCTACCATTGTGTAGAATTTGGGTACAAAACTGTGGTAGTATTTTATAGTATTATACTGTATACTTTACTGTAAAGCACATAGTATGTTTTAAGTAACATAGATCATTTGTATTTCAGAAACCAAAAAACCTCCCTCAAAAACATAAATAAATACCATAGATAGGTTTCCACATCAATTCCTATAGTGACCACTAAGAAACTAAATATGATTGTATTCGATACAAAACCATTTAGTGAGAAAGAATGTAAGAACAGAAAATTTTATTTGAACTCTGCAAATAGAAGTTGCCTCATATATGGTGTTTGCTTAGTGCCTCAGTGAACAGTGTTTTTTTTTTTTTTTTTTTGGCCTCATTAAAAAAAAAAATCTTAGGCCCTCCAGAGTGTCTGACTTGTGGACTCCCACCCTCTAAGCTGAGTGTTACCAGCCAAAAAAGATTCTGTTGAGCTTCGCTTTTTATAATTTTCATTATGAAGTCCACAGGATTTAAACTACGCCCCAAATATATTATTGAATTATAATATTGTTTATGCCATTCCGAATGACATATGCTAAAAAATAAAATAACACCACATACACACACAAATTCCACTAAAAGCCCTCCTCCCTCTGCCTATCCCCCAGGGGATGCTAACTCTCCCTAATTAGAAACTCACTCTTCTAGAGCTTACTCTCACCAAGTATCCTTCTAATTATAATGTGGCTTTGCATAAAAAGTTTCCAATAGACAGAAAATGTGCTAACCAGCAAACATGGATCTGGGGTCTGCTTATAGTTATATTTCCCATTGCAAGTTAATTCATTGGTGTTCATCAGGCCTTAGACACCCATTGTGTCTACGTGTGCTAGCATTTACATTTCTGAGTTTATAAAACTGAAGACCACATTTCAGAACAAGACTCGTGCCATAAACTTTACTAAGACCAGAGATATTATCCTGTTCTGGTGGCCAGACAGTCATTGTTCAAGCCACCCACACCAGACTCTTTTCTATTCGAGTAAAATCCTTTTAAAAGAGAGGCATGGGACTCCTGGGTGGCTCAGTCAGTTAAGTGGTTAAGTGTCTGCCTTTAGCTCAGGTCATGATCCCAGGGTTCTGGGACCCAGCCCTGAGTCCAATCGGACACCCTGCTCACTGGGGAGCCTGCCCCTCCCTCTCCCTCTGCCAAACCCCACCACCACTGGCTTGCACTCTCTCACTTGTTCTCTTGCTCTCCCACACAAATAAATCAATAAAATATTTTAAGAAAAAGAGAGGTAGACTTTCTTTTGCCATTTAGAAATGCAGTGCCTGAATTCTGTCTGTGTACCCAGCAAGGTGGCACATGTCCCCAGACAATAGTGAAAGGGGAACAAGACCCTCTAGTGTCATTGTCAACCTTGAAGTTCCCTGAAAAGGGAGCGCTTGTGGTGAAGAACTCAGTAACTAGAATGTGAGCATTGAGTAAATATTGGCAGTAAATTCTGGAATAATCTGTGGAGGGAGAAAGCAGCTTATTTGTAAAAGATGGAGACTAAATTCACCTGCAGGGCTTCAAGTTCTGCTCTTCTTTAAAACACTTAGAGGGTCTTCCAGTAATAGAACATCATCAGCAAACCTTCTGCAGAGATGCAGTTGTTGTTTTGAGTATAGAAGATTTCAAACATACACAAAGTCGATAGAATAGTATAGTGAACCCTCATTTGCCTATCACTTAATTTTAGGAACAATGAACTCACGGCCAATTTTGTTTCATTGCAACCCCACCCATTTTGCTCCGTGGCACCCACTTCCTCTCCCATGTCATTTTGAATAAATTTTCAGACATAATTTCTGAGATGGAGATTTTTCAGTCAGAGAGCTAACTTGTTTTGGATGATAATATGAAAATGGTCACCGCAGTTAGGAGACTTGCATTTCTTCAGATAATGACTCCCTCACACTAATGTATCCTTGATAAGTATGGGATTAGACTACATTATCCCAGTCAAATTTCACTTGTTCTTGGTAGAGTGAGAGGTGTGCTGTTATGTAAGTGGATTATTCACAGGAAATCAAGAGCAAGTCTGAGGACTTCAGGAAAGGTGCAGAGGCCAGATCCTCACCTTGAGTGAGGGAATTTGAGGGCTCGGATTCCAGTTGGGAGAAACAGGCTAGAGGACCACCTGTAGGAGGCAGGAAACCTAGCCCTTTAGTTTTTCAGGCTGGCTGGGAGTTAGGCAGAGAAGATCTAGGGTCAGGCTCTCTGCTCAGCTCAGAGGAAGTCTGCTTCTCCCTCTCCCTCTCCCTCTGCCTGCTGCTCTGTCTGCTTGTTCTCTCTCTCTCTCTCTCTCTCTCTCTCTCTGTCAAATAATAAATACAATCTTCTTAAAAATTATAAAATATACTTGTTAGGAAATTAATTAATTTTTAAATTAATCTGTTCTGGCCTTTGAGTCCATTAGTAATTTTTTACCCCTTTGCATTTCATGAAAATGCAATGCAGATGAATTAACAGAAAATAGAAGAGAGAATAGGCTATGCTAAAGAAGACATTTTTAGGGACGCCTGGGTGGCTCAGTGGTTGAGCGTCTGCCTTCAGCCCAGGGCATGATCTTGGAGACTGAGAATCGAGTCCCACATTGGACTCCCTCCATGGAGCCTGCTTCTCCCTCTGCCAGTGTCTCTGCCTCCCTCTGTGTCTCTCATGAATAAATAAATAAAATCTTAAAAAAAAAAAAGATAGTTTTAGAATGGGTTTTAGGACTATTTTCGAGTCGTGCTTCACTTCAAAGGGACAGGAAAATATTCAAATGAAGGTGGCATAGGATTATTTTTTTTTTAATTTTTTATTTATTTATGATAGCCACAGAGAGAGAGAGAGAGGCGCAGAGACACAGGCAGAGGGAGAAGCAGGCTCCATGCACCGGGAGCCCGATGTGGGATTCGATCCCGGGTCTGCAGGATCGCGCCCTGGGCCAAAGGCAGGCGCCAAACCGCTGTGCCACCCAGGGATGTTGGGGATGCCTCTAGTTCTGTTGCTCACTTTGCAGGATTTGAGGCCAGCACATTAGCTCTTTATGTCTAGTTGCCTCAGTAGCACACTAAAAAAGATGTCTGTGTGTCTATGAAAGAGAACCATGCAAGAAGGTTCAGGTGAGGCCTGGGAAAGGGTATTTACCTTATAGAAACAACGAAACTGGGATTCTTAACCTGCAATCTTTGGAGAGCTTCAAGGTATCCATGAACCTCCTGAAATAGCATACAAAATTGTGTATGTGCCCTTTTTTTCTGGAGTAATGGTCCATGGCTTTTATCAGATTCTCAAGCCACTGGAGAGGAGTAAATGCTGCTTCCTTTTTCCTTATTTACTTTTTTAAAAGAGTCTGGAAAGTAGAGATGGGAGGTATAAAAATTATTCAAGTTAGAGGGATAGAAAAGAGGGCTTATTGATTTAGTGAGCTATCTGGAGGGATCCCACTGGTTCTTGAAGCTGGAGCAGAAGGCAGGTAATCACACTGTCTGAAGCCTGCCATGGGGGGAAGGCAGAGAAGTGGATAAGAAACCATAGAGGGAAATTCCAGGTGAGAGCAGGTAGTTGGTAATTCTTGAAAGTGCATGAGGGAAATAGGGATTAATTAGGTTTGAAATCTTCCACAATAAAATATTTTTTAAAAAATAAAGCACCCCAGAGGATTCTGAGAAGACGCCAGAGTCGGAAGCGCCAGATTTCTGTCTTCCTGCTTGGACAACAACTACATTGGCAGACTCTGTGTGATGTAAATATGTTAGAACTCTCAAGTTTATGGAAGACTTGCAAATTCCAGGAGAAGGGTTGGATGGTAAACTGAGGTTAAGTTTGGTCAATTTCAGCTCTGAGTAGAGTGTGTAGCAGCTACTCGTCTCCTACCCCTCAGCCCCTTGGCAGGCTGCCCAACTTGTGTTTCTGGAGCAGTTTGCACACAGTCTGTAGGAGCCAGGGTGGAAAAGAAGGACCCTGTCCTCCAAATATGAAGGATCTGTGCTCTGACTGTAGATTGCTATTTCTGATCACAGAGGTGCAGTCCTTGTTGTTGTACCATTCTCTGTTGCAAGCCCCTACCCCTCTGGCTAAAGTTACTTCCAGGGGATTCAGAGGGCTGGCACCTTCCTCCCACCCTTCAGTTTTTTCTTTTCTCCCTTTTGGGAGATAGGCATTGAAAACTAGGACATTTGGGTCTCCCGGGTGGCTCAGTGGTTGAGCATCCACCTTTGGCTCAGGTTGTGATCCATGGGTCCTGGGATCGAGTCCCACAGGAAGCCTGCTTCTCCCTCTGCCTCTGTCTCTGCCTCTCTCTCTGTGTCTCTCATGAATAAATAAATAAGATCTTTAAAACAAACAAACAAACAAACAAAAAACAAAACCAGGGCATTCAAAAGCAACTGCATATAAGGAGAAATTAGAAAGTCACTGCACGTGCTCAGAGGAAAGCACAGGCTCATAAAAGACCTAAGAAGACCCTAAGCTTACACCTCAGGCTGATCCTTGGCACAGAGTCAGCCTACAACAAAAACGAAAAACAATAAAAACAGCAAGACTTGGGGAAGTAGGGGGATCTGATTCTCAGGGGTATCACATTATCAGATTTAAATGTACTGTTTTCAACAAAAATCACAAGGTGTACAAAGAAACAGGAAAGTATGACCTATTCAAAGGAAAAATAAAACAACCAGCAGAAACTGTCCCTGAAAAGAACTTAATGGGGAATTTGATAGACAAAGACTTTGAAACTATTGTCTTAAAGATGCTCAAAAATTAAAACAAGATGTGGAGAAAATCAAGAACATGATATATGAACAAAATGGAAACAAATAGACACTTTAAACAAAACAAACAAAAATTCTGTAGCAGAAAAGCATGATACCTGAAATTAAATATTCGTTAGATGGATTCAAAGGCAGATTCGAACACAAAGAAGAAAGAGTCAGTGAACTTGAAGTGAGGACAATGGAAATTATACCATCTGAAGAACAGAAAGAAAAAAGATTGAAACAAAGCCTGTAGGGCACCATCAATGGACCAAAGAACACATTGTGGAAGTCTCAGAAGGAGAAGAAAGTAGCTAAGAGAATATTTGAAGAAATAAATGGCTGAAACTCTGTAAGAATTTTGGAAAATTCACAAATTTGTAGAAACTAAAGAACTCGACAAGAAATTAGAAAACAGAGATGAATGAATACAAATACACCACATACCAAAACTTATGGGACACAATGAAAGCAGTACTAAGGGGGGAATGCTTATAGTAAAAACAAACAAAAAAACAAGAAATATCTCAGGGCATCTGAGTGGCTCAGTTGATTAAGCATCCGACTCTTGATTTTGGCTCAGGTCATGATCTTGGGTCACGAGATGGAGCCCCATGTTGGGCTCAGAGGGGAACATGCTTGAGAGTCTCTCTCCCTATGCTGCTTCCCCTGCTCAATGTGCACGTGTGTGCATGCGTACATGCTCTCTAAATAAGTAAATCTTAAAAAAAAAAAAAAAGAAATATCTCAAATCAACAACCTCACTTTACAACTTGAGGAACTAGAAAAAGAAGAGCATAATAAACCCAAAGCTAGGAGAAGGACGGGAGTAATAAAGATCAGAGCAGAAATAAACAAAATAGAGAATAGAAAAATAATAGAGACAGAAAGTAGAATGGTGGTTGCCAGGGAGGAATGGAGAGTTATTGTTTAATGGGTACGGAGTTTTGGTTTTGCAACATGGAGAGGGTTCAGGAGATGGATGGTGACGATGGTGGCACAAGAATATGAGTGTACTTAAGACCACTTTAAAATGGTTATGATAATAAATATTATGTTATGTTTATTTTACCATTAAAATATGAGAAAAAGAAAACTTAAATAAAGGGGCCCAGATGAGATTACAAGGGGACCCTTAGAAAAAGTCCCTGAGAGCCATTGAGTTTGTCACAAGAGAAGGCAAATGGCCCATGTCACCCTATGGCTGAGTGGCTGGTAATGATCTCCCCATTCTCTGCCTCCTTTTCTCCCTCAATTCCGTTTTCCTGATCTGCTTTTCTGAGAGAATAAGCCCACTTTCTTGAGACCTTAAGTGCCAAGTTTGATGCAATGATTATGGAAAAAAAAGTGTGAAAATGCACTTTAATTTTCTGACAGTCACATACACTAAAAAAAAATCTCCGGGGACTGGTACCCTAGTAATATTGATACAGGGGCATCAAATAAAAGAGTAAACAATTTTATGGTATTTTGGGATTAATGATCCAGTTTTCCTGAATAGGAATTTTAGGGATAGAATTTTGTTTAATTACCACCCCTGGACTGCTGTTCACTTATTTTTTCATACAAATCCAGCTTTCATAATATAACAATTTCTGTTCTTTCAAAAATGAGCGTAATAATGTTACTTGTTTTAGTAACAGTGATATAAAATCTTGGAGAAAAACATAAATGCTTAGGAAAGGTCTGAATACTCCTAAGGTACTCTACAGTCTTTTCCTAAATCTCCACTTAAGTCAGACCTTCCAAATGTATGAATTTTTATGTCTTTACCTTCAACTGTGAATATCCTCTTCCACTACCTCTTCCTCACACCTACTCAGGAAATTAAAGTCATTCAACTAGTTTCATATTTACATACGGGTTATGTGAAAATTGTCACCCTGTCCTTCACCTCTTGGGCACCAGAGGGCAGATATCATAAATCTCAGGATAGAATCCTTTTTCCCTCCACAGCAAAGCTTTCTCCTCTGGATTTGCTCCAGCACCTTGTAGAAGCTTAAAGGAACAATTCCGTTTTGCTCTTCCTCACAGTTGACATCTTTCCTGTGGCTGGTTCGTTCAACCCACCCATCAGAATCAGAAAGTAAGGATTACTCAGGAGGCAGTCCCACCACCCTTTATCAATCTGTACAATCAAAAGAATCGTCCTTGTAAACAATCAGTTCATAATCTTTTTTGTTCTTGTTAACTTTTCATTGTTTTTAGGCTAAAGACATTCTAAAATTCTATTCGTTAGTCTAGCCTTCAAAGCTTATAAAGTAGGATAGAAGTGAAACTGCTTTAAAAGGGGACAGAAGGGCAGCCCCGGTGGCGCAGAGGTTTGGCTCCGCCTGCAACCTGGGGTGTGATCCTGGAGACCCGGGATCGAGTCCCACATCGGGCTCCCTGCGTGGAGCCTGCTTCTCCCTCTCCTTCTGCCTGTGTCTCTGCGTCTCTCTGTGTCTATGAATAAATAAATAAAATCTTTAAAATAAAATAAATAAATAAATAAATAAATAAATAAATAAATAAAAGGGGACAGAAGGGATCCCTGGGTGGCGCAGCGGTTTAGCGCCTGCCTTTGGCCCAGGGCGCGATCCTGGAGACCTGGGATCGAATCCCACATCAGGCTCCCGGTGCATGGAGCCTGCTTCTCCCTCTGCCTGTGTCTCTGCCTCTCTCTCTCTCTCTCTCTCTCTCTGTGTGACTATCATAGATAAATAAAAGTTAAAAAAGAAAAAAAAATAAATAAATAAAAAATAAAAGGAGACAGAAGCGCCATAAAATTGCAAAGTAGGTTACCTCTATGAGATATGTTAACAAGAAGGCCATTTCTTAAAAGAGTCAAGTTAACATTGCTCTGATGCTTGTGAAAGTACTCTTATAGTTTTTTTTCTCCCCTTAGGATTTTATTTGTTGTTGAGCTTCCCTTTTGAGAAATTTTCATTTTCTAAAGCTGTTAACTCTTGTGAACTTATCCTAAACTTCACATTTGGAACAACTCAGATAGACATTTATTCATTTATAGAATATTGTGGATATTAAGAAAACTAGGAATTGGGGGTGCCTGGGTGGCTCAGTCGGTTAAGCATCTGCCTTCCACTCAGGTCATGATCCTAGCGTCTGGGGATTGAGCCTACTTTGGGCTCCCTGCTTGATGGGGAGCCTGCTTCTCCTGCCTCTCTCCCTGCTTGTGCTCTGTCTCTCTCTATCAAATAAATTAATAAAGTCTTTTAAAAAAAGAAATCTAGAAATTAAATTAAAAAAATAAAATAGGATTTTTTGTTTACTGTGAGAAATTGGGTCTCAATCATCAATAAGTAAATAGCTCCAAGAGAAAATGTAAAAGTCCAAATACGTAGAATATCTTTTTTTTCTCTAATACCTAATAAGAATATTTTTATTTACCTTTGCACCATCCTTCAATCACAGTATGTTTAGAGTAGTTTTAAATTTCTTAGGATTGTTTTTAATCTTTTTGTTCCTTTGACAACTATGATCAGATTTAGCTGAAGGGATGAGAGACTTCAGAGTATCACAACTGGTAGTTTCTAAATTCAACACAAATAGCCCTCACTGGATAAAAAGATTGTTTTGCTCAATGTTTTGTCGTTTTCTTTGTAAGCAAACTTGCGACCAATATCCCTAGGACAACAATGCTATAAACGTTGGTGAAGCTCCCAGCCTTACCTCTACCTGAAACAAAACAAAATGAAACATTCCTAGTTAAATATGTTGCAGTCTCCTCTGGGATCCCCATTCTTTGTTATTGTTACTTTAACTGTTTTTGTGATTAGTATAAATAATGGGAAGAGAAATTAATATTTGTACAGCTCTTTATTTATACATATTCATTCATCCATCTCCCAACACTCGCTTGAAATACATCTCCACTTTATGAGATGGACACCTGCCTCAGAGAAGTTAAATAAATTGATAGATTTAAAAATTAAAGATATACATCATTAGAGGAAAATCAGTTTTCTTTGTTTTCCATTTTTTTAGAATTGGCATGGACCATTGTCCTGTATTGCTAATGGCTGATGTGTGAAAAGCTTTTTTTTTTGCTCAAATATTTGAATATGAAATATATTTTTAAATTAATACCAAGTACATGGGAAAATATATTCTGAACTTCGATTCCCCCAACTCCAACCCAACCCCAAATCATAAGTTCCAGACCCCTTCTCATTCTTCAGCACAGCAGTCCCCCACTTATACACAGTTTCATCTTCTGTGGCTTTAGTTACCTGTGATCAACCATGGTTGGGAAGTAGATTGGGAAGTAGATTGGGAAGTAGATGATCCTCCTTCCAAGGAATCAGCAAAAGGTCAACAGTAGCCTAACTCAATCACTTCGCTTCGCTTCATCTCATCCTAGGCATTTTGTCATTCACATCATTGCAAGAAGAAGGGTGAGTACAGCACAATAAGATGTTTTGAGGGAGAAGAGACATTGTGTTGACATCACTTTTATTACAGTATACCATCATAATTGTTCCATTTTATTGCTAGTTATTTATTAATCTCTTACTGTACCTACTTTATAAATTAAACTTTATTACAGGTGTTTGCATAGAGGAAAAGGCAAAATATATATAGGGTCTGGTACCATCTGCAGCATAGGCCTCCACTAGGGTTACTGGAACTGATCCCCTGTGGATAACCTGGGAATTGTGTATTACCCTACCCACATACCCTGCTCACCAGAGTAGTCATTCACATTCACAGGATATGTCAAATCTGGATGTTTGCTTGGGAGGCAGTGTGGGTGGAGGGGAAAATGTAGCCCTAGGCATCAGACCCCTCCCTTCCCTACTCTTTGACAGCATGACCTTGAACAGATACTGTGATTTGATTGAGCCTCAATTTCCACATCAGCAATCACCCAGTAATAACGTATACCTCTGAGAGTTATTCTGAGGATTAAACAAAATACCGTGTGTATTGTCCTGAAGTGTAATTGGTTCTAAAATACTTCTCATCCTCCTTAGTGGTAAATTGGGTAGTGATTATCAGTTAATTATTTTGCCATTTCAGTTATGGCTTAGAGTAGTGAATACAGTCAGGAAACCTAGGGTTGTTACTATGTTATAGGAATTAGCTTTGGAAAAAAAAAAGGAATTAGCTTTGGATTGGCCTCATATTAACTAATGTCAAATTTTTAAAAATGTCTTATTCATAAGTTTCAAGAATGTGAAGGTGGAGTACACAATTCCAAGTGTGCAGGGAACCCTTATTTTTCCTTTTTTTTTTTTAATTTTTAAGATCTTTAAATTTTTAAGTAATCTCCACACCCAACATGGGATTCAAACTCACAACCCCAATATCAAGAGTCACATACTCTACCACAGGAGCCAGCCAGGCGCCTTTGCTTTTCCTCCTGATACAAATTTTTATCAGCAACTAAAACACTCACCCTGAGTGGTCAAGAAATGGGGTCATATCCTATCACAACACAGGAATTGTTGTGGATTCAGGAAAAGATAATGCTGATGAAATGCCCAATTGAGGACTGAACATAAAGAAAGCTGTGGCTAGGAGAAAAATCTGACTTGGGGAATGAATTATTAGTGTTTTTGCTCAGTCCTTCTTCCCTTTTCCCTATCAAAGTTCCCAATAGTTCAAGATTTAAAACAAAAACAAAATAAAATCCTGCCTTCCTCTCCTTCCCTTTTCTTGCCTTTCTATTACTTCAACCTCATTCAGCATTTATTCAATCAAGACATATAAACGGAGCACCTATGGCATGATGGACACTGCCGAGCACCGAGAATACAATAGGAAGTTCGTATTGGTTAGGGAGGCAGACAGTAAGTAAGCAACAATAAACAAACAAACAAATAAGCATAAATAATATGCTTTCAAAGACCACTGAATAGTATGAGGAAAATAAAGTAAACAAATAGAGTAACTGGGAAGCCCGCTTTAGACTGAATGGTCAGAGGAGGCCTCTCTGCCGAGTGACCTTGAACGGAGACCTACCTAATAAGGTCTGAGCCATTTGAAAATCTGAGACAGGTGTGGAGGATAGCAGAAGTCTAGGCTTTTTGCTGGGGAGGAGCTTACTTTGCTGTTAAGAAACCGAACTGGAGGAGTGATGAGGAGAATGGCAGGAGAGGAGGTCAGAGAGGTAGACTGCAGGGAGGGACCTTTTGTGAAAGACTAGAGGGTGGTTAGATTTTAGATTTAATACATAATTATTTTAGCAGGTGGGGCGCCTGGGTGGGTCAGTCAACCGAAGGTGTCTGCCATTGGCTCAGGTCATGATCCAGAGTCCTGGGACTGAGTCCCGCAGTGGACTCCCTGCTACTCCCTCTCCCTCTCCCTCTGCCCCTGCTTGTGCTCGCTCTCTCTCTCTCTTTGTCAAATAAATAAAATCTTTTTTTTAAAGGAAAAATAATAATTATCTTAGAAGATGACAAGTGTTATAAAAAAGGGAAGACGAGGATTAGGATTGTGAGGGTGGAGCTGGTTTGTGATTTAAAAAGGGAAGTCAGAGAGGCCTCATTGACAAGGTGAACTTTTAAGATTTCAAAGAAGTGAGAAGTTAGCTCTGTGGATACCTAGAAGAAGAGCGTTCTAGACCGAGCCAGTATAAATCGGTTATAGAAACAGCAAGAGAGCCTGAAGAGCTGTGAGCTGGGCACTAGATGAAATCCCTGTGGGCTGTAGGACCCTCCATCGTTAAGAGGTCAGACAGATGGAAAAGAAGTTGTCAGAGAAGACTGAGAAACAGCAGCCTACGTAGTAGTTAGAAAACCAGGAAAAGGGGTGCCACAGAAGCCAAGAGAAGAGGGGCGCCTGGGTGGGTCAATGGCTGAGCATCTGCCTTTGGGTCTGCTTGCGATCCTGGGGTCCTGGGATCAAGTCCTGCATCTGGCTTCCCACAGGGAGCCTGCTTCTCCCTCTGCCTGTACCTCTGCCTCTGTCTCTCATGAATAAATAAAATCTTTCAAAAAAAAAAAAATAAGCCAAGAGAAGAAAATGTTTTAAGCAAGAGAGACTGGTTGGCTGGTGCTGCTGAAAGGGCAGATGAGAAGAAAACCAGAAGTGACTGTTAGAGATGGGTTTTGGTAACCTGGGTTAGAGCAGGGTCAGTGAATGATCTGGATGGAAGCCCAGCTGGCAAAGTTGAGGGGGAGAAGGCTGCGAAGGATAGAACTAGTGGTCACGTTGTGTACGCCCAGGCTCTGAGGTAGATTTTCCTCTAGGAGATAAAATAGCAAGTTCCAGGGCCCATCTCTCACAAAACAAATGCATCTTGTAGCTCTCTTGGGTGTAACTGCACAGCCTTTTGTGGCTCTCAATGAAACATCTGGCCAAGCTGAACCACTTTCATTCAGAATGACTACATCACCAAATTTATCCATGAGCTCATCTTCATGAAAGCCTAGAGTGTATTACTAAGTCTCTCTGAACAAGTCACTTACTTAATTGTTTTGTGTAATTTCCCCATGCGATAAGCAGGGTTGCCAGAAAACTTGTTAGCTACTTCTATGTGTGTGTTTTTTTTTAGAAGCATTGCTATAAAGAAACATAAGTACTGAGCTTAAAGCTGTGATTTATTTGTAAGACATTATTATAACACATCCTTTTCCCTTCACTTTAGGCATTTATTTCTTATGAAAATGGCCTTCATATAAACCCCTAAGATGAGAAATAACTCATCTTATTGAATGAGAAATAACTACATAGTGAGTGTCACGTGGCTGGTGAGATGGGTAGAGTTTGGGCACAATCATGTCCCCCCACTTCCCAGCACACATACCCCCCTCACACCCCCAACCCTACTCATAGACACACCCCCTACAAGTTGCTGACACCTGGCAGCTCAAAATAAACAGAAGTGAATCTACTTGGTTTATTATCACTTCTAACAAGTCATGCTAATAATAATAGAATTATTTGTTGTGATTTTACTACTGATCTCCTATACTTTTGTCAGTATATATCAAGATTTTGGTGGTTCTTTTTTTCTGGTATGTAGGGCTCCCTCCCCTACCCTCCTTAGTTTTCCTCTCAAACTGTGCCCTTATAGGTGAATCAGTACATAATCAGCTTAGGTGGAGTTCATTTGTAAAAGTGTCCTAGAACTGGGAAGTGAAATCACTTTGGCACAGTAGTTAAGAGAACAGACTTCAGCCCTGAGCCTGGGTTAATATCCTGGCTCTGCTCCTTAGGAGACATGAGAACTTGGGAAAGTTACTTAACTTCTTTATGCCTCACATTCTTCTTTTGTTAAAAAGGGATAATTATAATGTTTTATAAGTGCTTTGCAGCTATTAATTCTTCTAATCTTAACAAAAACCCTACAACATAGGTGCTATAATTAAATCTATTTTATGGATGAGAAAACCAAAACACAGATGTTAAGTAATCTACCCTAGGTTGCAATCTATTAAAGATAGATTTACCATGTAATCCAGCAATTCCACTTCTGGGTGTACATCCATAAGAATTGAAAACAGGGTCTCAAAGAGACACTTGTACACCCTATTCATAGAAATATTATAAACAACAGCTAAAGGTAGACACAACCCAAGTGTTCATTGACGAATGGATAAATATATTGTGGTATACATGCATAATGGAATATTATTTAGCTTTAAAAAGGAAAGAAATCTGACACATGCTCTGACATAGATGAACTATGAAGACATTATACTAAGTGAAATAAGCTAGTCACAAAAAGACAAATACTGAATGAGGTACATAATACTGTATGAGGTTCTTAGGGTAGTTAAATTTAGAGACAAAGCAGAATGGTGGTTGTAGAAAATAGTAGGGGCTGAGGGGGAGAGCAAAATTGGGAATTGTTTAATCAGTACAAAGTTTCAGTTTTACGACATGAAAAGAGTTCTTGGGGTTGGTTGTACCACAACATGAATGTGCTTAAAAGCCAATGAACTATACGCTTAAAGATGGTTAAGATGCTAAATTTTATGTTATGTGCATTTGACCACAATTAAAAATAAAACAAACTGATAAAAATCAACCGACCAATAAAACCAAACAAAAATATGAAAAACTAAGACAAGGAACCCATCATAATGGGGCTGAGAACACTGTGATTCTCTAATTGTTCAGAGGAACAGAGAATTTAAAAGGCTGCCTGCCCATTGGGTAAAGAAGGCCTGGGCTCAGTCATTGACAAGCTCAGGTACAGTTTCTGAGTGAACCAAATAGGAAAGTTTGGGCATCAGCTAGGGATGCATGTCTGAGGCTGCTGATCTGTGCCCACGGAGGAGCTAGGAAGATAAAGCAGTAACCCTTTCCTGCAGGGTGGATTCGATGGGGGACGGGAAAGATGAGGACAAAGGAAACATGACGGATGACTGCCCTAGGAGGATGGTGATGGTACTGCCATTACCCAAGAAAGGGAAGCTGGAGCCTGAGCAAGTGGAAGAGGCGATTGTGAGTTCAGTAATGTGTGTGTTATGCAGAACTATCCAGTAGGTGGTTAGTTTGGCATCTGAGAAGGTGATTGGGGCTGAGAAGCCACATCGCCCGTTGTCCAGCATTTTCTTGGGGGACTCAGTCTTCTGAAAACTGGTTCCCTCTGACAGTGCCAGTGCCCGTGAGCGTATCAGAGGCCCTGAGATTTGGGAAAGAGAATTGCTTAACTTTGTTTAACCCAGGTTTTTCTAAACTCATTTGACTGCCCAACCCTTTTTTTCGTGAGACATCTATTAATTTACTGAAGACTACACATTGGGGAATTGTTCTCTGGTCTATGCAGATATTTTTCAGTTGAGAAATTAGAGCAAAGGAGAAACTGGTTAAAGGGTTGGTAGATCTGTGGGTATTCAGTGTGGATCTATTAAGTCACCAAAACAGAGTGAGGAAACTTCCAGAAATCCAGTCCTGACCTGGGAACTGAGGACACTGACCTTTCGGTGTAGGGAGTGGTGGTGAAGGCTGCTGGGGGTTTTGATCAAAGACAGCTTGCTATTTTGGCTTTCTACCTACATTACATGTGCCAGTAAAGTCCTGGTCCAATCCCTCCCCGGGTTCTTTTTTTTCCTCTACATTGGCCTCTCTTCCTTGCTTTGCCATTTGCATAACTAATGCACACAACACAGAGTTCCTGCAATTTTAAAGACAGCTGGCCAGCACATCTTGGATGCTGATGTCAGGAAACATCTGGAAGAGGGCTAAAGTTACTGCAGGCCCAACTGAGAACAATGGAAGCACATTAATGTGGAAAATTCAGTATGCGGTGGGGGGGGGGGGGGTTGTGTATATGAAAATGGCTGCCAGGCAAACTTATAAAAGGCTTGTGCAAAACACTCTTATAGTTTGGGCATTAATACCACTGAGCAATTGAGTGGTAGGCCAGCTAAACCTGAAATATTGCTACTCTCTTCTGGACCCTTATCTCTGAGGCTTTCCTTTTCTTAAAATTTTTCCTAGAAATCCTGCTAGCTAACCAAGATACTCTTTTCTTTTTTTTCTTTTCTTTTTTCTTTTCTTTTCTTTTCTTTTCTTTTCTTTTCTTTTCTTTTCTTTTCTTTTCTTTCTTTCTTTCTTTCTTTCTTTCTTTCTTTCTTTCTTTCTTTCTTTCTTTTAAATTTTATTTATTTATTCATGAGAAACATAGAATAGCAGAGACACAGGCAGAGGAAGAAGCAGGCTCCCCACAGGGAGCCCGATTCAGAACTCAGTGATCACACCCTGAACCAAAGGCAGACGCTCAACCACTGAGCCACCCAGGCGTCCCAATATTCTTTTCTGAAGAATCATGAACGACTATGTTACTTCATAATAGTTTTCAGTTAATCTCCACCTTTCCTCTTTGTTCTCTCTCAAAATATAAGGATATAAGATAGAGTTCTGGTACACATAGTTTTGCTGTCTCTAAGAAGTCGCTGTTGGCAGGAACAATTATAAAAATTATGACTGAAATATTTAAATATGAACTTTATTCCCCAAGGCTGCATGGCATAGCCATTGAAAGAATGGGTTTTGGAGTTTGGATTCTAGATGCTAGGTTTGTGTGACCTTGGGTAAATTACTTAATTAGCATAACTTAGTCTGTAAAATTGTGGTCATTACTTCTGCCTATTTAGATTTTTATAAAGAGTATACATGTTGGGGTGCCCTTGTGGCTCACTTGGTTAAGCATCTGACTCTTGATCTCAGCTCAGGTCATGATCTCCGAGTCATGATATCAGGGCCCTGAGAGAGGGCCCTGTCCCCCCTCCCCCGCATGTAACCTGCTTAAGATTTTCTCTCCCTCTCCCTCTCCCTCTCCCTCTCCCTCTCCCTCTCCCTCTCCCTCTCCTCCCCACCAAAAAAAAAAAAAAGAAAAGAAAAGAGTATACAAGCTAATAATGCGTGTTACAAGTGCTTAGTGAGATGCCTGGCCCAAGGTAGCTATTATGATTGTGGTTTTGTTGATATCCAAGGATCAAGAAGAAATCCTAGCCATGATCTATTTCTCAATCCAACTCCAAACATTGAGCATTTGCTTTCAGTTTCTGGTCTACAAATGTAGGTTTTCAAATGAGAATTTCTCCCCAAGTATTTATTCCTCTAGAGTTCTACCTACTGTTCCACTTTATTTGGTAGAAACTAAAGTGATATTCTGTCTCTTATATGAATTAATAATTACCACCTCATGCGGTTTTTCAATACTCAGACTCCTGGTTCTTTGTATGACACCTGCTTTTCCCCGCTGAAAGTTTGTTGGATTTTCTCCTATCTCCAGGGTTCTGAAATTTCACAATCCTATGCGTTGGTGTTAGTCTGTTTTAAACCATTGCACCAGGGATTTGTTGGACCCTATCAATCTGGCAGCTTGTGTCTCCTGGGTTTGGAAGTTTTCTTGAATTGTTGATTTATTATGAATTCCTCCACGTTATTTATTTGCGCTCTCTTTCTGGAACTCCTATTTACTAGCATAATGAGCCTTCTAGACTAATTCTCCAGTTGTCTTCTCTCTTTTTCCTCTTATCCTTTTCTTTGTCTCTCAGCTTTATTTTCTGAGAGTTCCTCAACTTTATCACCTTAATCCTTCTGTTAAGCTTTTTAATTCTTTTACCATATCTTAAATTTTCAAGAGCTCTTTTTTCCTCTCTACTGATTCTCTTTATAGCAGTCAATTCTTGTAATATCTATTTTATTTCTCTGAAGACATTAATATTTGCCTTTCTCTGTTCTTTTTTTTTTTTTTAAGCTTTTAGTTTGCTCCATAGTCTCTGTTTCCTCTGTAGTTTTTTGTTTTGTTTTGTTTTTTGTTTTCTGTTTCTCGTTGTGTTTTTTGTCTCTATATTTCCTGGTAGATACTTTCTTCAGATGTCTGGTGATCCTGTAATATTTTAGATCTGATGGGAAGTTCTGTGCCATGGATGAAACTTTAGGATTTCAGTCTTTAGGATGATCTGCATGGGTCATTTATATGGGGGTGGAAGGAGATGTCATTGTCCTTAGGTCTTTTCTTCTTGGTCTGTTTAAGTTTTCCATGGGTAAACAATGACTCTTTTTCTGTCTACAGGGGGTGGGTTATCCCAAGCTGCCAGCGTTCTGGAAGTGGACTGGGATCATAATAGTTCATTATATAAACCTTTTTTCTCACATCTCTCTGTTTTCAATATAGTATTCCCATCTTAATCATACTTAGTGCCTCTAATTCTGGCTTAGGGACCTTTATTATACCCTCCTTAGAAGAAAACCACAAGTCTTCTGGTGGGACTGGGGAGAGGCAGTCAACTAATCTGCCTTTGGGAGGGTACTTTGGTGTGGCCTATCCTGGGAAGGGGTTGCTTCCTGGTTTTCCCCTCTGTTGGTTTAGGACTTAGCTTTCTCAATCTGCTAAATCAGATAACAATTGTCTTATTTTTCAGCTTCTAAAATCTCATTACTATCATTATTTCCTCCTTTTAATTTTTAAAAATCTCTTTATTTCTATTTTAAAGAATATTTGGGGGAGGGACACAGATATTTGTTCAATCATCTATCTTTATTCAGCATTTTTCATAGAAGATATTCTTAATTTAACAATTTATTTGAAAAATTAGATTTTTTTCTGCCAGAATCCCAGATCAAAGAATTCTGATGAGATCAACCAATCTATTTGAATAGTTTTATAAATGTATTCATTAATTTCCAGCCAGTATTTAATATTTTGGCCACTACAACTGCTGTGTGGTAAATGTTTCTATTTGTTGGCAAAACCTTCTTGGGTTGTTCATCACCTTTTATGTGGTTATAGATGTAAACAACATGTGTGCCCCAGATGGGCTCTGAAATCCAGGCTCCCACTTTGTGACATACTCCTTAACAACACCCGAGTCTTCCAAACACAAGTCCCTAAATCTATTCATTTCAGCTCATGTCCTGGCAACTCTTAAGGGAGAAATCTCCAATGATTCAAATCTCTATAATGAGAAACTTTTACATTTCACTATCTATTTTGGTAGGGAACTTTATATTCTATCATCTTTCTATATAGTAAAGTGTGGGTGGATTTGGACTTAAGGCATCAGAAATGACCAGGTGAGTAATAAGATGAGCGAGGATTTAGGTCCATGGTAAATGTCAATACCTTCTATATTTTAAGCCTTGACTTTATTTGCCAAAGTGAGGACTCTTACAATGGATACCCTCCTAGCAGAGCTGATCTCAGGGGTAGGGAACAACTCAGGCAGTGACTTGAGTGGCTCTGGATTATGTGGCACGTGGCCAGCCTCACAGCAAAACAGAATCAACAGCCCCTGTATTTCAGAGAGGCAATGGCCAGCCTGATAAGTAATAGTCAACACAGAAGTCCTTTTTTTTTTTTTTTAAGATTTTATTTATTTTTTCATGAGAGACACACAGAGAGAGGCAGAGATACAGGCAGAGACAAGGCAGAGGGAGAAGCAGGCTCCATGCAGGGAGGCTGATGTGGGACTCAATCCTGGGTCTCCAGGATCACGCCCTGGGCTGAAGGCGGTGCTGAACTGCTGAGCCACCCGGACTGCCCAACACAGAAGTCCTTTAAGCTAATTTTTGGCCTCCATAGTCAAAGAAAGACTGATCTTGCTTGTTCTTTCATTAGACAATCAGAATGTGTTTAGTAGTATTTTTCTGGTTTACAAGAGCAAAGTTGAGAAGAAAACTGCCTTTGAAAATCAAAGAATCATAGTAATTGCTATTACTTAGTACCTGCTATTTGCTGGGTGCTTTATATACATGGTCTAATTTAATCTTCCCAAACAATTCTGCAAGTGCTATTATTATATCCAGTTTGCATATGAAAAAAGATGAGTCTCTGAGAGGTTGATTAACTTACCTGAGATTACAAAGTTATTGAAACCTGAAGTGCATTTAAAAGCAAGATTTTTAGAATTTTTCTCCAAAGCACAGGTTCTTTGTATTGAGCAAGCCTGCCATGCCCAGACAGACAATGGCCAAAAGACTTTTTGCATTATTTGTTCAGTGCTTCTTTTTGGATGTAGGGCACATTTAAGATGTGCCAAGAGGAAATGTGTCTATTCTTGCTGATATATAACAAAATCAAAGGCAAACTTGTGTATTCTATAATACAAGTATATGTGATTACATGACAAAGATAATGAGCCCAGCAAATCACCTTCTAATCCAGGCACACAGATGATAAACACAGGACACAGAAGGGGTCAGCAAGAATGCTACTTTCCTGAGTTGCCATTTTGTCTAAAGTTATCCCTGTCTGGTAGAGAAATTGCAAAGACTTGGAGTCCTGTGTTCCAATCCTGGCTTAATTTTTTATTGATTCTCTCCATGATTGATTACAACACTGCCTTGTCTAGTAATTCTACCTTTTACTCCACCCACATAATGATAGTGGGAGCAACCTTGTATATATATAATAAGACTTCTTCAGCAACATCCATTTGTCCTGCCATTTATGATAACATGGATGAAACTGGAGGGCATTATGATAAGCGAAACAAGCCAGAGAAGGAAAGGTAAATACCACATGGTATCACTTATATGTGGAGTCTAAAAAACAAAACAAAAAGTTTTAATTCATAAAGAGTAGAATGGTGATTGCCAGGGTCTGGAAGGTAAGGTTAAATAGGGAGCAGTTAGTGAAATGGTACAAAATTTCATTTATGAGATGAATAAGATCTGGATCAAAAGTATATAATGATGACTATAGTTGATAATACTATTTTGTATAGCTGAAATTTGCTAAGAGAGTAGAACTTAAATGTTTTTGATAACCACCACGACAAAAGTATACATGCGAGGTGATGGATGTGAATTTGATGGTGAGATCCTTTCACTATGTATACATATGTCAAATTGCCATATTATACATGTAATATTAAAACTGTAATTGTTAATTATACCTCAATACCGCTGAAAAAAATTTTAAGTCAACTAGACAAAGAATGACTGCTTGATCCAAGTTGTGCCAATGAGCCCTTTCATTTGGGACCATGGAACTAGTATTAAGAAACTTCCACTTCATCCATTAGGTGTAATCACCTTCACTTATTTCCTAAGTGAGTAGGGAAACTGAGAAAGCTGACCTTTAAGAGAAAAATAAAACAGAAAAGAAGAGAGGTGAGAAAGAGAGGAATTTGGGGGTTCCCTCCAGCACTTCAGACCTTAGATCCAGAGGGGCATGGAGGCCTAAACACACCAACCAAATGCTCTTGGTTTTTGTGAGTTAGCTATGAACCTATGTGTTCATTCCCTGGTTTTTAAAAACTACTCTAAAAATAAATTATTTCAGTCAGATCAAGTCCAAGTTTCACAAATTTAAGTTGTGTGCCATGATGCAAAAGAAGTTTTGGAAGCATAGGGTTAGCGAGATGTTTAGATAGTAGAATTGCATTGGAACAGAGGATGGAAACTGTGAGGATGATGTACAAATTCCAGTTTTCAACCACCAGTTGGCTGTAATGGCACTTCTCAATAGAGGGAATGTAAGGTGAAAAACAGGTTGAGGCGAGAGTGAAATGATAAGCTCATGATAAATCATATATAAAAATATATATTTTTAAAAGTGGTATGTGGCAAAATGGGTATGTGCCTTGGTAGCAGGCAGACTCGGTTTAGAATTCTAGCTAACTGTGGCCTTGGATAAGTTAATCTAATTCTGTATTTTCCTCATCTGTAAATCTAACAATATCTCCCTGGCAGGGTTGCTGAGAGGACTGGCAACAACATGCAAGCATTCTGCACAAAACCTGACATACTAAACCTAGGGCTATTATCATCAAATAGGGCATCTACTCTAATGTTTTTTTTTCTCTTGTTTCTCTTTAATGAGAAAAACACAAAAAAAAATCTAATTAAAGAATATGCTGTGATTCGATAAGAAAGAGACTGAATTTTCTTTCATGATTGGGGATCTTGAATGTTCTTGATCTTCAGGCCCTCTGGTTGTAAGATGGTTGCTGGAGCTCTAGGCATCACAACCAGACACCCTAATGTACAGACAAAGAGAGGACACGATTTCCTATATGTCTAATAAGAATGACAAAATCTGTCCTAGAAGTCCCTTAGCAGACTTCTCACATCTCATTGACCGAAACTGGCTCATAGGATCATTTCTAAAACAATCAATATCGGGCACCTGGGTGGCTCAGTGATTGAGCGTCTGCCTTTGGTTCAGATTGTGATCCCGGGGTCCTGGGATGGAGTCCCACATCAGGCTCCCCATGCAGAGCCTGCTTCTCCCTCTGTCTGTGTCTCTGCCTCTGTGTCTCTTATGAATAAATACATAAAAATTTTTAAAAATTAGAAAAATAAAACAATCAATGTCAAGGAGTATAGGATTCTCATGACTGACTTAGACCAATCAGGGTATGTCCCTGAGCCAAGGATAGAGTCATCCTCTGTGAGATGTGGAAATACAAATAAAAGTTCTACTAACAAGAAAGGAAGAAGAAATAAAAAGAAGGAAGCTATGTCATTCTGGTTTCCTCCTACCATTTAGTCCTTGTGACCTCCCTCAGGGACAAATATAATAGCTTCCTAACTGGTCTCCCAACATTCTTTCCCTCACAGCCCGCTTACACAGTGTTGTCAGATTAATCTTCCAAAAACACTAATTTGCCACATAACCCTTTTGTCAAAAAATGTCATTGGTTCTCTCTGACCTTCAGAGAAACATTAAATCTTACCATAGAATTTTTTAACATCTTTTTTTAATGGAAAGAGGTCCTTAATTAATTAATTAATTTTAAAAATAGTCTACCCCCAACATGGGGCTTGAACTCATGACCCTGAGATCAAGAGTCACATGTTCTACCCACTGAGCTAGGCAGGTGCCTTTTAACATAAAAATTTCAAAGCACAGATCATAAGAGTTGGAAGGCCTGGGGAGATTGGAATGTCAAATGCTGGCACCAGGATTACTGGCTTTAAACCAGACTAGAAAACAGATGTGTGTGGTCTCACCTAAACATTTATTTTTGTCCAACCAAAGACATAATTTACAGAAATCTCCCCAAAGGAGCAATCTTCAAACTGAGTTAAGCAACTCTCCAAGAGGGTATATACACATGGGTTTATTTTTTTAAGAGAATCGTTTCCCAGATTTTCAGCTTGTTCTTTCTGAAAACTAGCCATGAAGTAATACAAATTTTTCATTTTCATTGTGCATTTCAAAACAAACAAACAAACAAAACCCTCCCTTCTTCTTACCCATCTTAGATCTTACCTTGTAATATTACCTCCAGGATCTTGAGAACCTCTGGGGAATGGGGGAAAAGAAAAACAAAAACAAAGGGATAATTTGAAGTATTGGTTTGGGGAAAGTCTCCTTTAATGATTAAGCAAAATCACCAGGTAGATCTTTGCATTAAGGGTGAAGTGTGGCTTTAGACCTAGGGTATTTGGGCCTGTGCTGGGAGGCTCTGAATTCAGATATGTTGTGAGTGTTTTGGTGGTGTGATCCAGTATCTTTTTCCCTGATTATTGTCAAAGAATGCGTAACTCTTGAGAGAGACTCATAATAGCAAAACAAAGGATACTTCAAGTGCTGAAAATGGTGTCTTCTTTTTGTTTTCAGTTATTCTCAAAATTCAGCCATAGGAGGTACTATTAGTTGGAAAGAATCATCTATGCATAGTAGAAGTTGTGCAGGTTTCTGATGCTCAAACAGGGCTGCGTGGCACAGCTAGATGGGACACATGTCTGATTCTCATACACATTCCTGAGTGTCGTTCACCTTTTTTAGAATACGGTGTGAATGATGCTCTCTAAACCTGTGCAACCTGAGGGGGTGATATGCAATGTTTAAAAATTTAATTGAAATGTTTTCTGAGACTACTACATTCTCTAATATGCTAAATAAAGCTTATGGATAAAATTTTCATGTGCTTTCTTTATATTATATGGGCCACGTTGAATAGAGTAACTAAAACTTACATATATGAAATGACATCAGGGAATATTTTTCCAGTGGTAGTCAATTCTCGTTTATTCTTTTAAAACATTATATTTTCTCACTGTTACTAACACAGTATAAAATTATATGCTAACCATCAGGCTAGTTTTTCTGTTCATACTTTCTCTTTTTTTATTGAACATTGGAATGTAATAAGTTAAAACATTTTTTTAAGATTTTATTTGTTTATTCATGAGAGACACAGAAAGAGGCAAAAACATAGTAGGCAGAGGGAGAAGCAGGCTTCTCACAGGGAGCCTGATGTGGTACTCAATCTTGGATCCCGGGATCACGCCCTGAGCCGAAGGCAGATGCTAAACCCTTGAGCTACTCAGGCTTCCCAAGTTTTAAAAAACTTAATTGATTATTCTCTGATTTTTTATGTGTGATTTTTATTTAATCCCCCCAGAATTCATTACCTGCAGACATGCACATTTACCAAAGGAGCACCAGGATAAGTTTTATGCATATTTTAAATGGATACATTAATTAATTACATTAGCTGTATATCCTGACATATGGCTTTTAGTAATTTATCTTATGTGTTCCGTGATTTTTCAGTGATTTCATACTATTCCTCAAATTACATTTTAACTTACTTATTGGAATTTATAAATAAATTCAGACTTTTCCAACAGAACATAAGTCTGATTTAGCTGATGGCTTTGACAATGAGGACTTCCTTTTCCAATTAGTCTGTATGGAAAGTATTTCCTATTAAGTTGAAAGAGCTAGATCAGCAGCCCAAGCTTCTGACAAAAATATTTTAAATGTCTTAAAATAAAAGCATTTAAAAAGTAATGTATTGGGAAAGATATATTAAAATCAATATTTTTATTTACAAAGTAAATGAGGCACTTTTATTTTTATTTATTTATTTATTTAAATAAATGTTTATTTATTTATGATAGTCACAGAGAGAGAGAGAGGCAGAGACACAGGCAGAGGGAGAAGCAGGCTCCATGCACCGGGAGCCCGATGTGGGATTCGATCCCGAGTGTCCAGGATCGCGCCCTGGGCCAAAGGCAGGCGCCAAACCGCTGCGCCACCCAGGGATCCCAATGAGGCACTTTTTAAAAAGATTTTTATTATATTTGAAAGAGAGTGAGAGAGAGAACAAGCAGGAGGAGGGGCAGAGTAAGAGGGAGACGCAGACTGCTCTCTCAGTGGGGATCCCGATGCAGGGCTCTATCCCAGGACCCCAAGATCATGACCTGATCCAAAGTCAGACACTTAACTGACTGAGCCACCCAGGTGTCCCAACAAGGCACCTCTTCCAATTGGAAGAGAACAGAAGTAGTTGTTAGATAAATCTTTGTAGAAATTTTTAACAAACTCCCTGGAAATTGCAGATGTGAATGGCTTTTACAACTGGCTACCAAGTCATCCTGCAGGTCAAGTTCTTTCTAATAAAAAACTTTCATAAAATTAGAGGAGTCTTTAGCTGGGTTGTTAGCTGATGATTTGAATAAATTTAAATAATTTAGTTAAGACTGCCTTTTAAAAAAACTTCTTCCATTCCTATTTTCTTATTCTTGTGCAATTTTCTTGGCCATAACATTTATAAAAATGAAAAGTAGAAATAAAACTGATGCTCTAATTTGGGACATATGAACTAATTGAAAACACAACAGTCTCATCCATCTGATTAAGAAATACACCTCTGGAGTGACTGGATGGTTTAGTCCGTTGAGCATCTGACTCTTGACTTGGGCTGAAGTCATGATCTTGGGGTCTTGGGATCAAGCCTTGAGTCAGGCTCCTGCTCAGTGTGGAGTCTTCTTGAGGATTTTTCTCCCTCTCCCTCTGTCCCTCCCCTGACCGTCACCGTCGTGCATGCTCTCTCTCCTCTCTCTAAAATAAATAAATAAATCTTTTAAAAAAGAACTGAATCTTCAATAAAATTTTCCTTTTTTATGTGTAATGTATGTATGTATGTATTTATTTATTTTTAAATAGGCTCCACACCCAGCATGGAGCCCAGCACAGGGCTTGAACTCATGACCTGAGATCAATACCTGAGCTGAGATCCAGAGTTGAATACTAAACTAAGTCCCCCAGGCACCCTTGTTTAATGTTTATCTTAATCCATCATATATGTGCGTTATTTTGATAAATTTTACACAACTGATAATTATAATGATAACATTTTTTTAAAGATTTTTTCTTTATTTATTCATGAGAGGCAAAGAGAAAGAGAGAGAGGGACAGAGACACAGGCAGAGGGAGAAGCAGGCTCCATGCAGGGAGCCCGATGTGGGACTTGATCCCGTGTCTCCAGGATCAGGTCCTGGGCTGAAGGCAGACGCCAAACTGCTGAGCCACCCAGCCTGCCCGATAACATTCTTTTTGATGCGTTAGAGCCTGACAAAGGTAGACTCTATTAGTTGCTTCCTAAAATTTGTTCTGCCCCTTTTTGGCGCATAGCTAGCCTACATTTTCCCAATTTCCTTGCAGTAGGGTATGGCCAGGTAATTGTTCTAGCAATCCAATGTGAGTGGAAGTGATGTGGGTCACTTCCAGGACTGTCACCATAAAATCTCTTTCACATACTCTTTGCTTCTTCTACCAGCTAGATACAGTGAAGAATGAGGCTCTAGGAAAGGGGTTGGCAAACTTTGGTAAAGGGCCAGACAATAACTATTTTAGGCTTGACAAGGCCATATAAGGCCTCTGTCTCATATTTTGCCTTTTTTTTTCTTTTCAAAATAGCCCTTTAAAAATATAAATCTATTCTTAGCACCCAGGGCATGTAAAAGTAGGCCAGCAAGCTAGATCCTTGTTCAGGGCAATGGCAAAGCCATGTAATAGAAGGAGATTGGGTCCCTTAATCACTGTGTGGAAGAGAGCACCTTGTTTATTTGAGCATCACACCAAGACTATCATGTAAGAAAGAAGTAAACTTTGTGTTGAGCCATTATATGCTTGGGCCTACCTGCTACTGTAACTCAGCCTAACAAAAATACATAAAGTTTAAAATTTAATTTACAAACATTTTTATTGCAGAAAAATATAATAATGAATAAGAAGATCTTTGGACACAATAATATAGATAAAAGTACATAGGAGAAGTGGTATAAGAATACAAGCTTAAGGAGAAAAGAGAATGATATAAAATTTCTGATTGTTAAAGTAGTTGTTTATATATATGTATATGCATATATATATATATATATATATATATATATTTAATTTGAGAGAGCACAAGCAGAGGAGTGGCAGAGGGAGAGGGAGAAGCAGACTCCCTGCTGAGCAGGAAACCCAACGTGGGGCTCAATCCCAGGACCCTGGGATCATGATTTGAGCTGAAGACAGACGCTTAACCAACTGGCCATCCAGGTGTAAATGGGTGTAAATGGATGATGATGGGCATCAAATTGTTTGGATTCTAGATTCAATTGGATATTTTTTAAAAAGTATAACTATAATTTAAAAGACATATATTAATAATATGCTGGAAATTATAGCCTTTGCAATTACTTAAATCTATGAAATATTTTAGATGTCAACTAGCAATTTGGTCAAGGGATTCATGGTTTTAAAAAATTCTTTCAGGAGGGACGCCTGAGCAGCTCAGCGGTTGAGAGTCAGGATCTGATCCCAAAGTTCTGGGATTGAGTCCCTCATTGGGCTCCTGCATGGAGCCTTCTTCTCCTCCCTCTGCCTATGTCTCTGTGTGTGTGTGTGTGTGTGTGTGTGTGTGTGTGTATGTGTGTCTTGTGAATAAATAAAATCTTTAAAAAATAAATTCTTTCGGGAGACATGCCAAAAATCTTTGAAGAGAATTCCAAGAACCTTTAAAGAAAGCCTCAGAACCAAACCTCTTGTGAAAAGCTTCATAGATTCGCTGGGCTGGAAGAACAAGCAGGGGCTTTTTGGTCCACCTCTGCTCTTTTCAAAATCCCGTGTCCAGGTCACTTTAGAAAGTGTTCAAAAAGGAATGTGTTTGCATGTCTAGAGTCCTGCCGGTGGTGTCTCAGCTAGGTGTAGGAATCTATCTGACCTTAGACACCTCCCTGAATCATGAGAATGAGAGCTGTTTTCTTCCTTCCTTTCAGAAGTCTTCCTTTCTTGGTTGTTCAGAGGATTCCTGAGTTAAACATTTGTGAAGTACTTTGCAGTATTTGGCTGAAACTACAAAGTTGCATTTGTTATTCTTGGAGGGATGAGAAGCATTATGCAAGTGCAAAGTATCATTTTCTTTCCAGGCCACGCAGCATTACCAAGCTGAACCCCCAGAAAACTCTTGACCCCATCCTCTTGCAAGGCCTCTTCATTTACATAACCGGCCACACAAATTAAGCTAACAAAGGTCTCCTGGGAGAAGATTTGCACTTTCTCCTTTTCTTCAGAGAGTTTCAGTCTGCCTAAGAGGTGTGATAACTTTGTCCTCAGGCACAACTGATGGTAGTCTTTACTTGGTCTTCCTACTCCAAGGAGTCAGTAGGAGAGAGGACCCTGGGCAGTGAGTACATCTTGAGGATTGAGTTCTTATTTTGATCTGTCCTTGTCTACTCACAGTGACTCCTAAGTCACTTCACCTCTTTGAGCTTCATTGTCCTGATCTAAGAAATGAAAATTTGGAATTTCTATGAGTCCTTCACACTTAAAATTTCCTCTTAGCATGTCAGAATGCTGAAAAACCAGCTCTGAAAATTTCAGTACATTTCACCCAGAAAACGGGGTGATACGGGGTGCATATCATTTGGTGATATGGAATATTTGCCGAGAGAAATACAACTGAATTAAATGAATGAGAGATCTTGTCCAAATTACTTTAGAGTTAAGTTCTTTATTTAATTCCAATTTTTTTAAATAAATGTGTTTTATATTGTTAGATCTGTGTGGCTGCTGCTGGTGGTGGTAGTGGTGATGATGGTAGAGATGATGGTGCTGTAGATGGTGGTGGTGATGAGGGTGGTAGTGGTGATAATGGAAGTGATGATGGTAGAGGTGGTGGTGAAGGTGGTAGTGGAAGTAATGATGGTAGAGGTGGTGGTGGCAGTGATGACGGCAGTAGAGGTGATGATGGTGGCAATAGTGGTGGTGAAGGTAATGATGGTGATGGTGGAGGTGATGGCGGTGGTGGTAGACACAGTGGTGTAAACTTCCAGTGACCTTGGATGAAAATACATATGTTAATGTTTTCATCACAGAGTCAGTTTATCTTTATAATTCCCACAGTGCTTTAGCCCACTGCCTTGAAAAAAAAGCAGGTGATCCATAAATGTTTGATGAAACAGTATCTAGCAGATAACTACAGATTCATCTTGTTCTCATATCTAAGAAAAAACTAATACTCCCGTGAAGATCTCAGGTTTAATTTCATTTGATATAATAGACTTTCTAAGAAAGCTGTGAAAATACATCACTGAAATTAATTTAATTTTAATGTTATTTTAATACATCTCCAGAGAAGGATGAAAGCTTATGCAGATTATAGGAAGGCTATTTCTCGGTAATGGAAAAAAAGCCACTGAAATCAATCCACTCAAAAGGGTTCAAAACTTCACAGGAAGAAGTTTGACTTAGACTATATCTGATTATTAGAACTAAAAAATTATAAAAATAATTTTATTTTATACATAACCAAATTTAGGTTATTATAGAAATGAAGGGCTAGTCCTTGAAATCTATAAAAACTGGGTCAAGTATTGCTTTTTAAAATTTTTTTTTAGGGCACATAACTTTTCTAGCAAAAATTAACAACACACAGAATACCCTTCACTTTAACATGCAGAAATAATCAAAGGGTTTCAATAAGTTTCCCTACTGCTTTTCTTAATCTTTGGATTTCCAAGTAATTCCCCTAACATATGATCATTGTTGATTTTTTTTTTCCCAGTTGTTAATTGGTCTACCAGTTACACAAGATTCCAAATCTGGTAGTTTTTCTGGGGTTTCACTTATCCATGGTCAACTGTAGTCCAGAAGCAACTGATCCTTCTTCTGACGTATTATCAGAAGGTCAATAGTAGTCGACTGCTATGTCATTATACCTGTATCATTCACCTCACTTCATCTCATCACAAGGAATTTTATCGTCATCATAAGAAGGGTGAATACAGTACAATAATATATTCCGAGGGAGAGAGACCATATCCACTTAACTTTTACTACAGTGTATTGTTATAATTGTTCTATTTTATTAATAGTGTTGTTGGTAATCTTTTACTGTGTCTAATTTGTAAACTTTATCATAGGTATGCATGTAGAGGAAAGATATAGTATATATAGGATTTAGTAATATCCTTGGTTTCAGACATCCATTGGGAGTCTTGAAACATAGTCTCTGTGAATAAGTGGGGGCTACTGTATACTCTAAAAATAACTGACTTAATGAAATCTTTTATTTTTTGCAAAAATTAACTTTTCATTTTGCATAGTGTAGGTGGATAAAAACCACTTCCGATAATCAGAGATACTTACACTGTTAAATGGAGAAAGAGGCTTGAGTGTGTATTAGTGATTTTTTTTAAGATTTTATTTATTTATTCATGAGAGGCACAGAGAGAGGCAGAGACATAGGCAGACGGAGAAGCAGGCTTCCAGTGGGGAGCCAGATGCGGTACTCCGGGATCATGACCTGAGGCAAAGGCAAATGCTCAACCACTGAGCCACCCAGATGTCCTAGTGAATATTTTTATTATGGTGGCTTTTGCTTTCCTATATCACAGTGTTTCAGTGAAGCTCCTGAGAATTAATATTCAGATAACAAAGATACCTTGTATTCACTCAACTAGCATGTACTCAACATTATTGAAAGAAACTTACTGTGACAGGTAATATTTTCCAAACATGGCAGTCTCATTATTTCTCATGCCATCTGCTCATCTTACCATGTGATCTTGCTCTTTTCTGATCAAGAGTTAGCCAGACTGCTTAGGTGGCTTAAGCATCCAACTCTTGATTTCAGCTCAGGTCGATCTCAGAGCCATGAGTTCAAGCCCCACATTGTGTTCCATGCTGAGTGTGGAGCCTACTCAAAGAGAAAGAAAAGAAAAGAAAAAAGAGAAGAGAAGAGAAGAGAAGAGAAGAGAAGAGAAGAGAAGAGAAGAGAAGAGAAGAGAGAAAAGAAAAAAGAAAAAGAGGTGGCATCTATATCCTTCTCATTAAACCTGTGACCTTTTTGCCAACAGAATGTAGCAAAGTGACTCTGGGTGGTGGTTTCAGAGGTTAGATCATACAATGTTTGTAGTTATAGTTTGTTCATTCTACATTCTACATTCTTTTGCCACATAGTGCCTTATCATTTATGTATTCAATATATCTTGAAGAATATTTGGGTTTTTCAAGTTCAGAGGTTTTAGTGCTATGAACTATATATATTTTAATATATATCTTTGGGAAAACATATGTAAACGTTTGTTTGGTTTGTACCTAGAAGTGGAAGTTCATGGCTTTAAATATTTTGGAGTATTAAGATTGCTTTTTAAATGAGTCACCTTTGATATCTGGTGACAGTATTTAAAATATTCCTTAGCCTTCTTCACATTCTAGATATTGTCTGTAACCTGAAGGATGCTGCTTAACATCTATAATCAGAATAAGACAAGAATAAAGGAACAGGAAGTTAACACTGGTTACCCCAATAAAACATCACAGCCTGTTGCTCAGTTCCTGGATCTGAGCCAATTGTCAGTCAGGAGCCCAACCGACTGAAGAGGTGGCCAGTCCTCAGGAGTAGGGACCCTGGAACCCTATGGCAAGTAATGCTGTAAGGATTGTCAGTCATTTCCAAAGCAGTCTATGGCTATTTTCTTAGGTGACTGTATACTAGAGAAAGGAGGATACTCAGACATTTCATGGATTATTACATGGAAGTTCTCAGCTGGTAATGATATTTGGAGCCCTGAGGTATTGTTGTGCCCCTTTGCCTACAGCTAGATATGGGGATATGGGAACCAGATAAATAAATGGAGTTCTGACTAAAGTCTAACTCAGAGCAGATTCCCTAGGTCTGCAGATCCATCTCTCTGAGTATGTAACTGGGATCAACACTCTTAGCAATAGGACTAATCCCATATCGGGCCCTTAACCTGTGGAGTGAAAGCTTTCATGCGGGGATAAGGCCAAGTAGAAGCCTTTGAAATGGCACCCACCAAACTGCTCACTCCCAGCCAGACAGTAAATCAAAACCAATATTGCATTCTAGGGACTGGGGGAGAGTGGTAGAGATTAGTGCTGCCACTACAGTGAGCACGAACGTGGGCAGTCACTATCACATCTCTGCTCAATTTACCAATCTGAATGGCAGAAAATGACTAGATTACTACAAGCTCAACCAAGTAGCAGCCACCATTGCAGCCGCTGGGCCCGCCATGTTATCCTTGCCAAAGCAAACTGATAAGGCCTCAAGCACTTGGTATGAGTGGTTGATCTGGCAAGGGGTCGTTTTCCATTCCAATTAGAAAAGAAGGTCAGAAACAGAATTCATGTGGAAGGTACAACATTTATTTATATTTTCTCCCCAGGGATAAGTTAACTCTCCTACCCTCTGTTATATATAGCTCATATATAGATCTGGATCATCTGAACATCCCGGAGAACATTGCTCTGATTCATTACACGGTGACACTGTGCTGATTATGCAGAATGAGTAAGATGTGGCTAGTGTGCTGGAAGCCTTGGTAGGACACGTTCACACCAGGGGATGGGAGACAAACTCCATGAAGATCCACAAATCTGCCAGTTGAGTAAAGTTTATAAGGATTCAGTAGTCAGGGGTACTTTGGGATAACCTCTCTAAAGCAAAACATAGAGTGCTATATCTCGCATCTCCTACTGTAAAAAAGGAAACACGATACCTGGTGGGTCTCTTTACATACAAGAGGCAACATATTCCATACGTAGGAATGTTATTGCAGCCCAAACACTGAGATTTATGGAAGGCTTTATTTAAGGGAGAGACCCAGAGCTAGAAATGATTCCAGAGCAAGTACAGGTTGTGATGTGAGCAACCCTGTTACTTTATCACACTACCTGGCATAATAGTGTTGGAGGCAGGAAAAGATACAGTGTAGGATTTATACTAAGTCCCAGTGGGAGAATAACAATATAGGCCTTGGGACTTCTAGAGCAAGGCCATGCCATCTGTAGTAGAGATTTATACACCTTTTGAGAACAGCTCCTGGTGTGTTACCAGGACCTGGTGGAGACAGAGCAGTTGCCCATGAGCACTAAGTGAGTATGCATGTAGAACTGCCTATTCTAAGCTGGCTTCTATCGGGTCCAGCAAGTCATACAGCTAGACAGGCCCAAGAGTAGTGGTACATCTGGGATTGAGCCTGAACAGGATCACAGGGCATAAGTAAACTGCAAGAGCAGGTGTCCCAGACCTTGTGTCATCCACCATTGATATACCAGCTGCCCTCATTCTCTGTAGGGTCCCAACCAGTGGGGGGAAAAACCCCAAGACTGGTTTATGAATCAGTTGGTTCAGTACGTGGGTGCAAAACCAAAGTGGAGAGTGGCTCAGAAACTTCCCAATCAGTAGAGCTTCAAGGATTTCAAGGTTATTTACTTTGTGTGCAAGGAGAGGTGACTGCCTGCCTGAGATGCGAATATATACACTTTCCTGTGCAGTGACCCTGAAAGGGAAGGACTGGGACACTGAAGACCAAGAGATCAGAAGAAGCACGTAGATGGATTAGTGAAAGCAGGCATGAAGCATGAAGATTTTGTGTTACAGATTAATGCCCACTTAAAAGTGTTCACCATTGAAGAGGCACTAGAAAAACAAGTAGACAAAATGGATTTGGCTAGCTGATGTCAGCCAGTCTTCGCCATCAACTATCCTAGAACTGACATGATAGACAAATGAAAAGTAACAGAGACAGAAGCTATGAGTGTGTCCAAGAGCATGGGCTCCCACTTACCAAAGCCAATCTAGTTCCTGCTACTTCTAAATGTTCAATGTAAAATAAAAATAAAAATAAAAATAAATAAATAAATAAATAAATAAATAAATAAATAAATAAATAAATGTTCAATGTAGCAACAACAGAGAGAGCCTCAAATATAACACTATTCCTAGAAGAATCCAACTAGCCACTTGGCAAGTTGACTATAGCAGGCCCCCTCCATCCGGTTGTCCGTACAGGAATAGATACTTATTCTGGGTATAGATTTGCCTTTCGTGCTTACAGAGCCTCAGTTAGCACCACTTTCTGGTAGCTTACAGAATGCCTGATCCAATGACATAAAACCTCACACAACATAGCATTTGACCAGGGAACTCACTTCGCAGTGAAGGTGGTGCAGAAATGACCCCGTGGCTATAGAATCCACTGACTGTATTATATACTGCAATATTCAGAATTAGCTGAACTGATAGTGAAGGCACAGCAAAGGCATTGGCTTACAGGCCGGGCTCTGTAGGGATGAGATGCCACCCTTCAGGTGCAGTATATTCACCAAATCAAAGACCCCTATATGATATTATACCACTTATAGGAAGAATGCATGAGTCTAAGAACAAAGGGGTAGAAGCAAAAGTGGACCCAATTAACATCACTTCCAGTGATCCACTGGGGGAACTTTGTGCTTCCCATCTTCACAGCTTTGGAATCTACGGGGTTAGAGGTCCAGATCCCCAAAGGGAGCGCACACTTGCTAGGGGATGGAACTGTACCACTTAACTATAATCTGTGAATGCCATGTATGCACTGTAGACTCCTGTGTCCAGGGGCCAACAGCATGAAGAGTCACGGTCATTCTGGCTGGGATCACTGTTCCTGTGCAGCCGGAGGGGTAAAGGCTGCTACTATATGAGGGGGTAGGCAGGGAGGAGTGTGCACAACCAGATGATCCACTTGGTACCTCTGGGGATTATTTTTCCCCATTGTAACTGTGAATGGACATACTCAGCAGCCCCAGTCTGAGAAGGGATATGATTCCAAGGACTTGGGCCCCCTTAAAATGAAGGTTTGAGTTGCCCCACCAGATGAGCAAGCCATCAGCACTTGCAGAAGAGATGGCATAGACTGTGGAGACCTTAGGGTGGATAGTGGAGTTGAGAGAGAAGGTAAATACCGGTTCTGGCTTCAAGACCAACTGCCACAGCAGGGACTGTGATTTGTCTCATTAACTACTTCTGTTTCCCCTCAGGAGAGAGGTCCTTGAGAACCATGGAAGAACTGCATCCTGAAATGGATGGAGAGGTCAGTCTGTTTGTTTGTAGTCTGTATGTAGGCTGTGATGCAAGCCATGTGAGTTCACCCCTTAGGGTTCCCTTCAACAGACAATCTCCAGCAGTCAGCCGACAGCTCCAGCCACACCTGTGGAACTACCATGTCGCTCACACGGGGAAGGCCACCATCTGTCTGCCAGTGACTGGGCCCAGCAGTGTGCTGAAGCTGAGCCATTCCTGCCCATCCCGGACACCTCTAATGGTTAGTTATGACTTGGAGTTACCCATCATTTTGGCTAGGACTTTCTTCAAGCTGTGCTGCAGTCTGAGGCACTTTACCCAATCTTCTTCTCTCCTTCACTTTCCTCCATTCACAGGTGTCAGACCTGCATGGTGATC
This sequence comes from Canis lupus baileyi, assembly GCF_048164855.1. Classification (NCBI taxonomy): domain Eukaryota; kingdom Metazoa; phylum Chordata; class Mammalia; order Carnivora; family Canidae; genus Canis; species Canis lupus. The sequence continues at coordinate 8,160,849 of NC_132859.1, forward strand.
TGAAGGCTTTCCTGGCCTACTCTTCTTCCTTCCCTCCTTTATCCTTTATCCTTTATCCTTTATTATTATTATTGTTATTTTTTTTTTCTTCTTCTTCTTCTTCTTCTTCTTCTTCTTCTTCTTCTTCTTCTTCTTCTTCTTCTTCTTCTTCTTCTTCTGATTCATTTATTTATTTTAGAAAGGGAGAAAGAGAAGGATAGCAAGAAAGCAGGAGGGAAGGGCAGAGGGAGAGGGAGAGAGAGTCCCAAGTAGATTCTTTGCTAGGCCCATAGCCAATGCAGGGCTCAATCTCACAACCCTGAGGTCACGACTTGAGCTGAAACCAAGAGTCAGTCACTCAACTGAATGAGCCACCTTGGTGCCTCTCTCCTTTATGCATTATGGCATATCCCCTGACACATTTCTTGCTCATCTGATTCCATCTTGGCGTCTGCTTCCTGGTTGATCTGAATTGACACACAAATCATTCTTGCTAGCTCTTTTCCAAGTAACCATCTGTTTTCTCAAATTTTTTTGTTTCTTGATGAAAAGTTTGAATACTGAAGGTTAAACAGACACCTACTTTATTAAATGCAGGTATTTCTGCTGGCCAATTACTCAATGTAACTCTGCAGAAGAGTTTAGAATATATTAGTGTCATCTAGAACTTAGAGGTTCATTTCATCTATTTGCTGAGGGGCAAGTTCACTTTCAGTGTTTTCCTGGATTACTTTCATGGTTCCTTTCTTTCCTTTTCTTTTCTTTTCTTTACTTTTCTTTTCTTTCTTTTCTTTTCTTTTCTTCTTTCTTTCTTTTTTTTCTTTCTTTCCTTTCTTTTTCTTTCCTTCCTTCTTTCTTTTTCTTTCTTCTTTCTTTCTTTCTTTCTTTCTTTCTTTCTTTCTTTCTTTCTTTCTTTCTCTCTTTCCTTCTTTCTCTTTCTTTCTTTCTTTCTTTGTTTCTTTCTTTGTTTGTTTCTTTCTTTTTTTTTGATTTTATTTATTTATTCATGAGAGACACAGAGAGGCAGAGACACCGGCAGAGGGAGAAGCAGGCTCCATCCGTACAGGGAGCCTGATGTGGGACTTAATCCCGGGATTCCGGGTTCACACCCTGAGCCCAAAGCAGACGCTCAACCACTGAGCCACCCAGGCATCCCTCAGGGTTCCTTTCTTTCTCCCTTCCATTGGACACCAGTGGTAAGGATCTTGTTTGTTTCTTTAAGATCACAGAACTGCAAATTCAAATGACATGACATTTTGAGAAGAATAGAAATTCCTGATTTAAGTGAGGCCCTCTTGAGTTCAGATGGATTTGTGATAACTAAAAGAAAGAGCAGTCTTGTTCACAGACCAGCCACACACTGCTGCTCCATGCTGTGGATTCATGAATCTGGCACAGGAATAAACTTGGTTGGGATTTTCTTTGGTGGGATTTTGTGGCCACCAAGAAGTTTCCCTTGCAAGTAAATAAGTCTGGGTGGCTATATGCCTATATGTGGGGTTTTTATTTCCTCTCCCAAACCCCCCTGCCCCACACCCCCAGCAGTGATGAAATAGAAAAGATTGACTCAAGGGTAAAAATCTGGACTTCAAACAAAGATTTTTTTGGTGAATTTAGGTAAAATGGTCTGGTCTCTTTCATACCAACAGGCTTGCTTTGGAGGCTGTAAAGTTTGTCCTCCAAACTTACTTGGGCAAGTTGTCCAGAAAGTCAAAGGGAGGATTCATGAGCAAGAATGAAATTTACCACCAGATTGTGTCTGTCCTTTTAGCCAAACAGACTGAAACTTATTTCCTGGCAGTCTCTTTCTGGGCTGTTCAAACACTAACAAAAAAGTTTTTGAAAGCCTTGTGATGTCTTTTGGTGTCTAAAGGAGCTTATGTGAAGGAGTCAATATAACAACAGCTCCTGAGTTGTCAGATAATTCATCAAAGGGTCCCCCTCTATTGGTGACGAGTTGTGTTCTAAGAATGGAATCCATCACTTCTAATTTAGGTTCTTTTTGTGTCATGTGACATAATAAAGGATCAGTTCTGGGATGCCTTAATATACCTGTCCACAGGACAGATAGATCAAGTTGTCCTCTAAGAATGTGCTTCTTTTTAAAAAAAAAAAAAAAAAGATATTATTTAATTATGTATGTATGTATTTTTTTATTTGAGAGAGAGAGGGGGAACAAGAGCACAAGTAGGGGGAGCAGCAGGCAGAGGGAGAGGGAGAAGCAGGCTCCCGCTGAGCAGGAAGCCCAATGTGGGGCTTGATCCCAGGACCCTGAGATCACAACCTGAGCAGAAGGCAGACGCTCAACCCTCTGAATCACCCAGGCACCCAACAATGTATTTCAATCAACATCACAATTTGTCCTTTCTCATTGAAAGGTCTAAGTTGCCTTATTTATTTATTTATTTATTTATTTATTTATTTATTTATTTTATGATAGGCACACAGTGAGAGAGGCAGAGACACAGGCAGAGGGAGAAGCAGGCTCCATGCACCGGGAGCCCAACATGGGATTCGATCCCGGGTCTCCAGGATCGCGCCCTGGGCCAAAGGCAGGCACTAAACCGTTGCACCACCCAGGGATCCCTAAGTTGCCATATTTAATTAGTGAAGGCAGAAATAATTACAAGATAAGTGAAAGAATTAAATTCTAGAGCTTTTTTCCTTGAAGGCCATTAACCACTTTTATTTTTGTCGATGCAATGCCAACCAGCTAGTGTCTAAGTTATTATGATCTCTAATATTGAACTCCTGACTCTGCAATCTATACAAGGGAACAGCCTCAACTGACACTTTAATAGGCAGTAGTTATGGATTTTTTTTTGGTAAAGTGGTAGCTAAATCTCAGGGATCTTCTCATTCAGTTTGTCCTTGGCATTTTATCAAGGTGTTTTAAATCTCTTCTCAAATATCTTCAGATTGTTTTCCCTTCTGTGAGATACAAAATTTTGATGGGGGAGGAAATAGAGTAAATGTCTCTCGCCGGAAATCTCTGTTCACAAAGTGGGAGATGATGATTTAGTAGAATTACAACTTGCAGCCTCTAGGTTGGTGCCCAGGTAGCCCTAAAATTGTTCAGCTGTCAAGAGCATCATATGGTTCCTCCAAGTATTTTTTTTTTTTCCTCCAAGTATTTTGTTGTGATTCACTTCTAAAAGGCAAACGCTTAAAGACTTGTGTTCATGCTAAAAAATACCAACCATATGACCTCAGGCAGTTGTTCCATCTCTGAGGCTCTCTGCGTCTTCTTTTCTGGGAGCTTCCTGTCTCCCTTTAGGGTTATGCTTATTGCATTTATTCTTGACCTTGCTCTTCCTCCTCCCCCACCATCAAAAGTGATTGGTCCAAAGATAGACACCTAATTCAAATTAGGCCAATCAGAGACCTTTCTCTGGGAATTTAAATTTGAGGCAAAAGTCCATTTGTCTTTCAAGACAAACTGCTTGTAGGGGCACCTGGGTGGCTCAGTCGGTTAAGCATCTGCCTTCGACTCGGGTCATGATCTCACGATCCTGGGATCAAGCCCCACATCGGGCTCCCTGCCCAGGGGAGAGTCTGCTTCTTCCTCTCCCTCTGCTGGTCTCCTCCACTCATGCTCACTCTCGCTCATTCTCTCTCTCTCTCTCAAATAAATAAAATCTTAAAAAGAAAAGAAAAGAAAAGAAGAACTGCTTGTAATATGTGAAATCGTGTGGCATAGAAAACCATGTACCATGTAGATTGAAGAGCAGAAAAAAGGAGCAGAGAAGGAGAGGGAGGGAGGTATGCACTTCCTTCCTTGTGTTCTATGCAGCATCCTTATAACTGCTCCCTTTTGCTTAAGTAAACATAACTTTTTACCTGCAGCCATGAGGAGTCTTAACTGCTTTTCCTCCCACTTCTTGACAAAGTATGATATAGAAAATACGAATTTGCTCAACCACATAGTCCTGAAGTCATGGGAAACACTTTGACCCTGCAAGAACCTCCTCTTGCTGCTATGGTGGGAGAAATCTGCCTGCATTCTGTGTTCTCCTTCTCCCACACCAGTGTTCAAAGGGTCTAGAGAGACTCCACTTGAGGACCAGGACATACTGAGGTTCTGGGGCTCCCAAAGATGGCTGTGGTGCCTAGCCATCATTTGTAATATATTTTTTCTATAATAAAACATTCTGAATTTCAAATGACCTATTTATAAAATAGCTCTAGAAATAAAACCCTTTAAAAAAAGTTGGGGGGATCCCTGGGTGGCGCAGCGGTTTGGCGCCTGCCTTTGGGCCAGGGCGCGATCCTGAAGACCCGGGATCAAATCCCACGTCGGGCTCCCAGTGCATGGAGCCTGCTTCTTCCTCTGCCTGTGTCTCTGCCTCTCTCTCTCTCTCTCTCTCTCTCTGTGTGTGTGTGACTATCATAAATAAATAAAAATTAAAAAAAAAATAAAAAATAAAAAATAAAAAAAGTTGGGACTGCCTATTCCATATTAATTAGTAGTGAGAATTCATGTGACAGAAGGGTTCTTTTTTTTTTTCTAAGATTTTTATCTATTCGTTTGAGAGAGAGAGAGAGAGAGAGAGAACAAGCAGGGTGAGCAGCATAGGGAGCCTGAGAAGCAGACCTCCCACTGAGCAGGGAGCCTGATGCAGGGCTTGATGCTAGGACCCGGAGATCACAACCTGAGCCAAAGGCAGACACTTAACCAACTGAGCCACCCAGGCGCCCCAGAAGGGTTCTTTAATACACACAAGTACTCCATTAATAAGGGTTTGATTGCATTTTAAGTATCCTCCAACACATTTGAGTTTTCATTTATTTAATGAGAGGGTGGAGACAACTACAATTTAAATTTTAGGAGCCTCGGTGCACTGAATGGCCATTAGATGACAAAGCAATTGTGAAATTACATTAGAGAGATAAGTCAATGGAGGAAAAATAACTAAAAGTATCCTTTTTCTCTCTTTCTCTTTTTGAGGGACAGAATTCTGTATCCTCACAAAGGAGGAAGCCATTAAGACTGATTCAGTTAAGAAGTTATGAGAGAAATAGGGGTGCCTGGGTGGCTCAGGCAGTGGAGCGTTCAACCCTTGATTTTGGCTCAGGTCATGATCTCAGGGTCATCAGATTGAGCCCCACATTGGGCTCTGCACTCAGCGGGGAGTCTGCTTGAGGTTCTCTCTCTCCCTCTCCCTCTGCAACCCCCCCCCCAAAATAAAACTTAAAAAAAATAAGTTATGAGAGAAATATAATATGAAGGCCTAAAGTCACTACAGGGTTTGAGTTCTGGCTCTCTTGTTATACATTGATGACCTTTGGCAAGGCACAAAGTTTTCTGAACCTTTGTTTTCTTCTGTATGATAGGAGATCTAGCAAGGCTTGTCTGCCAATTCTCAGAGTTACTGTAAGATTCATGTATAATTGTACAGGTGACATTGTTTTGCAGTCTGTAAAATATATAAATGTTATTTGCTCTTACTGTGATAATTGAAGTACTAACAACTTTTAATTATTACAACAATGTGGGAACGTCTATGGTCAAATGTTCAAAGTGGGACTTATCATGTGGCCGACACTACGTGAGACTAAATTCACTCTTTAAGATTATCTGTAAATATATATATATTTTTTATTTTTTTTAAGATTTTATTTATTTATTCATGAGAGACATACACACACACAGAGAGAGAGAGAGAGAGAGAGAGAGGCAGAGACATGGGCAGAGGAAGAAGCAGGCTCCCCGCATGGAGCCCAATGTGGGACTTGATCCTGGATCCCGGGATCACACCCTGGGCTGAAGGCAGATGCTCAACTGCTGAGGCACCCAGGCATCCCATGTAAATATATATTTTAAAAGAAAACTTTTATCTTTTTTAACTGTGACCTGAACTCACATCTTTTGGGTGAGTGCTTGTGGAGAGCAGAATTTGTGTCCTGGGCCTTCTCTCCATCCCACAGTGGTTTGACTGTGCCTCTCTTCTTGGCTCCAAAAGGGATTGACCTTTTCTGACCAGGCATGAAAGGTGGCCTCACTTGAGTCTGGACAACGTAGAGACAGGGATACGAGTAGAGCTTGTATATCCTGGGCTCCTGTCACCATGACAAATAAGACGGGAGAAGAGCAGCAGGTTGAACAGCTGGTGTAACCAGATCTGGGACTTCTCTGGGTAGAAGGAGGAGTTCAGTGACATCGTCAACCAATGACTATCCCATCTGGTGGCAGACTTTTCCAAGTTTAGCTTGAAAGACCACTTCTGGTGTTGTGTGCAGTGGTCCTTCAAACAATATATATATTTCTTGAATATATAAATACTGAGAACCTTGAAATTTACCCCCAAACACTGCTAGTTAGTTCTCTCATCAAACCCCAAATTATATTAATAATACGCTCTGTGCTTCTGAGAGTGGCGATTCAATTTCTCTATCATGTAATGCATTTATAGATTTACATAGATCTAAGTACATAGAAACATTTATCTTTTTTATTTTTTACATTTTATTTTTTAGCATTTAGCATTTAGGTATATTTTTAGCATCTTTTTATTAATTTTTTCCCATGTTTTTGAACAAAGTTGTAGCTATAGTGTTCACAGGTACTTGTTTCTGGATATATTTCTTCAAAAATAATTTAAAAATACCTTTTCTGCATTAGTTCATGGTCTTCAGAAGTTCTATTTCATATTTTTAAAAAGATTTTATTTACTTTAGAGAGAAAAAGTGAGCAGAGGGAGAGGCAGAGAGAAAGAGTGGGAGAGAATCTCAAACAGACTCTGTACTGAGTGAAGAGTTCAATGCAGGGCTTGATCTCACGAACCTGAGATCATGACCTGAGTTGAAACCAAGACTCGGATGCTTAACTGACTGAGCCACCCAGGTGCCCCCAGAAGTACTCTTTCAGATAGCTGCCCAAACCTTCATTCGATGTTAATCTTTCCGAAATACTTAGCCAATCGCTTGTTAAATATTTAGGATGCTTCTAATTTAGATTATGCTGGAATTGACAATACAGCTTTGCAGTATAGCTTGATAGTAAATCTCTATTTTTCTTTTCTAAAAAAATATTTATTAATTTATGCTTTCCATTTAAAAGTATCTTCCCCAGTACAAAAAAAAAAAAAAAAAAAGGTGAAAATACTAGAGCATAAACCACTTGCACACAGTTACCTAAGTAAAGACTAAATCTCAGAAATCCCCCTTTCCTGTACCTTTCCTGTAGTCCAACTGCATTGCTGAAGCAATAGAAGATAGCATTAGAACACATCCTTCATCATTATCAAAATTACCTTCCTTATGATCATGCCAGTGATGCATTTATTAGGAACACCAAAATGAAGCCTGACAATGAGACCTGTACCTACCACCAGTAAGTGCAAAAACGTGTGGCAGGACCAACTCATCTTGAATTTAAGTATTTGTAAATGTGCAGTGTCTAGACATTTGGGATGGAGTAAATTATGAATACACTAGTGTCACCTTTGATTTGTCAAGAAACTGTTCAAATCCTCCTAGCGAAATAAAGAATCATCTTATGCAACAGTTTTCTGGACTCTTTATTATTCAAACCCTTGTCTATTCAAGGTCCTTGTCTGTTTTGTTCCTCTTCAGTTGCTAATGGTGATTTTCTCTATACTGGTTCAGCAAGCCCAGGCAGGTTCCACCTCAAGGGCTTCTGGGCTGGAGTCTTCTAAGGACTTACCACCCCACCAAGTTTCTGACCATTCGCCCCAGCTGGAATCAGTCACCCACACCAAGTCAGCAATTCAGAGGGGTAAGGCTGAGAAAAGCAGCCGGTGGCTTTCCTGAGGCAAATATGGCAGGTGACAAAGCCAAGACACCAGCCATTGGGCTAGGTAGGTGACCACCTGCAGTGAACCAGGCTGTGTGGAGAACACCTTGTGAGGTGTGGGGAAAAAACAAAAAGAAAACGAAGCCCCTTTTAGACTTGTCCTCAAAGAGCTTGCAATTCTCTTCAGGAGTTGATTCCACATGAAGTGCCAAAACGGTAATGAATGGTGAGAGGCTACCTTACAAACGGTTAGGAGTATGCCAGTGGGTGCTAGAAGAAGAACGGGCAAAATTGTGTAAGGATCATCCTGCCCTCAGTAAGGAATTATGGGCTTCAAGGGAGCATTTCCATACGGAAATGTAGGATTCTTCTAGACCCAGCAGCTATCGTTGAGGAGGCTAGAGATAACTGGGGTGAAAGTTAGAATATAAGACAGTGTTGTATATGATTATGTGTCACAAAGAAAAAGACGAGAATAATGTGAATTTTGGGGAGAGAGACTAATGGAGGCTCAACCATGGAATATGGAGGGTTCAGCTAGAGATACGCACAGTGAAGGAATAGGCAAAATAAATATGCTTGGGTCAAAGCCTGGCTGGAGTGGATGAAGACACGTTTGTGTAAGAATCAAGGTCAGAAAGCAATGACGATGGCAGTTGGTTGCAAGTCCTTGGGTGCTAGATTGATAGCTCTGACCTTTCTTCCTGTGGGCAGTTGTTGAAAGCTTGTGAGCCGGGGATGACATCATGAAAATAGGCCAGGAAGGATAGACTGGAGGCAGAGAAACCAGGTAGGAGGCCACTGCAAGCATTTTGAGATAAGGTCTTGTTGTGGGAGCAGGAAAGGAGGGATGGTTTTGAGGGACACCAGGATAAAGAATCACTTGCTATTGGCTGGATGTAGACAGAGGGGGAGGAGGGATGGGTGGCTCAGGGACACTAGGAAGTGTATTGAGGGCACGATTAGGAAGAAGGAATCAACCTCTAGTGGAAAGTCTTTGCAAGTGGAGAGAGAAATCGACTTACTCTCAATTGATTATCTTATAAAAACTGTGGAGTTTCTCTCTGAGATAGGCAAGCAAGAGGTAGCACACTGATTGAAAATGAAAACAAATGCTGACTCATACAGGATGGGAGAGTAGAAAAAACACTCTGATCCAGGGTAAATCCTGGGCCTAACTGAGGGTTTTTTCATGAATTCATTGTATGTACTTGGACAAAATAAAGTTCTCTGGGCCAGATTCCTTATCTGTAAAATGGGAGATTTAAAATATATTATCTATTCTCTGGGTCTCCGTGAGCCTTAAATCATAGTCATTACTTGAGTGTGTTAATATGGAACAGAATTTGTGTGAGGAACTTTATTTGCATTTTCTTTTTTAATCCTTAGCATGTTCATTGTGCGCTTAAAAAAAATCCAAAATTTAGTGGCTTAAACCAATAGCCATTTTATTTGCTCACAGTTCTGCAATCTGGGCTGGGCTAGGCTCTGTCGTTTTTATCCATCTTAATGGTGGTCACTAATGTGTTTGCAGTCAGCTGGTGGGCCGCCAGCGGCTGGGCTCAGCTCAGATGCGGGGTGGCTGGACTTCTCCCTCTCTCCACATATCTCAGGGCCTCTCCCTCTCCATGTGGTTTCTCCAGGAGGGTAGTTGGACTTCTTACCTAGAGCTTTAGGTGTCCCAAAGGACAAAAATAGAAATGTCTATACCTTCCTTGGGGTTAAGGTGGGGAGGCGGGGGTGGGGGGGATGAGGTAGGGCGGGGTGCGGGGAGCCAGCACATATTCAATGCTGTATTTTTCTGCTTAAGGCAAGTCACTGTCCCAGATTTAAGTTGGAAGGGACTCTATGAGGTGTGACTAACAGGAGGGTGGTCCATTGAATGGCAGCAGTGTCATGGGGCTGCCACCATATTATCTCCAACTTGTAAATGAATAATTTGTGACTTCAAGAAGCTAAGTTACCTGCCCAAAATAAAGAGTAGAGTTAGGCACTTCAAAACTTGTGTTTTATCATGGGCCAATGGATAAAATTTGTAGTGTTGTAACCTAGAACCCTGCGAAGTGGGTACTGTTTTTGTACCTCATTTACAAAGGAGGAACCCAGGAATAGAGAGCTCAAGTGTTTTGTTTGAGGTGACTCAGGTATTTTGCTGCAGAGATTATACATTTAGTCACTACACCATGCTGCCTCATATGGGTAGTACCTGACACATATAAGGCACCTATAAATGTCGTGTCATTTGAAGCTGTTGTTTGAAGGATGGAGCAAATGTCTTCAACCACCCACTATCGCATCGCAGAACCTATTTGAGAACTGGGAGTTTCCCGTTGAGTTATCCTGTGATCTGGGCAATTTCCTTTTCGGGCATCTACTTCTCTGTCTTCCACAATCTATTTCTTGAGGCTTGGCAAGGAAGGAAGACAGCATCTCTGCTCATCCAGTCCTAACCCAGATTCTCACTGGCTGATTCTCATGGCTCCCTTCAGCATTTTCGTCTTGTCTGGTAGCTGCCAGGTACTCTTTACAAAGCAGGCCTTTCCTTCTTGGGTGAGGACCTTCCTGGAGTAGTGCTGGACTCAAGCTTCCATCCTTTATTTATCAAGGTAGCCTTGTGACTTCTGATTAGTAACCATTGGGACCCTGTCACTTCCTCTGGTTCCATAAGCCAATTTCCAGTGTAACTGTGGTGGCTTCTGATGATAGCTTGCTGACACAATGTCCCCTGGAGTGACATGTAGCTTCCCCCTTCCTTCTGCTGGTCCTATGGGCAGAGGACTTTGCTGTGAAGGAAATCTGGGGTTCCAGAGTCTCTGGAAAGGAGCTATGCTCTGCTTATCTTTGAAGGTGACCCATGTGGCTGCCTTTCTCCTTAAGGCTGCTCTGATTTTTCCCACCCTGTGGGGAGTCTGGAACGAAAGCACACCCCAAGTACAGATAATGGGGTGATGGATGCCTCATTTGGGGGGCTCTGTTCTATTGTAGGCAACGATAGGGAGTAGCCATTCAAGGAGTGGCCTCAAAACACTCCCATGCCTTTTCTATGGGGTGGTCTTGTCATTCCTGTAAACTTTTCTCCTTCAAGGCAACTCCAGATTTTGACTTTATTTCACTCTTACAAAAATACTGAGGGGCAATACTTGTAGTTAATACAGTTCTATCTTATTTAATGAAGAGACATATGGATGGGCTCAATGTTGTTCAAAGTGTTTTACAGATCTTCCTCGATGTAGGTAGGATGAGTTCCTGATAAATCCATTGTAGATTGAAAATATCAATTGAAAGTTGAAAATGCATTTAATACGCAACACCAGGGGTGCCTGGGTAGCTCATTCAGTTAAGCATCTGCCTTCGGCTCAGGTCACGATCTCCGGCCCTGGGTTCGAGTCCCCGCACTGAGCTGTCTGGTCAGTGGGGGAGTTCGGCTTCTCCCTCTCCCTCTTGTGCTCTCCCTCTCTCTCAAAGAAATAAATAAAATCCTACAAAACAAAAACAAAAACCTGATCATCATAGTTTAGCCTGGCCTGTCTTAAATGTGCTCAGAACACTTACATGAGCTTACAGTTGGGCAAAGTCATCTACCACAAAGCCTATTTCATAACAAAGTGTTGAATATCTCAAGTGATTTATGGACTACTGTGCTGAAAGTGAAAGACACTTGTTACATGGCCTCAGAATGGCTGCAAGCGTGAGTTGTTTGCCCTTCTGATGGCAGGGCGGACTGGGAGCTGTGGCTGCCGCTGCCCAGCATCAAGGGGGTGCCGTACTGCATGGCCCCGGCGTGGGGAAAGGTCAAAATTCTGAATCCCAGGTGAAGTTTGAATGATATTTGATATCTGATGATATTTGATATTTGAATATCCCTCGTGCACCATCGTAAAGCCGAAAAGTTGTTAAGCGCATCCACCTCTAAGTCCGGACTGTCTGTACATCTGTTGCTCATTTGGCTCAGGCCCGAACTTCTCTTTGAATCAAACGTCGTGGGGTAAGGGGCTTTGTGAATTGTGACTTACCTCGCAGGCAGCCGCCGGTGGGAGGGGGACCGGGGCGGGGAGGAATTGAGCTGCTGCGAGGGCCAAGGCCGCCGCCTCCTTCCCGCAGCTGTCCTGTCCCGCCAAGCTGCAGCTAGCGGCTGGGGGTCCCCACCCCTCTCCTGGATCCGGTCGGTGGGAGGGTGGGTGGTGTTTTCCGGGTCCCGGGCGCACCCTCTCTGCTCCCAGCCACCTGCTCGGGTTCCAGCCGGGCTCCAGGCTCTCTGGAGGGCGTCAGGGACATTCCGATCCTCCCACCACCCGCGCGGATGTCGCGGGGGCCGGGGCGTGGGGGTGGGGGTGGGGGTGGGGGACGCGACTGCTGTCCCTTTCCCGGACCCGGCTCCGGCCAGGTTTCTTCTCCATTTCTAGTGACCCGAGTCCCGCGTAGAGGAGACTAAGGATTGATGAACGGTTTCGAGGTTGTTTCCCAGGCTCCCGCCGGCGAGGCCGCAGCCACGGGGACGGGGGCACTTTCTGGGCACCGTCTGCGCCCCGGCAGACAACCGCGAGCCCGACAGCCAAGATGCCTCCTCGCCAGACCAAATATGGTCACAAGCGCCGAGCAGCCTCCCCGTGGAAAGGCTCGCCTGGCGCCCCCGCGGCAGGCCCGGCCGTCGGCTCAGCGGGGCGCTCCGGGCGCCCCAGGCCTCGACCCCGGCGCCCGGCCTGCCCCGGCCTGCGCCCCCGGCTCGCGCGCCCTCCGCCCCCCGCCGCCCCCCGGCCTCAGTTTCCGTCCGAAGCCCTGATCGCACGGGCGCAGGCCCCTGTCCCCGGATCCCGCCCGCGGTCGGCGGTGGCGGTGGACGCAGGGACTGCGGGCCCGGCCCCCGCGGAGAGGCGCGCGCCCCCCGGAGCAGCGCCCCGGGCGCCCGGCGGCTCCGGCCCGGCCCAGTACCTGCGGGGCCCCGGGGCCTCCGGGAGGCGGGAGGGGGGGGAGGGGGAGGGGGAGGGAGGGGGAGGGCCGAGCGGGCGCGGGCGGGCTCGGGCCGCGGGGCTCATGCATAATTCAGCAGCTCGGCCTTCGGGCCCGCCTCTCTCCTGGGCGAGGGAGTCCGCTCCAAACTTTGTTTATGGGACAGTCCGGGAGCCGCGGCGGCCGCGCTGTCTGCGTCTCCTCCGCCTCCTGCCGCGCAGCGCGAGCGCCGGGGCCGGTGCGGGGCATGTGAGACGCCGGGCCCCGAGTCGGGATCTGCCAGCCGGGCCCCGGCCACAGCCCCGCCAGCCCGGGAGGCGCCCGAGCCCCTGAGGCCCGACGGCGAGCGCGCCCCGACTCGGCCCCGCCGCGCGCCCAGGTAGGGCCGCGCACCCCGCCCCGCCCGGGGGCGCCCGGAGAGGAGGGGTCGCGGGGCGGGCGCGGGGCGGGACCCGGGGGCGGGCGGGTGGGTGGGGGGCTGCCCGGGAAGGCTGCGCCCTGCCCTCCGCGCCCGCCGTGCGGCGACCTCCGCAGCGCAGCCCCCGCCCCCGCCCTTCCTCCTCCTCCTCCTCCTCCCCCTCCTCCCCCTCCTCCTCCTCCGGGCAACTTCCAGGCTTCGAGAAAGTTGCATAATTCCCCAGGCCGGGAGGGACCCCTCCCCCACCCGGCCGGCCTCACCCCTGGGTGTCTGGGATCCCGAGGCGGACACCGAGCCGTGTCCTCTAGCGCTTTTGTCTCTGTTCTGCTCCCCCCACCCCCACCCCCCGCACCCGCACCCGCATCCCGGCCCCTCTCCTCCCCCGACGCGTCCTAAAAGCCTCATCGCACCTCCCGTCTCTCCGCAGAAGATGAATCCGGCCTCGGTGCCCCCCGCGCTCCCGCCCCCCGGGCAGCAAGTGATCCACGTCACGCAGGACCTCGACACGGACCTCGAAGCCCTCTTCAACTCGGTCATGAACCCCAAGCCCAGCTCGTGGCGGAAGAAGATCCTGCCCGAGTCCTTCTTCAAGGAGCCCGACTCGGGCTCGCACTCGCGCCAGTCGAGCACCGACTCGTCGGGCGGCCACGCGGGGCCCCGGCTGGCCGGCGGCGCCCAGCACGTCCGCTCGCACTCGTCGCCCGCGTCCCTGCAGCTGGGCCCGGGCGCGGGGGCCGCGGGCAGCCCCGCGCAGCAGCACGCGCACCTCCGCCAGCAGTCCTACGACGTGACCGACGAGCTGCCGCTGCCCCCGGGCTGGGAGATGACCTTCACGGCCACCGGCCAGAGGTACTTCCTCAAGTAAGTCAGCCCGGGGCCGGGGCCGGGGCCGGGGCCGGGGGCGGGGGGCGCACGCTCGTCGCTGTGAGCCTGCATCCTTGCACGCTGGTCTGCGAAAGCCCCGGGAACCCGCGAGCGGGAGCCCCCGGGGGCTGGGGTGGGGAAGCCTCACCCAGCGGAGCGCGTCGGCTGAGCCGCTTCCAGGGCCCTGGGAGTCCCAGACACTGGGGACGTGCAAATAATCACCGCTTTGGGGACGATTCTTGTGAAACCCACAGGCGACTCGGCCCCGAATCTGGAATAGTTGGTATAGACTTGGGGGGGAGGGGGGGCACTTACGCCCTCACCTGCCCCTCCCCCGTCAGATGGACCAGAGCTTGCTCCATGGGGAGGTGACACCGAGATACATTCTAGAGAACTTCTGAAGCCCGGGAAGCAGAGGGACTCTCGGCTGTGTAGGTGGTCCGCACTCTCTCCATTCTCGGGGAAAAGCAAGCTGGAAAAGTGAGCCCCGCCGCCCGGCCCGCCGGGCAGGCCTTACTGCTCCCAGCTGAGTGATGTAATGACCACACAGCGCAGTGATGTAATTAGCGACTCGGCCCCGGTGAAGTGGTTGCGGCTGGAAAATCAATTGTGTTGGAAATTGGGTCAGGAGTCTTATGATGTCACACTTAGTAACCTAAAACACCTTGGGATCCCGAGGCTGCTGTGTGTTGTTATTCTTCCCTTCCACACTGTCAGGGCCTTTTGATGGAATGATTTTTAGGCCAGATTGGAATTAGACCGTACAGGAAACTATATTCACAGACATAAGAAAGATATTGTTTCCATGGTGGTACCCTAAGATGATTATGTTCCAGAGGAGAAACCAAGCTGGAACTTGAAGTGTGACCAGTGAGGTCAAGGGGGCGGGGGTCAGGCTGTTGATGGCCTAGATGGAAGTTGTGCCAGCTGGACCACTTGGTTTAGGGTTGCCTGCACTGGCTGGTGGCTCACTGCCATGGAGGGAAACTCCTCTTCTTAGCACTTGCCTTAGAGTTGATTTTAAAGCCCATATTTCTTTGATGAAGAAGAGCTTTAGTTTAAAATTTCTCCGGAGACATTATGTGCTCTTTTAAAAATATTATCAAGCCATTCTTTGGCACGAATACTTGATACCTTGATCGCTGTCGGTTGGCTCTAATAACAAATCCGCAGTAATGGATGAGGTTTACTGGAGCCAAGTCCTTGACTCATACTGGTGACCAGTTATTCCTTCCCCATCCCACAGCTGTTGACATCTTGTACAAGGAGGAGTTCTTTATTTTGTTTCTGGGATTGGTGTGATGTGGAGAAGCACTTGTCCTGAAGCCGACTTGATTGATGGTCATTCCACAACCGGCCTTCTCCCAGGCTTTGAGTGTTAGTGTAGACATGTACTCAGTGCTTTGACTTCTAAATGGCTGGTGCAATTCAAGTATGTGAATAACATGACCTCTTCCTAAATGTGATGATACTGTTCTGAAGGATGACATTAGTTTCTATGGTACATAAAGCTCCAAAATAATCTTAAGTTTGCTTAGGTAAATGGGGTTTTGAATATTAATTGTGACTTTTATAGAGATGGACTTGGTAATGAATGCAAATACAAAATGGTCTACTTTACAGTAATTTAGGGGGATCTTTGGTGGTCCCAAATGACTTTGGGACCAAACACACGAAAATATATGATATGTGATCAGTATAACTGTGGTTATTAAAAATACGAAATAAGAGCTAGGCTTGCCTAATATCAAAGGAAAGCTAGGAAAAAAAGACCCCCCCCCCAAAAAAAAAAGCAAAAAAAAAAATCCCTTTTATGCACAAGTTTTGAAAGATGAAACTAGGACAAAAATGGAAGTTAGTGGGCAGCCCTGGTGGCTCAGTGGTTTAGCGCTGCCTTCAGCCCAGGGCGTGATCCTGGAGACTTGGGATCGAGTCCCACGTCCGGCTTCCTGCGTGGAGCCTGCTTCTCCCTCTGCCTGGGTCTCTGCCTCTCTCTATATATATCTTATGAATTAAAAAAAAAAATTAAAAAAAATGGAAGTTAGCTTTGGGTTTAGAGAAAGTCGCTCAGATTCATTGTCCATTCCCCCAGCTACAACCACTCTGCAGCCCAAGGCAGAGCACCTCTTCAGTCACTTTGGATAGTCAGTGAAGACCACGGCTGAAAAACTGTGTAGGTAGTAGGCTAGCTTGATTTGATGCAGCCCCCGGAAACTTTCTGGCCAAGTAGCTAAGGGAATTTAAGAAATTAAGTCAGCGTTAACTATTGTCTTTCAAGATAAGCAATCTGCCAGGAGTTCCCTGAGTTTTTTTGGGGGGCTTTGTTTAAAGTTGGAGTAAGTTAAATGTTGTATGACATAGCCTCGAAAGGCACCCCGATTAAGTAGAAGCTTGAAAAATCGTGACCACGGACCCTGAATTGTCAAAAAATCCATTTTGCTCCATCATCTGCGAAATGGGATTAGCAGTAGCATCCAATTACCGATTCCATCAGTCAAGGCCTTTATAAATGAGAAGTTAAAGGATTTTAGATTGGACCAGGGTCAGGTTTGTTTTGTTTTGGCTAGAAAACCCAAGAGCAAGGAAGGGTGGCCACGTGACTTTGAGAAAGTCATATGGGTATTTAATGGTAGACCCTGGACTGGACCTCTAATGTGTTGGCAACTACTTACAGAGAGCACTTTTCCATTTTCTTCACTCCTCCCTCTCTCCTGCATGTCACTTCCCCAGCTGCACAATGAGCTTTATGGGAAACAAAGCCTGGATAATAAGAAGCTTTAGAAAGCTTTTCGTGACTTTCTTAGGTAAGGTTGTTCCTAGGTGTATGATGTAATGACTTTCTGTTACCCTTTAAAGGAAGCCTTTCCTGAGTGGTCTCACCTTTCCTGTCGTGTGATTCTTTCGGTAGCATATACAAGTGGAGAGGGTTGATGTTAAAACACATGGCCCCTGAAAATTACTGCACTGTTCCTGCTGCCCTCTAAGGCTCATAAATCAGGCTGGGGGCGTGTAGGTGTTGGGCTCTTAGCCACCTGGCACGTTGACTTTGACTGCTGATCACATTAAAAATTAAAAAAAAAAATCCTGGTTATATATGGGATACATGTTTATTACACATAAACCAGAAAACAGAGAATTATAAAGAAGAACTTTGGTTTGGCTTTAGTAGGACTTTACATTCTTACAGGAAAATTTTATCTGACTAACATTCTATGAGAAAAAATATTTTATCTCCACTCCTAAATGTAATTTCAATGATAATATTTGCCCACCACTCCCAATTTTTGGTAATAATTTTAGTGTTTTGCCTTTTCTGAAAAGTGTCATAGAAAATTATTTTTGTCAAAGTGATCTATGCACTTAGTAACAAACCCAATAGTACAGAAGGACTTTTGTTGAAAAACAATGGTTTCCTTCACCTCCTCAAGGCTCACAGAGGGAGCCTTTTAGGTTTTTTTTTTTTTTAACTGTTTCTGTATTTAATTCTTAGATTGATACTTCCTTAACCCTAAAATGCTTTTCCCATAATTTTTTGATTTACCAACTTTTAACTTGTGATTGAAAATGAGAATGTAGCTCCTTAAACTGTTTATTCCTCCCCCATTTTTGATATTTATGTTATTTTTAGCTTGCCTGTTAGATCACCTTTGTTATTCTTTGTGAACTTTTGATGGTATTTCTTGACTCCCCCTCTTGTAAGTCAAGGAGGTTTGGGTTTCTACAATTTTCTCTTTTTGATGCTACCTTAATGGTCCAAAGCCCAGAACCCATAACCAATAAAGATTTTGTGCTTTGCTCTTAAATTGACCTTTTTATTCATAAATTATTATTAAAGTTGAAAATCCAGAGACAATATTTGCATTATTACATTTCTGTATATATAATTCATGGCTTCTTATATTAAGATTAAATTTTAGACTTGCTTGTTACATTGAGTCTGGTGTCAGGATTCCTGGGGAATCAGAGGAGGATATATCCGGCATCGAAGCCAAATGGATTCTTTCTTTCCGCCAACCCCCTTTTTTTTTGTTAAGGATTTAATTCTTTTAATTTTAGAGATAGAGAGTATGAGAGTGCAGGTGGGGGCAGGGGTGGTAGGAGCAGAAGGAAAGGGAGAGAGAATCTCATGCTTACTAAGTGCTGACCTGAGAGCTGGATGCAGCTCCATCCCTAACCCTGAGATCATGACCTGAGCCCACTGAGCCACCCAGGCGCCCCTCAAACTCTTAAAAAAAAAGTTGTTTAACTTTGTGTCAACTTTTTTTCATAATTAGACCTTCACTTTCTTAAACATTTTTTCTAGTGTTTCTAATTGCCTTTTTATTTGTTTATATATTATTTGCCTCCAAAATGCTTTAGACTCTAAATTCCATCAGTTCTGTAAGTCTTGTTTCCCTAAGCCTTTTTGCCCGAATTCCTTTATCTTTTTGTGCCATTCTGGATTCTGATTGTTTTCTAGGCCTCCAGCGGAGCTATCATCCTGGTACTTCTCTTTACTTCTCTCCACTTCTCTCCATGGCCAGAAGTAACATTTCCTTTTCTCGTATATTCCTCTGTTTTGGTTTATGCCCTCATTTTGCTGGAGTACATGCTTAAGTAACTTATTAAGTGTTTGTGGGAAGTAAAATGTTCAAATCCTTTTTAATTTGAAAATATTTTAGGGACACCCAGGTGGCTCAGTGCTTGAGCATCTGCCTTTGGCTCAGCTCGTGATCCCAGGTCCTGGGATCAAATCCCGTATCAGGATCCCCACAGGGAGCCTGCTTGCTTCTTCCTCTGCCTATGTCTCTGCCTCTCTCTGTGTATATCTCTCATAAATAAGTAAATACAATCTTAAAAAAAAAAAAGAAAATATTTTAAAAGTTGTTTTAAATTTATTTTCTAAAAAAGAACTGACTCTTTTTTTTTCCTTTCCTTTTCTTTCTTTCTTTTTTTCTATTTACCTTTGACTGGCAATGTAATGTGGTTGTTTTCATGAGGGCCTTTTGTCCTTAAAAAAATATTGCCAGCTGCCTCAGTTTCCTTGTCTGTAAAATATCTATCAGTAAGAGTAATACTTATTTTATGGTATTTTGAAAGATGAGATTAACATATTTAAAGTGTCTGGCACAAAGCAGACTTTCAGTACAAGTTCATTCTTGCCTCCTGTTGCCTCTTTCTCCACACGCATGTGTTCTTTACCTGGCCAAACTCAGATGCAGAAACCTTGGCAATAGGATAAAACCTGGTTGAGACTCTTGATTATATTTATGGCTCTGAATGACAACCGGATCTGGAATTGAAAGTCAGCTTTGTAAGTTTAAAATAAAGACTGAGTCAATTTTCCTGTTAAAAAAAACCTAAATAGAAATGCCCACCGTGGGTACCTTGTGACTTCACACAGGATACTGTATCCCTTTTGAAGAGGGTCTGCTTTTCATTTTTTTGGAATCTGGCTCATAGCTGCTAGTTGGGCCAGTTTTGTGGGTGTGAGGTGGGGAGTGAGGGAGAGGGGAACGGATCAAGAAGTGGAGAGAGAAGAGGAGGGGAGGTAAGTGACATCTGTTGATGACCTGCTCTGTACCAGACAAGGCAGGCTGCTGAGTCAGTGCTTTCCAGAGAGACAACACCAGAATCACCTGTGGAGCACACTCCCAACACGTGTGTGTGGAAACATGTTTTTTTTCCATAACCCTAGGCGCTTTCACATATATTCATTTTTGTTTAACCCCTATAGTGACGCTGTGAATAGGTACATATTATCTCATTATCTCATTTTGTTCTTGAGGAAACTGAGGCTCAATGAAGTTGAGTAAGTGGCCCAGGGTCACATATCAGGTGAGTGGCAGGGATGGGATTAGAATTACGTGATTCTAAAACCTGTAGTCCTTCCTCTGCACCATGATGCCTCATGCCGATTACATGCCCCTAATTAGGCCCTGTAATTAGGTATCCTTGGTGACCAGATAACTCTGGAGTGGTGGATGGAGCATTGGAGTTTGCTTCTGACCTCAGTCTGGGTGGTCACATTTGGAGCTCTTGGTGCTGGGGAGAGAAAGGTGATGAGAACAACAAACAAACCGGAAGCGAAGAGTATATCTGCAGTGCCTCTTGATATTTTATCCTTAATTCTTCCATTAATGAATGCATATCATTTTATAGGGAACACAGATGTAACAGGGAAGGCAGATGACCTGATGTCAGGATCCGGTACATTGCGGAGGGCTTGTTACGAGGGTTAATTAAATAATGTTAGTAAAGTAGTGTCAAGGGAAAAAAGAACCAGGTTGCTTCTCATTGCCTTTATAATTGCACAGATTGATGAGAAATAAATTGCTATAGAGGCTTGAGGCAGTATTGAGTCTTGGTTTTTGTTTGTTGACCATTAAGACTGGTAGGAATCACAGCCTGTATATCATTCTCTCCTTTCCCTTCCTCCTTCAATTATGTATCGAACTATAGGAGAAGGTGATGGAAGTAAAAGAATCAACCAGTCCAGGGGACAGTTTTCTTTTTGAAAGGTGGGTTGAAAGACTGATGACTGGGTTGCCTGGGTGGCTCAGTGGTTGAGCATCTGCCTCTGGCTCAAGTCATAATCCCAGGGTCCTGGGATCGAGTCCTGCATTGGGCTCCCCGCAGGGAGCCTGCTTCTCCTTTGCCTGTGTCTCTGCCTCTGTGTGTCTCTCATGAATAAATAAATCTTAAAAAAAAAAAAAAAAGACTGAGGACTGAAGTAGTTCGCTTAATTTTTTTTTTTTTTTTTTTTTTTTTTTTTTTTTATTTATGATAGTCACTCAGAGAGAGAGAGAGAGGCAGAGACACAGGCAGAGGGAGAAGCAGGCTCCATGCACCGGGAGCCCGACGTGGGATTCGATCCCGGGTCTCCAGGATCGCGCCCTGGGCCAAAGGCAGGCGCCAAACCGCTGCGCCACCCAGGGATCCCAGTAGTTCGCTTATTAATGAAGGGTAGATTCTGAGAGGTTGGCCCTTTCACTGGTCTGAGGGTGACTGCATGTTTTCGTGCATTGAAATATCAGGTGGTGTTTTCCAAAGTGTATTCTTTGTCCGTTCAGATGCTTTGTGAACATGGGGTTTTTGGACCAATAAATCTGGGATATGTTGCATGCTGTGTCCCTCTTTTGGAATTTCATAACATACATTTAGTACTCTAAAGTTACTTATCAGAAAAACTAGTTTATTTTTGTTTAAGCTAGTATTTCACAAACTCATGTGATTTGAACATTTTTATTCCAGCGATCATCTGTTGCCTTCTACTTAGGAATGTTTTACAGACTATACTTTGGGAAGTCTTTTCTGTGCCTTTCGTTATTATTTTTATAGTTGAGATTTTTCTATCTGAATCAAGTTAGAGGTTTTTCCAGTGTGCTTTGTGGATACGTAGTATGTTCTCACTTATATTTCTTAATAATTGTTTCTAAAAGATTTTATTTATTTGTTCATGAGAGACACAGTGAGGGAGACAGACAGAGACACAGGCAGACAGGGAAGCAGGCTCTCCGTACGGAGCCCAGTGCAGGACTTGATTCCAGACCCCAGGATCACGCCCTGAGCTGAAGGCAGGTACTCAACCCCTGAGCCACCTGGGTGCCTCTGATTTAATAATTATTAATGCTTAGAAATAAGAAGTCCTAAATATCAGAAAGTCAACAAATACAGACCCTTGTGATAATATCATAATCCTGATTTTACTTTTAAAGGTGTGTGTGTGTATACGATTATACCTGCTAGAAGGATAGATACCAGAATCTCTTCAATGGTCATTTTTTGAATTATGGATGATTTTTCTTGTTTATACTTTCTGCCTTTCTCTGTGTTCCAGATCACCTACAATAAACATATATTTCTCTTTAAATTGGAAGGTGGAGAAGTTATAAAAATTGTAGGAGAAAGAAAAATGTAAAGATGAAGTTGTTAGGAGTGCTGACTGGTTCAGTCGATGGAGCTTGCGACTCTTGATCTCAGGGCTGTGAACTGGAGCCCGACAGTGGGCGTAGAGATGATTTAAAAATAAAGTCTTAAAAAAAAAAAAAGTTGATGTCATAGATTTGGGTAGGTGTGGTGGGGTATGGGGAGATCTTTGAGCCATAGCTCGGTAACTGAAGCCTGGAGCTTCTGTTACTTAAATGGGTGCTCTTTGGGAACTGCTTTGTTTTTCTTTTTTGGGGTTATTTTCTTTCCAAATGAACCGACACAGTAATTGCTAAACGCTTAATCCAGAATTCTCCATTGAAGTCACCCCAGGATAAGAAGTAGGATTATCCCAGACCCTTAGGTCACACGAATTTCCTTCAGCTTATTCTTTATTTGTGCGCACTCCTTCCTGGACTTCTCATGTTCCATCCAGGCGCAGCAGATGATAACTAAGAGCAGAAGAAATGATGCTCACTTGCTTGGCACTGGCTAGATGAAGTGAGATCAGGAAATGTAGGTAAAGTGCTTAGGGCTGTGGCTGGCACAGTAAGTCCTGCTGACAGTTTATTTATTATTGTTACTGTTCCCAGCCGGGTGGGTGGGATGTGTGTGCCATCTCCCAGGACCTTTCCTCCATGCCCCCTAAAGGATCTTTAGCCACTTGAACATCGAGGGTGAAAAATCCCTGAACTTCCCTTGTGTGCTAGCATGCTGTGCGGGGGAGAAATGTGTGGCAGGTTTCCCCAACCTCAGGCAGCTGATGGCCTAGCAGCTGGGGAGGCAGGGAGAGCACAGACAACATCAGGCTAAATAGCTGCCTCTGGACCCCCTGTGCCCACACAGCCTGGAGCTGCTGCTCGCTGTGTGCTGGAAGCTCCTGGGAGGTGTGTCATAATAAGGCACTTGTTTCTATTATGGTTACAGGTCTGAAACTTGCAGCCGTGCTGAACGTCTCTTAGTTCTCCCATTGGCTGTCCTTGCTCTGGCCTCAGGAACTTGGCACAACCTGTTACCTGTGCCTGGAACATTGCTTTCCTGCTTCTTGCCTGGTTAACTCCTGTGCTACCTTCAGGCATCCGCCTCAATGCCACCCCTGCAGGAGGTTTTCCCTGACTCACAGCCCCCACGCTAATTTAGATGCTCCTGCTCTTTGGATAGCCCGGTAGCTCCCCAGCCGTGGCTCTACTGCCACATTCTGCTACTGCTCTTTGTCACTATACTACAAGCTCCACAAGGGCAAGATTGATATTTGTCTGGCTTGTCACTGTATGACTTGAGCACGCTGCCTGGCAAATGGGTGGGTGCTTGATAAGGAGGGAATCCTGGAAAAAAAAAAAAAAAAAAAAGGAGGGAATCCTGTAACACTTTCTTGTGGCTGTTTGCGTTGCGAGCTCGTCCCCTAGAATTCCTCTTAGGAATCTGTCATACTCAGGAATGTGATTCCATGTGTCTGTGCCCCTTGGACCTAAAGTTTAGAATCATAGTTCCACATACTGTGATGCAGGGGAGAAGAAGATGGAGAGAGAGAGTGGGTGATCCAGAGAAGTCTCTGTAAAGGTGCCTGGACATAAATGGAGCCTTGAAAAATGGGAAGAGTGTGGGTAGGTGAGCAAAGAGGCCTTCTAGGAAAGAGGGAGTAAGGAAGAGAAGTTTGGGGGCAGAAACCATAGCAGGGTGTGTTTTTGAGACCAAGAAAAGTCTGGCCTGACTTGGGTTAAAAGGTAAGTGATGGTTGGTGGGTGACTGTGACCCATTGGGGTTTTGAAACATCAGCTAGGAGGGGCACACTGACCTTTTGTGAGTAAATGTCAATTTTCTCATTCCTTGATTTTGAGGTACACAAGTCCTCGCTTTATCTGAATGTAGCATAAGACCCCACCATTGTCTCCTATGTTGAGATCTTCCTATTTGTTTAAGGAACTAAGGATTTTATACGGATTTAAAGGAATCTGAAGCGATAGTGGCTTTCATAATAGTTCATTCATTTATCTGCCCATCCATAGATCGAGTCATCTTGTCATATATTCAATTTAGCACATGCCATTCCACAGTAGTGGGTGGTCTTTGCTTTCCAAGTCAGTAGGCTCTGAGGCTACCCTTGACTCTTGACCATCCCTGAATCTGCCATTTCTGCTTATAAATGAATAGCTTGAGCATCTGGCTGTTCCCAGAATACTCTGTTGTTGTGGTTTTGGATGGTTCCTCAGCTTCTCCGAGGCTAAACAACTGGGCAGAGGCAAAATTGAGATTCCAGAAGCGCCATTATCCCACCGAATCCCACCTAGGCCCTGTCCCCCTGAGCAACTAGGGGCCTCCCTCTCAAGCACGTCCTTTCTAAGCTCTTAGAGCTCTTTCTAAGCTCTACTGAGAGCCTTTTCACATGGAAGTCAACCCTGAATCATGTGTTAATGTTTTCAGATAGCCTCTTTGAATAACAACAGCCAAAAGGCTTTTGAGTAGGTGATAAATACACATAAATGATAAAAATTTTAAGTAATACCAAAGCATATATTGTGAGAAATTTCACCCTACCCTAATCCTCTGGTCCCCTCCCTAGAGCACCAGATTCTTTTGTCTTTCCGAAGAAAGTCTATGTGTGTATAAGCATACGTAAGTATTTACCCACTTAGACTATTTTCAGTATAGTGCAAATGATAGAACACTATACACACTCATCTGCATCTTTTTTCACTTAGTATATCCTGATGTTTATTTTTCCGTGTGTTTGTGTGTGTGTGTGTGTGTGTACGTATATGTTTTATTACTTAAAGGACTGCACAGCATTCTATTGTATGGATGTAGTATACATTTTTTTAAACTAGTCCCTTACTGATGGGACATTTAGATTGTTTCTTATTTTCTCTTTAATTATAAAAATAATATATGTCCAAACACTACTGGAGGAATGAAAATGGAGGAAATAAGTTTTTCTGCATCGCTGGTTTTAGAGAACCATTGTTAACACTTTATTCAGAGATACCCCCCCTTTTCTTTTTTTTTCCCCCCTCTTTTCTTTTCTTTAAGATTTTATTTATTTATTTGAGACAGAGAGAGAGTGCCTAAGCAGGGGAAGGGGCAGAGAGAGAGGGAGAAGCAGGGTCCTGGCTGAGCAGGGAGCCCGATGCGGGGCTTGATTCCAGAGCTCTGGGATCGTGACCTGAGCTGAAGGCAGATGCTTAACCGACTGAGCCATCTGGGTGCTCCCCGAGATATTCTTTACACAAAGAGCTACAGGATGGCCCCTGTCTGTTATATATCTAGCTTGTCGTTATCTAATTTATCTATGATCTACTATCCTGTTAATCATTATACCCACCCTTTTTATACAAGGGTGATACATGGTCTGGCAAGTGCACACTGGCCAGTGCGATGGATGCCCTACCGATCAGAATGAATGGCACACCAGTGAAGTGGCTGATCAAGTGTCTCAGTACTACTCAAAGTATGATCTCTGAACTGACACTAGTGTGCAGATGTATGTAACTTGCCCATGACAGACTAGACACGGAGGTCAAGAGTGATTAGAAACTCGTAGAACAAAATGATATTGCTGTGACATATAAGCACGTGATCAGTGGGATTATCTAATGGAACATGGTAGTTTGGGTGTGCCAAATTTGTGTGATGAGTCACATGTGGCTCAAGTTATGTGCAAGACATCCACCATAGGACTACGTACTAGTCTTGACAGATTGAAAATAGCAAAACATTGATCCTTTTCCACGGGTAGTTTGAGAGGTGTTGATATGTTTCTCTTAACTTTTTTCAATTCTTTTTCTTTTCTTTCCTCTTCTTTTCATCCATGCATCCATTTAACCTACATATTTTATTTTTCCATCCATCCTTACAACTGTCTTTTATGTATCAACCAACCAGTCAATTCATTATACTTCTCATTAACTGAACAAAAATATTGAGTCTTAGTATGAAAACAAAGTCTGTGGCACAAAGGATGGTTATCATCTATTTTCTAGTACATAATATATTGTATGTCTTTGTGACCCCTGTGCTCATTGTTTTAAAAGCATGCTTTGGCACACTTCAATTCCGAACACTGTAGATGGACCCAAATCCTGTTCTTTCTTTTTCTTTTTTCTTTTTTTTTTTGAAGATCTTATTTATTTATTCATTCATGAGAGACACAGAGAGAGGCAGAGAGACACAGCCAGAGGGAGAAGCAGGCCCTCTGCAAGGAGCCCGATGCGGGAGTCGATCCCAGGACCCTGGGATCACGTCCTGAGCTGAAGGCAGAGACGTTCAATCCCTGAGCCAGCTAGGCGTCCCAATCATGTTCTTTCTTGTGGCTAATCTATCTGCAAGCACTGTCAGCCGTAGATTCAGTGCAAAACATGGTCACTGGAGAAAAATACACATGTTGGATTATTTAGTAAGAATATATCCTCTTTTGTGGTGGCTTTTTTTTTTTTTTTTACAAATACTGTGATGTTGAATATTTGTCTTTCTCCCAATTTGTCCATGAAAAACAGCTTGTGGCTTAGAGTTCAGAGGTTGAAAGGCAATTGATAACCCATCAAAAAGTAGAAAATGCAAGCACATGATAAATGTAATTAAAATGAACAGACTTGGGCGCCTGGGCAGATCAGTTGGTTAAGCATCTGCCTTTGGCTCAGGTCATGAGTCCTGGGATTGAGCCCCGAGTCTGGCTCCCTGCTCAGCAGTGAATCTGTTTCTCCTTCTCCCTCTGCACCTTCCCACTGCTCATGCACCTGCACTCTTTCTCTCTCAAAAATAAATAAAATCTTAAGAAAAATAAAATGAACAGACTTAACTGTTACTGACCTGATTTTACATTAGGTTTATTTTTAAAAGTTGGCTTAAAAAAAAGAAAGATGTTATTCATTTATTTGAGAGAGAGCAGGAACAAGGGGAGGGACAAGTGGACTCCCCCCTGACCTTGGGCTCCATCCCTGAAATCATGATGTGAGCTGAAACCAAGAGTTGGATGCTCAACCGACTGAGCCACCCAGGTGCCCCTAGAAGCTGACTTTTTTTTTTTTTTATTAAGCAGAACTTAAGGATATAAAGTAAAAAGTAAAAGTACTCCACCCACTAGTAACCACTATTCACAATTGCTTGTACATCTTCCAGAGATTTTATTATGCATTACATGACTTCATTTATAATGGCATGGGTTGGTTGTTTTGGTGTTGTGGAAAGCACAGCGTAGGTGGTCTTTGTCCCTTGTTCACCCTCGTATAACCGTAGGACTGAGAATAGATGTGGATTAAATTATGAAGAACTAGCTGTGATGCCTGATGGAGAGGTCTCAGGGTGAAAAGCTTGGTCACTTTGGTTCAGAACTGGGATTTAGCTTTGTGGTTCAGGAAGTTGATGTGCTTCATGCTCCAAAACCGGTCAGGTTTTCAGACTTTCTGCTACGAGCCCTACTGGGATGAGATGAGGACAGACATTCTAGCTGCAGTTTCAGAATTCAGGAATCTCCCATTCTGGAATGAAGGTACTCATAAGAGTGCTTTAATCGCTAGGAAATTGCTTTGGTGGTTCTAGTAAAGGGAAGAAGTGAATCATTTGACCGATATAGTAAAGTCATTTAAGGGATATTGAGGTAATTTGACAGGCTTTGGCAATGGATTAAATAAGAGGAGTGAGGAAAAGAGGTGAGAAGGCAGATGTGCAGGTGGCTGGCTGTCCATGGCATGAATGGAGGTGCCTCAAATTGTAACCAGCAGGAAGTAAGTTTTTAGAGATTTTATTTATTTGACACAGAGAGAGAGAGAGAGTGCACACAAGCAGGGGGAGTGGCAGTCAGAGGGACAGGGAGAAGCAGGTTCCCCACGGAGCAGAGAACTTGATGTGGGGCTCGATCCCAGGGCCCTGGGATCCTGACCCGAGTTGAAGGCTGAGGAGTTGAAGGCTTAGTTGAGAGGAGTTGAGAGGCTTAGTCAGGCTTAGTCAACTGAGCCATTCAGGGCGCCCTAGCAGGAAGGAAGTTTAGAAGAGGTTGAGAAAATTTTCACCATGTCGAGTTTGGGGTGAGTTTAATATATCCAGTATATCCAATATCCATAAATATATGTATTATTTTCTGAATTTTGTCTTGAATTTTATTATATGTAATATACTTATAATTATTATATATAATTATTCTAATCCAGGGTGGATGAGATCTCATGGAGAGAGGTTACAGATGGAGTGAGAAGGAATGTCGGGGCTCTGTAAAGGATAGACAGCCAGAGAGGTTGGAGGAAATGCAGGAAATGGTACAAGAAATCCAGGGAAGAAATTGCAAGAAGGAGGAATGGTTTAATTGTGTGCCCTGTTTCTTAGGGCTCCAGGAAAATGAGAAGTGAAAAATTTTCAGTGAATGGTTTTTCCACTGAGGCCACTTTCTTTCCCCAGGGTAGGGCAAGAGCTGGAGCCTGGGGTACTAATTCTACAGTCTAGTTTGTGAAGAGGGAAAAATGAAGAAAATAAGCCTCTCAATTAGATAAGGGGCATCTCCTAAATTCTCGTATAGTCTACAATGTCCCTCTTAAGGAGCATGGTTCTCTCACTGTACAGATCCAATGCCATATGGAAAGACCACACATTTGCTTATTCAAACATCCTGTGAAAACAAGCTTTGAAATCAGTGTTTTATAACTAACTGAGATAAGTTAAAAGACTTGGGAAAAATACCACTCTAATTGATATGATAATCACTTGCCATAATGAAAATTACAGTCTTGGATCCTGACTGTGGTAAAACCTTTGTCACAGTTTGTAGCACACAGGACTGTTACTGCTGCGATGTGTCATACTTAATGGCAGCCATAAAAATAGCAGATTATGTTTGATGAGTATCAGTTAAAAATTTATGGTTCAGAATATTATATAACTGTAGTTTCAGATAAACGTTTATCTTTCCTATCTTTGTTTCTCCATTTGCCAGAACTGATTCTGATACGTGGCAAAGGAGATTCCAAAATTAATGCAGATAAACGCCCGAGGCCAGTTTACCCTTTCACAATATCAGGTAAAGAGAACATGTTTGACCGTATCAAACTGGTTTGAGTTGGAGTTTGGGTTTCGATATATTTTGTAGTCAAAAGGCCATTTTGCTCCTTTCTGCTAATTTGGGAGCACCTGGTAGCCTTGTTACTAGTTTGGGGTTTGTATAAACATGTAAAGTTAGTAGCTGGGATCAAGAATCATAAAAGAAGCAGTAAACTTCAGAGCTGTTTACAGAAGTACTTAGGTTTTCTAAAGACACATTCTCTACTGCAACTGTTTCCACTTTTATGGGTCTTTGTTTTATATACTGCCTGAAACATTAGTCTTTGCATATTTTGGCAAATATGAATTCTTAAGTAATTATACCATCCAACATGTATTTGTCTTTCTGTGCATTTTGACATAAAATCAGGCATAAGTATGTATTGTAGAAAAACTCGAAGGAAGAAAAAGCAGGAGGAGAGAAAGGATGAGCTACTTAAAGCTCTACCCAAGGGTGTCTTACAAATATAGTTGCTTTTTTACTTGGACTTTTCAAAAAGTTTAGTTATCTGTGGTCTGAAAAAATTAAATTTGGTTTTATTGATGTTGCATTTCTGTAAGTGTTAAGATAGCAAGGGGCTGTGCTTTGGGCTTCGGAAAGTGGAGTTCTCAGCAAAGGTCCAAGGGCTGTAACCCCTACAGTAGACAGTGGATCCATTGTTCTCTGTATTTGTCTGTTGCTTACATTTTAATAACTATTGAGCAGTCAGTGATTATTAACAGATATTTAACAGTAGGAGCAGATTAGATTGTAGGGTCAATAATTATGGACAATTTGGAGTGTCAACATTAAAGGAATGATTGTAAAGGTTAGATCCAGAGTTGTTGAAACTTTTGCCTGAAACTTTGTCAGGTGAGCAGCGCAGGGGACGAACCAGCACGGCTTTTTTTAAATTATTAGCCACGGTAAAGCTAGTCAGGTTTTACCACAGTGCTTTTCATTTGACCTAATAGTTGGCCAGCCCTAGTTAATTAGTTGAAAATCATTACAGGATGCAGATTTCCCAGTTGCACATGCTTTGGAATGTCCAGCTCACACTGTGTGTGGATAAGAGGGCCCATGATCTGGCTGATTCAAGTCCTTGTCCATACTGCCCCTAAAGCAAAGCATTGGTAGTAACAGTTAAGTTAAGTTTTAAGAGTTCTGTGAAGGTCCTTCTGAGCCCTGGTAAACATCCTGGTTGACTGGTGTATATCTATTTGGAGTCTAGTTTCCAGAGCTGTTGAAAAAGAGTATTATGAACTTCCAAGTGAGCATGGAGGTGTAAACTGATGCCTTGGGGTTGCTTCAGCTGAAGTGAAAGATCGTACTTACTGACATTTATTACAAATGGGTTTTTAAAACAATGTCTGTTTTGTACAGTGAGAGTAAAGTCTGCCAAGTGTAGAACAAAAAAGTTACATTGTGGAACAAGATAAAAGGATGTTGCATAATAAATAATATCTCATACCATTAAAATATAAGGTTTCCTTCCCAAAATGTAAGTAGGAGCTTCTAAATGAATGTTTTAAAAACCTGATTTTTCTTTGTCTAGTGACTTGATACATAAAGAGATTATGGGTCTGAATATGTCCAGATGTAGACTACTCTAATGAATAATATACATGCATAGCGTGCAAAAGATAAATCAGCCTCAAATGGCATTGTGTTTTAGTGATACCATCGAAATTGGGTTTTTAAAAATTATTTATTTATTTAAAAAGTATTTTTATTTATTTATTCATGACAGACACAGAGAGAGAGGCAGAGACATAGGCAGAGGGACAAGCAGGCTCCCTGCGGGGAGCCCAATGTGGGACTCCATCCCAGGACCCCAGGATCACGTCCTGAGCCAAAGGCGACGCTCAACCACTGAGCCACCCAGGCGTCCCTGAAATTGTTTTTTTTTTGTTTTTTTTTTTTAATAATAGGTCAAAAATACTTCATTGGAAGTAAGCAAAATGTTTCCATCTATCAGTTTCTAAGACTAGAATCTGATCCAGACTGTATTGGCTCTAACCTTTATTCATTGACAAAATCATTGGTCTATGAAAATCAACAAGGAAACATAGGCCAAGGAGTAAGCTATAGAAACATTGAGTAAATTCCTTAAGATGTGAGTGTGTGGATCTGATCAGTAGTTCAGATTATTTTGCTCGTGCTCTGAATGGATTTTGAATTTGAGAAGAGATTGCATGGAATTACAAATCTTTTTTTTTTTTTTTTTTTAAGAAACTTCTGATCCTGGTAGAAAGGTACTTATCTGAATACAAGGAGGAGGACCAAAAGTGTTGCTAAAGGGGATTTTGTAAGAAAAATAGGCACAGTTCTTGTACAAAGTGGACTATATGAGTGAGAGAGATCTAAGGAGTCTGATCAGTGCCCCTGTACAAGGGCAAAATTTCACAGGTGAACTTTTGGGGAGGTGGGTTGTTTAGAGGAGAGAAGGATGATGGGATAGGTTGAACAAGTGTCCAGAAAGATAAGGGTTTATAAGACACCTTGAGATATTGTAGATGGCCTTTCTTACAGACACAGCCAGAAATAGTGCCTGAGTAGTTTATAGGAAGATAGAAGAGGTAATTTTAGTCTACTTAGAATAACAGAGAAGAATGATTTACTCATTTTATTTATTTTTTTATTTTTTTTTTAAGATTTATTTATGATAGACAGAGAGAGAGAGAGAGAGAGAGAGAGAGAGAGAGAGAAAGGCAGAGACACAGGAGGAGGGAGAAGCAGGCTCCATGCCGGGAGCTTGATGTGGAACTCGATCCTGGGACTCCAAGATCGCGCCCTGGGCCAAAGGCAGGCGCTAAACCGCTGAGCCACCCAGGGATCCCCTGATTTACTCATTTTAGAAGATGTTTTGAAGAGGGGCCTTTGGAGACCACCAACAGAAACTTTCTTGGATGGGTTGACCTGAAAGCAGAGAGAATGTAAGCAGGTGTCTTTAAGTGGCATGTGTGGTGACTCTTCATGGCAGCCCAAAGATAAACCATCCGACTTCATTTAGACTCACTGGATGTGCAGAGATACCCAGATCTCTGTTTGGGCTAGTACTCCAGTGTTTCTGTTCCCAAGCCTGATGGTGGAGTGGCTGGCTTTGATTTGCTTCCTGCCCAAAGCCTGCTTTGGGTGAATTTAAAAACCTGTTTGTTTCGCCCATCATCCGGCTGGGCCTTACCCATAATTCCTGCACTTTGATTATGGGGGTTATTATAGGACAAGAGCTTCTTTGTAAAAGAGCATGTTTAATACTCTGGGGTCTAGCGTGACTAGCGGATATAAATTGTATGGAAGCAATTAAACTCGAAGGAAATGTCATGTGGGCTGAATTTAAACGTACAGGCTTGTGGCAATGGTTTTTTTTTTTTTTTTTTTTTTTTTTTTTTTAACTTACACAGAAAAGGGTGGAGGGAGAAAAATAAAGGAAGAGAAAAGAGAAATGAGCCAAGAGAGTGAGGGAAACACACACAGAGACAAGAGAAACAACTCGTTTTTAACATTTGGTTAAAAATCCAAAGTCTGGAGCCAGTATTATGCTAATGCCATTGCCCTTCATATGAACTCTTTAAAGATACAAATATCAAGGAATTATATTGCACTCTACTTGGGACTTATATCCGTTTCCAGGTGTCACCTTCATCTTAAGGCATACATGTATGTACCCGTGCAGTGATTTTTTTTTGGAATATGTTAATAAACAGACCTGAAGGCAGCCCATTATGATCATGAAGGTGCTTCTGTCTCCAGTTTTCTATTTTATGCTCATGGCCTCTGCATAGTTCATACAGAGTGGGTTGTCTTTGGACTTGGCTGCTGAAGAGTAGCGTGTCATTTCTCTCACTGGCCTAGAATGTCTTCCTCTTTCGCTTGGGTTATTAATATTCGGGTAACCCCATCTCCTCTCTTAACACCTTACTGGGCCAGCCAGCTAGGAAGGATCACCTCCTACTTCAGAGTAATTTGATCTGTACAGGTAATTTGGCACTTGATCTTTTCTCTTGTCCATTAAAATGTTGGGTAAAGCTTGTCATTGAGTGAATGGATTTATTTCATTTCCCTAAAAAGTCAGCTCTTAGAATATGAGCTGGTATTGTCCTTCATGCCTAGCACTTATTGATACCAGGAAATATTTGTTGAGATCATTACTGATGTTGAACATGCTGTTAAAATAGTCAAAACATTGCTGGGTGGTCAGAGGCAGAAATGGATGCTTTTAAATTAGACACAATAGTACAAGTTTGATTCGAACTTGAGTGTTGGAAATAATAGACAACTTTTGATGTTTTGCCCCAACAGAAAGTGCTTATGCTTTATTTTCATTCTTTAATTTGTAAACTCTTAAGAACAAGAAAAACCTTACCTTGCCTGTAACTCTCCAGTACTGGGCCAATGCCTGGCACACACATTATGAGTTCAGATAATATTTGCTGAAAGAAATAGAAATGATGTTTTAATTTCTCCATTATTTAAGTGACCTGGTACCTCTTTCCTATGCAATAAGTCAGTTAATATTTATTGAGAACATACTGTGTGCCAGGTGCTGGTACTGTGCCCACCGTAGTGGGTACACACTTTGTATATTACACTTTGGAATATATTTTGTTCTCTGCACTTAATTATCAGTCTTAGTATAAATTCTAAGAAATCACATCCTCAAACTGGACAATGATGATCCGAGAGAGCAAAAGTTGCTGAGAATATTCAGTATATTTATTCCTAGATTATTTCCAATTCCACTCAATGCTGGAAGTATTCCCCTCCTCCCCTTAAATAATCGTAAGATTTTAACCTTTCCAAAAGAGCTGGAGAGGTAGTAGACTGTTTAGGTTTCAAAGGACTTTTCAGGATGCAAAGTAAATAGGGGAATTTGAGATATCAACAAAACTGTAATTAAGCAGATTAACTGTGTCAATAGTGAACACAAAGATGTCAGAGGAGCTAGTTGGTTGCAATTATTTAAACACAGCCTCAAGTTCATTCCTAGTGATATCACCATCATCCATCCACAAACTTGAAAGGAAGCTTATTAGCCAGATAAACCCAGGAGAAATGATTCTCCTGGGAACATCCCATTCTAAATCATACATCCATTATTAATATCTTTATTTTAATAAAGTTTGGCTTGGGGACTTTTATTCTTTACATGCTCCTTAAGGTCATACAGCATTTAATATTATTTAATCTTTTCAGACCTCTGAAGAGTGGAACATGAGCCCCCTCTGAAGAGTGGAAAATGGGCCCCCTTCTGACCAGAATAAAGGGAAGAAGAATTTAAAACTATAAACCAGATTTGACTTTATTCATAGACGATCATATATTTACATGCAACAGAATCTATTGTTTCTCTTCTTTTTTTCCCTATTTTTTTTCTTAAAAAAAAAAACTATGCAAGTTGTACTTAAACACATTCTTGTTTTGAGAAGTTCAGCCAAAGTGAGTCTCTCTTACTCTCTAGTCCTGGGACTGCCTGTCCCCCGAGCCTGAGCCGCCTTCTCGGTTCATGGTCTGCGCTTCAGACATACATACCTGTGCGTGTACAAACCTGATTCAGATCTTTTTTTACATGTTACTTTAACATTCTTTGTTTATCCTACTTAAAAGTATGCTTTTCCATCACAGGAGCTAGAGATCCACCTTAATATTTATTATCACGTCGCATGTCAACACTCCCAGGTTGTTTACCCATTCTGATAGTGGGACCTCATCTGAAAGACCTAGTTTAAATTGAATTCTTAACTTCATTTGAATTTTTTAATCCTTTGTAAAGGGAGTTTTTTTTTTTGTTTTGTTTTGTTTTGTTTTGTTTTGTTTTAGTAATTACCCAACGATATGAGACCCAAGTTCAATGACTAAAAATACACTGCCTGTGTATGATGGGCACTTCATCCCCAGAGTATGAGTGTGCACTTGGGGGGGTGGGGGGAGGTTGGGTTGGAGAGACACCACCACATTATCACAACCACCTAAAGCTGAGGGCAGAATGGAGCCCTGTTCTGATTCTGACTATTCAGGGCTCTTCAGTCAGGATCACACAATGGGATCAGAAAAGATGTGGGTCCCTCCTCTCTCTAGTCTTCAAGCTCTGCCCAGAGCTTCCTGGCCAGCATTGTCAATTCAGGCTTTGGCCTTAGGGTCTTTGATTTAAATTGTGAGGAGCCTGGCATGGTGAGGAGATAGATACTGTGGCCAGGCCCGGAGGGTGAGCCACCAGGAAGCAGGGCAGGGAAGAGCCTCAGTGGTTCCCTGGTCTGAGGCAGCTTTGGACAGAGTGCTCCCCGGTGAAGGGTGAATGCCAGCCGAGCATTACCTCAGGGCACTGGCTGCTTTTTAATAGGAGACTGCAGGCTTGCTTGTGGAACAGCAGCCTGTCCGGTCCAGAGTCTTTCACTTGCTTTTCTGGCTGCCCACCAAGCATGTTTGTTCAACCATTTCTTATGCGTGGATTTTGGCAGAGAATAGTCATTGTTCTGTTTTCTGGCCTATTTCTCCCCGGGGGGCCCACCCTCCAGGGCAAGGAGCATGCTTTATTCTTCCTAGAATTTCCAAACTAGGGATGAATAAATGGGGGAAAAACTGGAAGAGAAAGGACGCTTGATGGCAGATAATGAAGTTTTTCCTTCTTGCTGTTGTCATCTTCAGAAGTTGGGTTAGAGAATGCTTAATATACATTTGCATGTATTTGCATAGCACTCACTGGCTCCAGGCATTGTTCTAAGCCTTGTCTGAGTTTAATTCTCCCAGCAACTGTTTGACAGAAACACTACTTTTTATTCCCACTTTCCCCAGGAAACTGAGGCCAGAGCATTTAAGTAACCTGACCCAGCACAGCGAGGAGGGGTTTAAGGCCAGGCAGTGAGCCCACAGTCAGTGCCCTGGCTGTCCCTCTTCTCTCCCACAGGTCTCAACACGGTTGCATTTTGTTGTTTTGCCCCTGCTTGTCTCCCTTCCTCCCCATTCCTATCGCCCCTACCCTGGTGTGTCTTCATAGCTCGTTTGCAGATTACAGCACAGCGGCCCTCTCCTGCCTACATCCCCATTCTCCTCGTATGGAGACTGTCTTGTTATTCAAACCTCATCTGAGAGACCTGGTATAAATGGAATTGCTTGCTTGGCAGCGCCTGTCTCCTTCCCCGGAGCGCCCTCACCTCTCTTCTCCAGCCCTCCATCCAGTGCATTCCACACTGAAGGCCCATTTCAGGCCTCACCTCCTGCCTGACTACTCAGCTCCTGGAGTTTTCACCTCTTCTGAACCCACTGCTACCCATGTTGGCTATAACATTGTTGCAGCCTTCAAAAACCTCAACCACATTTAAGCCTTAAGGGGCCAGCATGAGGGTCTCCCAAGGTCCCTGGCCTGGCCCAGAACCGACTACGTAGGGGATGGTGAGTAGTAAGAGGCAGCGCACCTTGGGACACTGATTTAGACCCCAATAATTGGGCTCACTGCTAGGTTTCCTTATTTTTGAAAGGGAAACTTGAAAGAGATGGTAGCTAAGGGCTCTTAATTTGTTTAACATGACACTTACTTTTTAAACAGCTTTATTGAAACATAAGTTATTACCATATGTTTCATCCATTTCAAACATATAAGTCAGTGGTTTTTCGTATATTCACAGGTATGTGCAGGCATAACCACAGTCAATATTAGAACATTCTCATCACCACAAAGAGAATCCCTTACTAGCTAGATAGCTGTTAGCTATCATCCCTACCCGCTGTGCACGCTCACACACACACACACACACACACACACACACACGGACACCCACACACATGTGCCTTTATCATCCCCAGCCTTAAGCAGCCACTAATCTACTTCATGTCTCTGTAGGTTTGCCTCCTTGATATTTCATACAAATGGAATGTATATCATGTGGGCTTTGTGACTAGTTTCTTTTACTTGGCATAGGGTTTACTCTGTTCCTTTTTTTTTTTTTTTTTTTTAAGATTTTATTTATTCATGAGAGAGGCAGAGACACAGGCAGAGAGAAAAGCAGGTTGCCTGTGGGGAGCCTGATGTGGGACCTGGTCCCAGGACCCTGAGATCATGCCCCGAACCGAAGGCAGACGCTCAACCACTGAGCCACCCAGGTTCTTTTTATAAAGCCACCTCTGTTCCTTTTTTAAGGCTGACTATACGTTGTTGTATGTATATATACCATGTTTTGTTTATCTGGTCATCAGTTGATGAACATTTGGCTTGTTTCCACCTTTTGGCTAATTACACTTATTTTTTCAAGGGAGAATGGTCTTCCCTGCAGTGGTTTCTACAGTTGCCAACTGTAGTTTTCCTCTGTTGCTTTAAAAGTAGAAATCTGGAGTGCAGGGTGCCTGGGTGGCTCAGTCGGTTAAGCCTCTGCCTTCAGCTCAGGTCATGATCCAGGGTCCTTGGAGCCCCGCATCAGGCTCCCTGGAGTCTCTTTCTCCCTCTGCCCCACTCCCTGCTCATGCTTGTATTCGCTCTTGCTTTCTCTGTCTCTCTATCTCTCAACTAAATAAAAATAAAACCTTTTAAAAAGTAAAAATGTATAAAAGTGGAAATCTGGGTCTGATGGCTGTGTTTGCCCAGTGTGACAGACAGGTGGGTTGATGCTTGGTCGTCAGTGGCAGGGAGGGAGCAGTCATAGGGTGTACTCGTGAGCTTTTTTTTTTTTTTTCTTCATACTCGTGAGCTTTGTAGTCAGACATTCTGGCTTGAATCACAGCTCTGCCACTTAATGAGCTTGCATAATTTCAGCAAGCTCCAGTTTCCTTGTTTGTAAAATGGAAACTTACCTTGCCTGCTTCCTTAGAGGCAGGGTCACACTAGAAAGGATATGGAGCCTGGGGCAACTCAACCAGTGCAGAAGGATGTCATTATGACTATAAAAATAAATAAGTAAATAAGCAAAAATAAAAGTTACAAAAAAGAAGTGCTCAAAGTTGCCAGTATCAGTAAAGCGCAGTGCCTTGAGGCCTTCCTGCCAAGCAGGGAGCCCAGGGCCATCATTTCATCTGCAGTCTCTTGGGGTGGACCTGCTTAGTCTTGTTGGAACAATTAGAAGTCTTCCCTTATGTGTCTTAATGACCTTTTTTGCTCTTGGGTCTGGGTCTGTGCTCCCATCACTATTTCATCATTTAAGAAGAATAACTATAGGGAGTGAGACCTTTTTAGGTTTTACCTGAAGCTTATTGTCTCAGAACGTAGCTGTGTTTATGCTTATTAAGCATCTGTTGGCTCATATATCTGGAGTTTGTATGTGAAGACTGAAAATGCCTTTTTTGGTAACTGGGTGAATAAGGGATAAAATGTGGATATGATCCAGACTTTACTTGGAGGGTGGTGTTCATAATAATATCACTGGTTTGGCTAGTGCTGTTATTAAGAATCAAGGAGCCCGCCAATTCTAGATTTTAGGCACAGCCTGCCTCCACGCCCAGAATCGCAAAAACATTTTTTATTATTTTCAGTAAGTAGGTTTGAGAGACGTCTAATTCTTGCATTTACCACAGCAGATCTTTCGAAAGAATTTGGAAAGTGAGTCATTTTCCTCATCCAAACTTAGCTTCTGCCCCTGCGAGTTCCAGGGGGAGGTAGAGAAGATCAATCGTAGGATTATGTGAATCTTCACTCCTCATCTTCTGTTCTGGCCCCAGGTGCGTGGGGACAGGTCTAGTCCCAAACTGTGCACAGCAGCTGTGAACAGGTTGGCATTTCCAGGCTGACATGATGACCACATTTTGTGTGGGAGATCTCGACAAAAGAATACTTGTTTCCGGAGACTGACGCCCCTTTTCCCCCATTAAGTCTGACCTTTCCACCATTAGATTGTGACTGTTTTCAGAGTTAAGTAGAGTTTAGGAACAAGGAAGGAATGAGTAAAAGAAATTTGGTGCAAAAAAATGCAACTGTGCAAAAAAGGAAAAAAAAAAAGGGGACATCATTCCTGGGTGACCGCAAGGCCTGTGTCTACATCATGATTCTGGAAAAGGAGAGTGTAAGCATCTGGATTACCAGCTCTTTTCATTACATCAAGTGTCATGACTCTGTTCCCAGTTGGTCTTAGGGCTCAGGTGCCTTGACTTACATGCAGATTCCTGCCATTTGTCAGGCCTTGGGCACAGGACTAGAGCCTCACGTGAAGAACAAGCCTCTGTCCTGCATTTCTGGCCCATGGCTGCCTGGACAGTACAGTAAGATGAGCTGGCTGGAGCTGGTCTAGAGGAAGTGCATGAAGAAATTCTGATCACCTGTCCCTCAATGGAGGCGTGTCTGTGAGATGGCCGGAAGTGAGCATGGAGATAGCAAACGACCTCTGAAAATTTTAGATATTTGTGTTTGGCTGTGGGTCTCAGGTAAGTTGCTGACATTATTTTGTCCTGTGTAGAAGACCTTTTCTCTGTCTCTGTTCATTGCTAGAGCATGATTATGATTCACTTAAATATTAGAATATTATTTTTTGCAAAAATAATGTATAATGATAATTAGAACTTTTTGTAAAGAAGGATAGAAAGACCTGTGGAAAATCTCATTACTCTAACCTCATGCTCTTGTGTTTTCCTATGTGCTTGTATATATGCTTTTTTGTATTATAATATCTTTTTATCAAATATTCTAGGGTAGATGGGTTGGCTGACTTGAGAAGTATTTTTTTTTTTTTTTAAATATTCTGATACGTGTTGTCACCCAATTTAAAACTTTCAGGAGATTTTCATGCATTATTTAGGATCAGTCTTTGGTCTAAAACAAAAGATACTTCTCAAAGATTATTGTGTTGGCAAGGGTATCTTCTGGCTTTGTTTTGGACCTCACCAAGACTCTGGACAAGAAGTTACTGGTATTTGGTAAACAGAAGAGAGACACTTTACTTCAGATTCAACAATGACGAAGCAGAGGCAAGATGTTGCGGAAACCACAGTGTACAATGGGAAGAGTCCTTAGAGGTCACGTTCAAGTCCTCCTTGGGATTAACTTGGGTTAGCAGGTTTCCTAACCCAAGAAACATTGAATTTGATCTTAGATGATCTCTGAGATCCATCTCTGTGAGGATGTAAATATCCTAAATAAATAAGGAGGGGGTACAAATATAAGTCCTTTTGTGAGCCTGAGGGACTCTGCTGTTAAGATCAAAGACAAATACTTTAGTTTGATTGACAGGCGGAGTAAAATTGTTTCTTATAAAGAGCATGATTTATTTAAATAGAGAGGCTCAGGCCTTCTTAAGTCTTTAGACTTGAAAGTGCTATAGTGGTTGGGGAATACTTTTTTTCCTTTTAAACCTTTTGCACAATTAAGGAAGAATGTTTTTCCTTTAATCTTTCCTAAAAATATTTGGCGGCTATCACTGCTAGAAGAATGATGTGTAAGTATCATCAGATTAAATTTTTTCCTTGTGCTAAAGTCTGAAATAGTTGGGCTTGGCCTTGGTAGTCATTTTTACAAACTTCCAACAAAGCTCACCTGTTATTTCCTGTTGGTAGGGATCCATACACTCCATCGTATGGAAAAAGAGACTCTTGGAGGAAAGAATTAGCCTATCATACAAAGCAGTGGACAATACCAGGAATCAAAATTTGAATAAAGTGGAAACTATTTGTTCAAATAATGTTTGTTCATTTTAGCTTCCCTGTTGCGAAGCAGAGTGCCCAAACTGACTTAATAGTGGGAAGTTTTTATGGCTCTAGAATTTTTTTCAGGATAATCCTTTCTTTAAAAAAAAAATCCTCACAGTCTACACTATAGGAAGAAAAGGGAAAGACCTACCAAAGGGAGCTTTGTAAATCTTATCAGTGGATAACAAACTCTGTGGTTCATGGGCCACATAGTATTGGCTGTCTCTGGTTGGTTTAGCGCAAAGTTTAACCAGTTTGATTTTGGGATACCTGCTGTAGCCATAGCTTACTGTCCACTATTACCACCTCTTCCTCCTCCCTGGCTTTTCTGCCCTTTTAAAGGGGTGGGGATGGGCAGGGAAGGGCTTGGTTTAAGGCAGCTGGCATACTTCCCTTTGTCTCAAGCTTCCTCATCCCTTGGGGACTAAAGAATAGTTTTTCCCATCAACAGTTGGTGTTTCTTTGCTCCTTGCATTTCATTGCTTTGCATAAATTCAGGGCTGACTACCCCACATGACACCCCACATGGCTGAAAACGGGGAAAGAAATTTTTGGATTCTGATCGGAAAAGAAATGGGAGTAGATGATGGGTAGAAAGCAACAGATGTTTACCGTAAGTAGGGCTGTGAGATAAAATACAGATGTCCAATTAAATTTGAATCTCAGACAGTACATAAGTTTTTAGTATATTGTTTATATGAATTTCAGATTTAATTGGGCATTTTGCATTTTTATTTGCAACCCTAAGTCCTTAGTCCTTCTTGCTCATTTCTTCTCCCCTTCCTCCTCCTCCTCCTCCTCCTCCTCCTCCTCCTCCTCCTCCTCCTCCTCCTCCTCCTCCTCCTCCTCCTCCTCCTCCTTCTTCTTCTTCTTCTTCTTCTTCTTCTTCTTCTTCTTCTTTATTTTTTTATTTTTTTGTTAGCCTCTAGCTTATCTGGCCTCAATTTGTTTGGAGAGGTGCTGGGAGTGGTACAGTGACAGGATATTACACTAGTGTGAACTAAGAGAGGGCAGGGTAGGGCATAAATAAAGTATTGGCCAAGCAGCTGCTTGGTGGCCTCAGGACAGAGTAGGTGTTCAACTACCTGTTCACTGTAGGGCAAGGTTGGGCAACACCTTGTTTTTGATACTATTCTTGGATGCACCCCTATGTTCTCTGGATTTCATCATCCCATCTGAACACCCATTCCATATGGGCGGTGTTCCAACTAATGCTCTTGATAGGCAAACACCTCCAGTACCTTTTCTTGAAATTTGGAAATAGGAGTAGAATTTTATCGCTAACCAATAATATTGAGTCTGCTTTTGGGTTTTTCATGTGAGTTATTTAAGTAAAATAAAAATTATTTTCGGGATGCCAGGGTGGCTCAGTAGTTGAGTAGTCAGCTCAGGGCGTGATCCCAGGATCCAGTGGAGTCCCACATCAGGCTCCCCGAAGGGAGCCTGCTTCTCCCTCTGCCTGTATCTCTGCCTCTCACTGTGTGTGTCTTTCATGAAAAAATAAATAAAATCTTTAAAAAGAAATTATTTTCATTTGTATGCTAAACATCTTATTGTTTCTAGTCAATGTTTTTTTTATTTTGTTTCTTTCTACACACTATACAATATGTATATTATTGTATACAAATGTTTTCTTTGAATTCTGGCTCTAATAAGAGAAGTTACTGGCTTTGTTTTTTTGTATAGTAACTGATATTAACTTGATAGGTTTTAAGGGGGAAAAAACTCATTCAAAGTATGATCATGACTCATAAAGGATACTTATCTGAGATGGTCTGCCCCTGGATGTTGCATTACTGAGTGCTGGTTTTTGGCACCCTTCTTGGAGGCTCTGTTACTAGTTAGTAGGTTCCAGTAATGTATGTGGAGGATTGACAGAGTGGGATTAATTTATTTACAATTGTTCGCCAATGAAGACATCACATGCACAATTTCTCCAATTTAGGCGTGTCCCTGATACCTTGATTTGACTCAGAAAGCCATCTGTGATGTTTTTATTTCTTGGGCCCTGCAGGAAAACTCATTTGTCATGAGTAACAATTACTTTATAGTCATTATTATGTGGTTGCAGCATATTTATTGCTAAGAATGGTTTATGAGTGTCACCTTAATCCATGAGCTCAGCTGGGTGTCAGACATCTAGGAAGGGAGGGACTTGGTAGGTACTTGAGTGGGAAACTAGGGTGCTGTATGGAGGTGTATTAGTGATTAAGAGGTGGCATTTGGTTTGAGTCAGGACTTCTAGTGCTGTGCTTAGAACAGTTCGTGTCTTCCTTATGAGAAAACACTTGTTTGCATATGGTCCTAATTTCTGCTTCATTAAAAACAAACAGTCAAGGGACGCCTGGGTGGCTCAGTGCTTGAGTGTCTGCCTTTGGCTCAGGTCACAATCCTGGGGCCCTGAGATCAAGTCCTGCATCGGGAGCCTGCTTCTCCCTCTGCCTGTGTCTCTCATGAATAAATAAAATCTTTAAAACAAACAGTCAAACCGAGTCACTGTAACTCTGTCACAGAAGGCAAGGATGAAAAAAAAAGGGCAGACTTGTCTATTTCACTAATAATAATTTTTTCCTGAGAAGAGAATTTCTATGAAAAATTGAATGGTTGTGATTTATTTACTAATTTTTGTAGGAAACAGAATGAGCCAGTTCCTTTCCTTAGCGCAGGCGCTGGCATTTTAGAAGGATGCAGCAAACTGGATCCTGTGTGACCCACACTTCCCGGGTGATATCCCAGTTGCCTAGAGGGCTTGGTGGGCACTGACTGGACCTTGCGGGGGTAAACACAGCACAGAATGTAGAGTCCTATCTCTGGCTTGAGTGTGTGAATGGGGACGGGTCAAGACTAGTCCCAGTTGAAAGTGACAGATGACCTACTCATTCTAGTTGGGGCACGTACCAAGTGGGGCCAAGGTTGACTCCAGATCCAGAGACTACCTGGGTATCAGTGGGACTCCCCTCTGTCTCCTTGGCATCTCTCTTGCCTATGACCACATCTCTTCCTCCATTGCATTGGCAGGAGTGTGTTCTCAGGCAGATCTGAGTTTTCCATATCCCAGGTGGGCAACTCAAAGGTAAGAGAGGGCTTCCTTCTACCCTGGCTTCAGTATATGGCAGTATGTGCTCAGTTGCCATCTTCCATGCCCAGTGAAGCAGAACACTAGGATTGGTCACCAAGAAACACATAGTTGGAATGGAGAAAGATCTGCTTCTCAATAGAAGTGGTCACGGTGGTGGTGGTGGGGGGGTCCTATGGCCAGAATAGGGGAAGACATGCTTGGCAGACAGGAAGCAGTTACGTTCGCTATAGTGGGAGATAAGGACGCTAGCTTTAATCGTGTGGTCTATCTGGGGAGGTAACAAGCATACATGGGCGAGGGTGTGCGTCACCTGCACTACATAAAGGTAATGGAGAGATGCAGAATTGAGTGTGATCTGT
Organism: Canis lupus baileyi; assembly: GCF_048164855.1. NCBI lineage: Eukaryota > Metazoa > Chordata > Mammalia > Carnivora > Canidae > Canis > Canis lupus. The sequence goes on from NC_132859.1 coordinate 8,204,757, forward strand.
GTGAGCTGATTTCATTCAGAGAGGACTGTGAAATTTTAGCATCTTATGCAACTTCCTTTCTGCCTTAAGTAGTAGGCCTCCAGTTCGTCAGGATTTTACCTCTTTTCTCTATGGCCTCTTAGAAGATGACTAGTCCTGGGGTGCCTGAGTGGCTCAGAGGGTTAAGTGTCCGCCTTCAGCTGAGGTCCTGATCCCTGGGGTCCTGGGATCAAGCCCTGCATTGGATTCCCTGCTCAGTGGGGAGTCTGCTTCTCCCTCTCCCTCTCCCCATTGCTCATATGTGCTCTCTCTCTCTTTCTCTTTCTCAAATAAATAAATCTTTTAAAAAAAAGGTGATTAGTTCTGAAAGTAATTATATAATTTCTGTTTATATGGATCTACATTTACCTGTAGAAATTATTCTCCCCTGTTCAGGTGAGGTGTCAAAATGCAAGTTCATGAAAGCGATGTTACTCAATGGATATAAGCTTTCATTCATAAAGAAGAAAGAGAACATATTTTGCAAACATAAATAATTTTAAATGCCTTTCAAAGTAATGGCATCACAGCATGGCTTTTAATGGCTGTCCAACAGCCCATTTTATGGTTGTACCCTGATTTACGCATCCAGGGTACTTCATTGCTGATTAGTTAGGTTGCTTCCCATTTTCACACTTGTGTAAGCCATGTGAAAATATTTTTACAGATTTTTAAGCTACATCCATGATTCTATCATTAGAATTCATTCTTAGAAATGCAGTTATTGGATACAAAGCTACTATTGCTATGGATTTTCAGGGGCTAGTGGGGAAAGGATAATGATCAACTCAGAACCATTTTAGTTGGCTATTGAATCAAGTGCACGGATTCTTTACTTTCTTTTGCAATGTGGGAAAATGGAATATGGAGGGAAATACCAAAAGATTATCATCATTTTTATATTATTTATATTTTATAGTATACTATTGGTATACATTCATTATTTAATATCCCTAATATATTGACAGTTGATTGTATTTTCTTGGTGTTTGAAAAATAAGTCTCTTATTCAAATACTAACTATCTTGATAGAAAAGATATTAGCACTTGGGAGAATAATAACGACAGCATCATCCCAAATTCGCTGTCATCAAGCTAGCTGTAATACTTCATTGTCAGGGAAACATCTTATAAGACGAGGCTAAAACAAGCCCCATGCTGCTTTTGAAGTGAACAATTTTATATTTATGAACAAGTTGTTATTACTGATTGTGTTATAAGAAAGAGGGGCTGTGAGTAGTAGCAAATAGAGCTACTATTTTTGTAGGCAGAGAGTGTGGGGATTGGATTCATGATTTCTACCAAAATGTTTTTTAGGTAAAGATGAGTGAGTGAGAGTTGAAAGAATAAAAACAAGGAAAATGAGGAAAAGTTAAATGATTGATCAAGACATTTTGACTCTCTGGGATCCAGAGCAAACATCCTTATGGCTCCAAAGAAGAACCACATACCAATTTTTTTTTTTAAGATTTTATTTATTTATTCATGAGAGACACAAAGAGAGAGGCAGAGACATAGGCAGAGGGAGAAGCAGGCTCCCTGTGAGGAGCCCGATGCAGGACTCAATCCCAGGACCCCAGGATCACAACCTGAGCCAAAGACAGATGCTCAACCACGGAGCTACCCATGTGCCCCCACACCAGTTTTGAAACTGTGCCAACATGTTAAAATGATAGTAGAGGAATTCAAAGAGTTTAATGTCAGATCCCTGGTCTGTCTTCCATGTAAAGCCTTTTGAGAACACTTGTAATACGTAACATCAGACTAGGACATATGTAGTTTTTAAAAAATAGATCTATAGTATAATTGAGCTGAGACTATAACTTCTGTCTTCTATTGAATTGAGGGTTTTATTTGAATTTCTTCCTCTCTTTAGTTTTTGTTCTTACATATTTTTTTTTTTTTTCTATCATCTTTGGCAAAAGATTGCTGGTGAAAGGAATTGCACCTGGTTATTTTGGTGAACACATCAAGAGAGCTGGGAAACCTGGCTGCTCGGCTCCAAATAGTGCTGGTCAGGGTAACATACAACAGGCTACTGTGGGGCAGCGGGCTCCTTCTCTGTGGGGCCTTATTTCTGACAGCACTTGCTACCAGCATTAGTCACTTCTGTTTGGGTCCTGTGGTTTTCTGCTTCCTTCCAATAACACTACTTGAGTTAAAAAAAAAATCACAGAAATATAGTTTCACAAAGACTTCTGTGATTAGAATTACTGTCTGGAATTTTAAAAAGTAGACAGTGAAGAAGCAAACTTAAGCTTGCAAAGTTTAAAAACAAGGACCGTTTCTTCCTAAGAGAGGCCTAGAGGCTGTCGGGTTAGTGTTTTTCATCCTTATTAAATCACCATATTTAGGGTGCCTCAAAATAGTTCAGACGAGGCAAAAGGCAAGGTGGAAAGGCATGTCATTCTGTGACATTTTCAGGATCGTAAAGTTAGAATGGCAGCAGATTTGTTTTCAGGGATCTGTGGTTCATTCAGCAAAAATTCATCCTGCTCCCTACCAGGGGTGACATGGATTCTTTTATGAGCCTCCAGATTTCTGGTACTTTGTTTGCACTCTCTCTACTTGTGTCATTCTGAGCAAATAGAGTAGTCATTAGGCACCACAGTCAGAAGCTTGAGATCCTTGTGTAAAAAGGTGATGTGTGTGGTCTCTTGCAGCCTGGAGATTGGGTTTATTTTTTTATTTTTATTTTTTTTTGAGATTGGGTTTATTCCTGGATGCGGGGGCAGACGTAGCTGTAACTTTATGCACGGGCAGTGCTGTTAGTGGAATTGGACAGGTGGGATTTGAACTGGATCTTGAGGTGTGGCTAGATAGGATCTAGATATAAATGAGGTAGACATTCATTTCAGCTCCACCAGAAACCACCCCTGTCCGTTGAGTAGATAAGAAGCCGCTCTTGCTGTAGGTGTGGGGCAGGAGGGGTGCGGGAGGCCATGATAAGCCAGTTGCATGAGACCCATCTCCCCAAAGGGTCTTCCTTAGGGCGCTTGGAACTGAATGTGAAGGCACCTGATCCCTGAATATCTCTTTCATCCAGACTCGTCAGTCCAGCTGAGCTCTGCGGTTAGATCTGCTATCATCTTGGAAGGTGAATTCTGTTGCTTTAATCTGAAGGCTGACCAAACAGGTTCAAAGAAACTCCAGTTATATCCTTGGGTCTCATACCACCGAGGTTGGGATGTCCATGCCTGACTTTGTGCATCTCTTTATGTGCCACATGTTGTGCTGCCACTTGTGAGTGTCTCTTTTAAAACACAAAGAAGCCAAGTTACCCTAAACTGTCTTTAGAAGAGTGGGGCTAGGGTAGTAGTTGAGGAAACAGGTTCTGGAGTCAGAATATTTGGGTTGAGTTCTTGACCCTGCCTTTCAGGAACAGTGTGACTCTGGGCACATTGCTTAATTTCTTTGTGTCTCCATTTCTTCATCTCTAAGCAGAGATGGTAACAAAGCACCTATTCCACGATTAATAAAATCGGCCTATGTCAAGTACTAGGAAAGTGCTCAATAGTGCTGTACAGTGGAGCCTAAGACCAGAAGAAATGGAAAAAAAAAATCGAAGCAAAATGATGGTAAATGGATGTTAAGATGGATGCCATCTTAATAGATGTTAAGTGGAGCCAAGTTCCCAGTCCGATGCTTAAGGGAAGGTGCAGTGATAGAACACTAGAAGCTTCCAAAGGACCACCAATTTGGACAACAAAATTTAGAAATCAGATCCCTGATACCTTGAGAGAACTACACCATTGGTGTAACACCATTGGCAGATTTCACCTATTTTGAGGATTAACCAGCAGCCCAAGCAGTCCATATTGCTGGGTCATCTTGTCTTCAGGCAATAAAGGTAAAGTGTGGGCTTCCCTTTGGCAGTCGGTTCACGCCTGCAGTCAGTTCAAGCTTGAACAAAAGTACCTTTGAGCGCTACAGTGGAGTGTGGGAGTTGAGGAAATCATCAAAGAGTGCTGTATATACTTAATTTTCTATTTTAAAAATACCACCGATAAACACTGCCACGTTAGGAACTCCTGTCATCGAGTGTGCAGAGTTTGAGGGGAAGCAGTGCTGGTGTTCATTCTTCGAGAAGTTGCAGGGGGCCGCCCACAGGATTGCCTTCAGGAGAGCCCCTGCTCCATACCACCGGCTCCGGCCCCAGAGAGGTGTGACTGAGGGAATTTCAGCTCTTCCTGAAAGGTGCCGTGAAAGCAGAGCAGGGCTATTCCTCTTTGCCATGGTTTCTGTCCGCCTCCCAGCAGGATGAGGTCATGACAGCATGGCAGCCTTATCTTGGATTTCCTTGTTTGGCCAGCAGCCCAAGCATCCCTGGGTTTAATGTCTCTGGGTATCACATAGATATGTGGCTTGGAGGCCTTGTGGACTCCTGCACTGCCTCTTTCTGGAGCCCGGTGGCCCTTGGGGGGGGGAGGGGGAGGAGAAAAGGGGACAGGTTTGTCCTTCTCAGGTCACTGTCCTCTCAGCTGGCACCTCCTCTGCCTTTCTAGGCTCCCGCTGTTTGGAGGGGCAGCCCAACGCAGTGCAGAACCCGGGCAGAACTGGTTTCCAGTCTCACCTCTGCCCTTCACAGCCTTTCTCTGGTCTACATTCCTGAATCCTCCTTCCTTACCCGTCACTGGTAACGCCTCACATCTGATATGAATATCCCTGGCTTTTTCAGCCATTGGGCTGTGAGCTCCAGACGTGTGGGGGCCACATCTTTGTACTTCATTGGTTCGGAGCATTTGCTGGAGCCTGACTTGCCTGGCTTCCAGCCCTGGCTCTGCCGTGTTCTGGCTGTGTGACCTTGGGTACCTTATCTCGCTTCTTGCCTGCCTTGGGTGTCATCGTGAGGATTAGAGATAAACATGCATGGGGCCTCTGGCACCGCAACTGGCACAGATGGATGCTCAGGGATGGTGACCCGCCCACTCCCAGCTTGGGACCAGCGCCGAAGTGTCTGCTGACCCACCAGCACGCCCGGACGTATCTGTCGTCTGCATGACATTGTAGCCCCAGGCTTGTGGCCAACTTGGGCAAGCAGCCTCCTGGCTCGAGGAGCCCCTCATGCCATGCTCCAGTGCCTGAAAGAACATGCCTACAAAGGACACAGACTTGGTCTTTCACATCTCTTGTTTCAGTCCATCCGTAAGAACTTGATAGTAGCCTTTAAAAAGTAACTCTTAAAAATTATTTAAAAAACAATCATAGTTCTGTGAGATAAGGGGGGAAAAATCTCCCATAGCCCACCATTTGAATATCCATTGTCCACTAAGTTATATATCCTCATAGGTTCTTCTTCTTCTTCTTTTTTTTTTAATAATTTATTTATTTATTCATGAGACACACACACAGAAAGAGAGAAAGAGAGAGAGAGAGAGAGAGAGAGAGAGAAGCAGGCTCCATGCAGAGAGCCTGATGTGGGACTCGATCCCTGTTCTCCAGGATCAGGCCCTGGGCTGGAGGCAGGCGCCAAACCTTTGAGCCATCCGGGCTGCCCCTCATGGGTTCTTCTATGTAACATGTATTGTCATCATAGTTATTTTTATTTATCTAGTGATGGAATATTCTACATATATTTTCATATCCATGGGAGAGGTTTTCAGAGTTCATGAATAATAGCGATATGGTTTATGGAATTTGAAAGGGCTGCAGGTAAATCCTCTGTTAGATTGAGGCAGCTAGAAATACGAAATGCACCTAATCCATGGAAACCCATTAGCCTCTAGTAGTTGTGAGCTTGAAGAAGCACAGTGGAGTCGCATTGTGTGTGCATTGGATGCACCCATAGGCAGGCACCCATAGGCATGTGAGCCTGGAGAGAGAGGGGGAAGGAGAGGAAGTGAAGATGGGTTGCAGAGGGCTCTACTCTGGCTCAAGGACTGTATGCCCTGGATAGAGTGTGAAATGAGATGTGAGTCTGCTTTTCCTTCTGCTCATCTTGGTTCCAAGGAGACCCTTGGAGGGTGACCACAATAGGGTGCCTAAGAGCAAGCCAGTTATTTCCCCCAGCTGTCTGTCCTAAAGCCAGAAGGCAAACAGGGTGTGCTGGCTTTATTAAGAGATAGAATGTTTAAAGATGGCACAGCAAACTTAAATATTCAGTTAGATTTTCAAAAGCAGTTTTCCTACCTCAGTTTTGCCTCTGCCAGGTGACTTTAGAGCATCTCCCCCTTACTAGACTCATTTCTGGCCTATATATATATACAAAGCAACATTTCCTCCCTCCTTCCTTCCTTCTTCTACACTGAGCTGCTGCTATGTGCTGGGACTGTGGAATGTAATAATAAATCAATACATGGCTTTTGCTCTAAATAACTGACATTGAGTTTTAGAGAGAAATATGAAAATGCCTTATCTTAATACATGGCGGTTGAAGGAAATTCGTTAAAGGAGATGACAGCCATCTAATTGAGAAAGTACAGTGGAGGGAACACTTAGTTCCAGCCACGGAATTACATGGGGCCACAGAGGAGTGTGCTTCCTGAGCTGGGTTTTTAAGGATAGGGTAGTTTTGATAGGCAGAAAAGAGAGGTGGGGAGAAGGTGCCTTGGCTGGAGGAAAAGAGATCTCATGGAAGCTTTAAAGCAGAGCCATTTAAAGAATAGCATTCATAGAATAAATCTGAGAGGAGATGGGAAAAGCAGTCAAAATTTCAGTTGGTGAGTGCAGACAGAGTAGCTTCCACTGAACGGTGTGGATGTTTATGCTTATTTGAACCCCGTTGGAATATTCCTGGTTTGTTTTATGAAGGGATGTCTCTCACTGAGGATATTGACTCAGGGACGTTTCCTTTTACAGTCAGGATGGCCTCCATCAGACCAATATTGTTCTCGGGCCTTTTTTGTTTTGTTTTGTTATCTTGGATAAACAGAGAGAGGCTGATTCATTTTTCTAGAAAAACAGGATGCACTAAAATACTGCAAGTGACAATGAAACAGACATGCTCACGTACAATAATATTTATAAAGGGACCAAACAATATGTGTAGCAGATACCTCCATGGTGTGGCCGATCTACCTCTTCCATCTCGATTGCCTTGAGTCCTTGGCCAAGTTGCTTGTTTTGTTGGGTCTCGGTGTCTTTTAAGACATCAGGCCAGGACCAGTAACACCTACCAAGCAGGCATGGCGTGAGGAATAGATGAAGGTAAAGTGCTAGGAACAGTGCTGGGCACATAGTGGCCACTCCAGTAAAGCTTAACAATCTTTACGCTGGCTATAAAAGACATATTCATGATAGGAATAGTATTTTCACAGTGATTTATTTTTATTATTTTTAAAGACTTTATTTATTCATATGAGAGACACAGAGAGAGAGGCAGAGACACAGGCAGAGGGAGAAGCAGGCTCCATGCAGGGAGCCCGATGTGGGACTCGATCCTGGGACTCCTCCATCATGTCCTGAGCTGAAGGCAAGGCAAACGCTCAACCACTGAGCCACCCAGGCATCCCTTCACAGTGATTTAAGAAAAACTTTGTATTGTGGAAAAATGTTCAAATGTGCATAAAAGTAGAATAGTGTCATCCATTCCCAAGTACCCATCATCACCTCACTTGAGCAGTTACCAGCATTCTGTGGGTAGGGGGCAGAGGGAGAGGGAGGAGCAGACTCCCCGCTGAGCAGAGAGCCTGACTCAGGGCTCCATCCCAGGCCCCCGGGATCATGACCTGAGCCCAAGGCAGACGCTTAACCAACCCTGAGCCACTCAGGTGTCCCAGCATTCATCAGTCTGCTTTCTCTCTTACAAATAGTTTAAAGTTTTTAATGATTCATTGCCAGCAAAATTATTTTCAAGCAAATTCCAGATAGCTTATGACTTTGCACATAATTTCAGAGTCTGAGAAATCAGTGGGCCAAAGAAGAAACTCTTTTAAAAATGGCAGACACTAGTATTTTGAGCCTGTTTCCGAGCTGAGTTTTAGGTGTTTCCACATTAAATCAGAGGATGTTTGCTTTTTTTTTTTTTTTTTGAAAATATATGCTTGCCTTCTATTTTTTAAAATGTATTTTGATAGCAAAAGAAATTATTATAACTAGAAGTCTAGAAACAAGCCAAGACTATGACATCTTTGATACTGAGGTTCTTAGGTGGCTAATTATTCTGAGGAAAAAAACATGCATCAACAGAGGAAGTCAGTCTTGGCAGACAACCTGAATGGTTATAAATTTCATATTTTGGGGGCAGTTGAATCTGGTGGGTTTTGTTGTTGTTCGTTATGTTGAGTGGGATCTGTAGGGTGCTCAGGTATTGGTAAGATTCCTAGAGTGTATGAACGTAAATGGGAACATTTTTGTTTTCTTAATTCCCTTTCACCCATTTGGTCAATGCCCTTCATTCCCCTCCCCTTTGGCCACCACTAGTTTGTTCTCCTGTATTCATGAGTTTGCTTCCTTTTTTTTTTTTTTTTTAAAGATCTTATTTATTCATGAGAGGCACAGAGAGAGGCAGAGACATGGAGACAGAGGGAGAAGCCGGCTCCCTGTGGCGAGCCTGATGTGGGGACTCGATCCCAGGACCCCGGGATCACGACCTGAGCCAAAGGCAGATGCTCAACCACTGAGCCACCCAGGCGCCCTGAGTTTGCTTCTTTTTTGTTGTTGTGGTTTGGTTTGGTTTGGTTTGGTTTTTAGATTCCACATAGTAAGTAAATCATATGGTATTTGTCTTTCTCTGACTTAATTCACTTAACACATGTTTTCTAGGTCCATCTATATTGTCATGAATGGCAAGATCTCATTCCTTTTTGTGCCTGAGGAATATTCCATTTTGTGTGTGTGTGTGTGTGTGTGTGTATACCATTATCTTTTTTATCCATTTATCTTTTGATGGGCACTTAGGTTGCTTGCAGATATTTTATTCAAGAGTTGAACTTTGAAAGTACAAAGTTTTGCTTATTTCATTTAGTGTATTCACATATTGGTCTGCACATAAAGCAGCCCTTAGAAGCATTTTTTATAATGGAAGATTTCAAACATAACATAATACTAATAGAGTAGTATAATGAACTCCCCTGTATCCATCACCTAAACTGTCTCTCTGATGTCTCCTTTTGAAAGATGATCATGTTATTTATAAAAGACTTCTGGATCAAATGGTCTTATTAATTTGAAAAAAAGGGTGTAGAATCAAATTATATTATACTAGATGGGAAAAAATTCTTAGTCATCAATGCTATTGGCTTTGAGAAGTATGTCAGTGATAGCCTCAGAAGAAATGATTTTTTTCCAGATGGAGTAAAAGCAAAATCTGATGTTTGAAAGCAGTTCAAGAAAGACCCCCTCAAAAGACACGTAAGCAAGAATAAGCTTGGAAGATAATACTGAAATATTAGCAGTGGGTTCTTCCGGTGGATTTGCTCTATTTTACTTGTTTCCCCATCCATTCATCTTTCTCTCTCATTTTTGTTTCTCTGTATTTTACAGTTTTTTTCACCATGAGCCTAGATTATTTGACTGGTTAAATAATCGGAGGCAGAGACACACACAGGCAGAGGGAGAAGCAGGCTCTTCTGTGGGGAGCCCGATGCGGGACTCGATCCAGGGACCCCGGGATCACAACCTGAACCGAAGGCAGATGCTCAACTACTGAGCCACCCAGGCGTCCCAAGCACTGTTTTCCACTTAACCTGTTGTGAAAATTTTGCCACATCATCCATTACGTATTTGAACGTAGCATGATTTCTCTTTTTAAAAATGTATGTATAATTACACTGATGCATTTGCACGATCATATCATATGCACCTTAATTTTTCCAGGGCAGTCCTTTATTCTACCCCCTTTAGTATGGCTCCCCGCCCCCCTTTCTTCTGATTCCACTCAACCACTAAGCCAGCCAGGTGCCCTGATTATTTGTTAAAAAAAATATTTACTTTTGGGATCCCTGGGTGGCGCAGCGGTTTAGCGCCTGCCTTTGGTCCAGGGCGCGATCCTGGAGACCTGGGATCGAATCCCACGTTGGGCTCCCAGTGCATGGAGCCTGCTTCTCCCTCTGCCTATGTCTCTGCCTCTCTCTCTCTCTCTCTCTTTGTGACTATCATAAATAAATAAAAATTTAAAAAAAATACTTACTTTTATTTTTTAAAAAATGTTACTTTTAACTACAAAGTTTTTACCCTTAGTCTCGCTGCTTCTCTCCAGTCCTGTACTTGGTCCGGGGCTCCTGCCTGTTAACTTGTTCAGGGAATGATACTCGCCTTCATGACATCATCTCCTTAGGCCAAGTGGGAGAACAGTTAACCGCACTTCCCAGGCCTGTCCCCTAAGCTGTGTTTCATTTCATGCTCATTCTGTTCTGTCCTGGCCCTCACATTTCCTGATTTGCCTCCTGGGGCTGCTCTGGCTTCAAGAGATGGGTATCCGGAAAGGCTTGAGATCGCAGATGCTGGGAGACAGGACATTTAGCAGGATGACTGGGACAGGGACCTCAAAGAGCCGGGGTAGTGCCTCCTCCTATTCTGAAAGCATAAAAATGCATCTCTGCTCTGTCGCCAGCCTACCCACGCCTACTTTGATTTTTCAGAAGGATTTTCAGTCTGCTTTAGACCTATTATCTATTCTGAGGTTAACTATAAGAGAAAGGATTTACTTAGAGAGGACCCTGAAGTAGACGGGCTGCAGTAAAAACAAGCAGTTAAAGAAACAAAGCATCAAAAGTTGTGCAGGAAAAGGTGTTCTGGGGGATCAGTGGAGGAGTGATCAGTGGAGGATATGAGTGGAGACACACGAGGAAGGGGTTGAGAAGAGCCATTTATTTATACAAACTCAGTGATTGTGGAACTCTGACCTCCGGAATGACAAAGAGGAGGGAGCAACTCTTTTATTTTCCATGGTAATTTACTCATCACACTGAATATCCTGCTGGTGGAGAAATTCGGTGCTAGAGCCTCATATCCTCTTCCATAGGAAATACTTAGCGACCCGAAGTATTAGAATCTCTTTTATGGCACTTCCCTGAAAAGAAGATATTACTCAATTGGCAGGCAACTGGGCTTTCTAAGGGACTTATTCAAGCCCTGTTTATTGTGTACTTGCCTGTATGGAGTGACCGGGAAAAATAATTATTAACACTGCCTTTCTCTTAAAGATCCTGTTTTCCAGTGCAAAGTAAAATGATCCAACTGCCAAGATAGATATTGGTAGTTGGTTTGGTTAGGGGTTCAGGTTAATCCGTGTGGACATTCGCCTAGTGTCTGTCGTTAACAAAACAGTGGGTATTGATCAGAGCTCGTTGTAACACAGAATGAATTTACCTCAAACTCTTGCTCTTTGATCTAGATTTTGAGTAGCACCAAGCTTTAGCTAACGCAGCTAGCAGGCCGCACTTTGGGTTTGGCAAGGCTATGTCCAAAAAAATGGATTTTTCTTTGACTATTTGGTGTTTGATTATTGAATTTCTAGTCTCAAATGTAGTCCATGTGGCAACCCCTCCAGTATTTCAGATAGTATATACTAGTATGTATTGGCAGATGGCAAATATTTCGACTTTGCACACTACGTGGTCTCTGCATCTATCCATCTCTGCCACTGTATCATGAAAGCACGCGTGGACAAAACATAAATGGACGAGTGTGGCCGTGTTCCAGTAAAACTTAATTTACCCAAACAAGCTGCCATCTGCACTTGGCCTGTAGGCTGTAGTTAGCCATTGCCTGGCATATGCCATTGTCCACTGCATAGCCTTTATTGGTTTTTGCACACATTTTTACCTTAATCTGCATTGGTAGTCTTCTTACGGGCAAAGTTCAGTCCTTTTGGCTCTTTGTAATCCCCTGGATGTTGTATAGGTAGGAGAGTGTTCATCTGGTTTCTGGCAAATGAGTGAACGGTGACTGAATGGCTACTGGTTTTTGGCAAACGAGTGAACAATGACCGAATGGCTGCTAGATTCAGACGTTGGCAATTTTCGTGGATGGCCTTATGGATGGCTGAGCTCTTCCAGACTTCTGGCGTCCTGTTCCCTCTCCCTGCCCTTCTGGAAAGGGAGAAGAGAGGCCCTTTAAGCTTTGTGTCCATCCCTTGTCTCTGTCTTTCTTAGCCAGCCTTCCACTACTTTGAGCAACTACTATTTACAACTCAAAGAATTCTTTATTTATACAGTGTTGGAGACTGTTTACCCATGTTGAACTAACATTAGGTTTCTTTAAATGTACTGTTAAAACGAAGAGTGGCCGTTTGTAACTTTAGGAGCATAACAGCTGGGGTCATGATGTAAGAGAACATAGACACCCTTAAAGTTATTTCCAAAGGTCTTGGGAATGGGATTTTCCTAGTTTATGCATTGCAAGGCAGTCTTTTGTATATTGGTGGAGGAAAGTAATGTGAAACAAAATCAAACAAGATTCATTACGTGTTAAAAATCATTTGCAGCACTGAGCAGGTATGAATTTGGTACTTTATTTTCATCCAGAAAACAGGCAAGTCGAAAATTTTAGCATGGACATTGTAATTTTCAACTTTGAGAAGATGCATAGCGTTATGAGGGCACTTCTCACATTTTAGGGTTAGAAGAATAGCGTCTCCAAGGAAGAGAAAAATGTTTTCAGTTCCAGCTAGTAAACATTTTTTTTTCCCTTAGTGTAAATTCATTTTTGCTAACCTGGCTAATTTTTTTTGTGTGTGTGTTCTGTTTCTTTCTGCCTGAATCGGGCATTGTAAAAAGTGACCCACTGGAGTCCTCTGAATTCAACTGGGGAAAATGATACACACAAACCTGTGTGTGAAACATTGCTTTTAACTTCACTGGAAGTGAGGCAGAGGAGGACCTTGGAAAAGGAAGGTTATTATTTCCTCTGTGGAAACTTTTATCTTTGTGTTCTGAGTAACTGGTAAAAACAATAGTTTGCTGTGGAGTTTCAGTAATCAAAGAAAAGGAAATAGCATGTGAGTGACTGCAGCTGGTTGGCGGGCTCGTTCGGAAGATGAAGTCTACCAAAGTCACATTAACTATCTGCTAGTGCAAGGGTCACCAGCCATTTTTTGTACAGGGCCAGATAATAAAAATGTTTCAGACTCCGACCATGTAGTCTCTGTCACAACTGTCCAGTCCTGCTGTTGTAGCACAAAAGCAGTCATAGACAATACACAAATGCGTGTGGCTATGTGCCAATAAGACTTTATTTGTGGACACAGATATTTGAATTTTCACTTGTCACAAAATATTATTCGACTTTTCTTTGAATTATTTAACAGGGTCAAAACCATTCTTAGCTTGCTGACTGTACCAAACAGGTGTGGGTGGTCTTTGGCTGCAAGCTGTGATTTGATGACCCTTATGCTGGTGGATTTGCAGGATAATTGCTGGAAGGTTCTGGGGTGGTGTAGTAGCGAACATATTGCATATCCATACTTTTAGGAGTTAATCTGATTATGATTAGTTAGCACAAGTTTGTGAAGAAAGTCCCTGGTGGAACGTGGATGACTTTTGAGGAGTCTGGTGTTCTTGTCCTTGTTCTACTAATACAAAGTTGAGGGGCATTTCGGGCCTGACGCCCCTCTAGTATATGATAAGCCTGGACCAGATGACATCTAAGGCTTCATGTGGATCTTAACATTTTTAGACCTTTTATCATTTGTACTTCAGTTGTTTTTTTCTGATTATAATTTGTACAGTTTACCTACCTCAAAGCTATTTAAATATTTCTTGAGAAACAGATATGTTCCAACTGTACAGGGCATAGTGGTGGTGATGGTGGTTGTATACGCAGAAGGGGACGGAGGGGTAGTCAGATTACAAAAATGTGCATTTTGGTATTCCAGATGAATACTCTTTCTACATTGTATAAAATTGAAAAATAGTCTTTCTTATAGTTTAAAAAACAGTACAATGGGTAATTACATATGCAAAATATTTATTAAAATAATAAAATTGTGAATAATTCAGAATTCGCCAGAAATATCAGATACCAATATTTGCCATTGTGACTGTAGTTCCTCATTTATTTATTAGTGCAGCATGTATTTTGTGAGCACCTACTGTGTGTCTAGGCATTGAGGACCAAATTGTTTGCCCTTATAAAGCTTAGTTTCTTTCTTTTTTTTTGTTTTTTGTTTATTTATTTGAGAGAGAACATGAATGGAGGTAGGGGAGACACGGAGAGGGAGAAGCAGACTCTTTCCTGAGCAGGGAGCTCCACACAGGGCTCCATCTCAGGAAGGATAATGACCTGAGCTGAAAACAGACGTTTAACCAGCTGAGCCACCCAGGTGCCCCTCTTTTTTTTTTTTCCTATTAAATTTTTTTTTAGAATATAAAGCTTATGTTCTAATGAGAATTCTTTTGTTAAAGATGATGGGTGGGTGGCTTTATTTGTACTTTTCATGAGTATGCTTACTCACCACTTGTTTTTCAAGTTTTTTTGTTTCAGTTATCTTGGCAAATCTCTGAGTAATGTTTTTGAATTATCAGAGGAAATTTTACAGTCACACAGGTCTTTGTTGACTCTCCTAGTCTCCTAAAGTTGTTAATCATGGAAGATAACTCTGATCCTTCAATGACAGAAAACAAATTCATTCTTTTTAGTTATGTTACTAATTTGGAAAGCACTTCAGTTAACTTAAAACTTTAGAGAAGGTCAATCAAATAGGTCTTTTAGAAAATCACTATGTCACATTCTCAAAGGACACTTAAGTTGACCCATACTTTCAGATTTCTAAGCAACAATGGTGAATTTATATTTGTGGTATGCAGTACTCCTTATAAAAATATTCCACATGCATTTATTCAATGAATACTAAAAAGAAAAATTGGAGGCAGAATTAAAGTAACTGAAAATATTTAGTCATACCTGTTACAGCTTTCTCATGGCTTTGCCTTGATGTCACAAATTCTGTTCATTTTTTTTTTAATTCTGTTCATTTTTATGAGAGGTTGGTGTTCTTGGACTTTACAACTAAAGAAAAAAACCATTATATTTATAGTGTGATAATAATAATAATGAATAACCCCAAAATAGTGAAAGCTGTCACTCCCCATCACTTGCCTCTAGACCACTCGCCTTCTGTTCTTCTGGTCAGACTGGTCATTCTCCTTTTTTCTAATAAAGGTAAATCTGACGTCAGACGTTTTGCACACTCATTGACCACTCCTTGGGATTCCACTCACTCTAACCACCTAGTTAAGTCCTGAGAAGTGTCCCTCATCCCCGCTCCTGAAGCATTCCCTGACCTTCCTGGGAACAGAGGGCTTTTCCTTGGTTATATGTCCTTTATCCTCTCCTTCTTTAGAGCGACTATAATTAATTATTTGTCCTTATCTGACAGGTGCATGAAGATACAGTCTTACTGTCTGCTGGCACTCGCTATGCGTGGACTCAGTTATGTATGCCCATCCTCCCCTCGCAGAGGAGGCTTTTGAGGCACAGAAAGGTTAGGCAACTTGCCCAAGGTTCACCTCTAACTGTGTTGGAGCTGGAATGCCAACCCAGGTTTGTGTGACCCCAGAGCCTGCCTCGCTCCTGGAAAACTTCAGTTTGAAAATTATCAGTTTTAGCTGCCACTCATGTGATACAGTGAGAAATCTTGATGTTTTCTCAACGAATGCTTCTGTGTGTCTCTTGTGGGTCTCAACCTTTCAGGACATGTATGTCATTACAGTGTTTGCTGGCCAGCTTTGTTCCATTACAGAGGCATCCATTGAGGAGATGCCTTAGAAAAATCAGAGCATATACCAGATGCCTCTTTGTCTTTAAACAACTTAAAGGTGGGTGACACAAGAAAATAGATATGCGTAAAATAATTAGTGTGTGACCAACCATAATGTCTGTCTGTCTGTACTCCTATCTGATCTTTTCCCCCAGTACCTCAGGGACACCGTACAGGCTAGTGAGTTCAGGAAAGGAATCCAGAATAGCAACTGGTGGTAAGAAAGCAGCTTTGTGGAGTGGTTGAGGCTTGATGGGGTCTCCAAGGCGTGGCCTTTCTCAACATTTCAGTTGAGAAAGGGTTTAAGCAGCTGTATGCACACAAGTCCCCAGTTGAAACCCCAGCTCCAAGTCCTGGTGCATTTGTCCATTAGACGTGTCCACTTGGTGTGTGCCACAGTCACCTCAAAGGCAACGTGTCCGAAGTGGGGACTCTAAAACATACTTCCCTCCCATTGTGCTGGAGCTCGTACGTGTTGTTCAAGCTGGATCATCACCCAGCATTTCTTCCTGGCCCATCACATCCAGTCCTTCTCCAAGCCTCTCAGTCCCACCCTATGGATTTCCCTGCTCTCATTCCCCAGGTGCTAGGGCTCCGGCATCTCTTGCTCAGTCTTTGTTAGTGCTTTTCTAACGGATTCCCCTCCTTGTGGACAGCCTTACTCTCGGACTCATTCCCATGCTGTGGCCAGAGTCTTTTTCTTTAAAGATAGATGTCCATATCATGCCGTCTGCTTGAAAGTCTTCGTTTGGCTTCAGGATGACATCAAATGCCAGAACTGAGCTTACAAGGCCCTTTCATGACGTAGCTGCTCCTTCCCAGCCATACTGAGTTTCTTCCAGTTCTTCCCACTCCCTGGCCATGTCGAACTTCTCACAGTTCTCCATAGTATATCCTGTCCAGTCTCTGGACCTTTGCAGTGCTGTTCCCTCTGCCTGAATTGCTTGTCTCTTCGAGTAATCCTCCCTCCGTTGTGCCGGCCCGAAAGCCTTTCTGGGAACCCGAATACCCTGAAATCTAGTGAATAAGGAGAGCCTCAGCAACTCAAGCCTTCACTGACATTTCCTCATCTGTGCTTGGTGGGTGAGAATGAAGAACTGAAGGCCTCAGCTTCTGTGTGGGCCTTTCCTTGTGCTGGTTTCTCCTGACACCTGTCTTCACACCTGCTTTCTGGCCTGCCAGTGTGTCTGATCTAGGAAACTCGGGGCGGGGGGTGGAGAGGGGGTGAGGGTGGGTCAGCAACGCTCCCACAGGAAGGGTAGCACGTGGAGGAGGCCCAGGAGCCTTGGGCTTGCCTGCCATCTGCCCCCCAACACTCCCTACACAGAAGCCCTGAGCAGCTGGTCAGCATGTGGGCTGGGAGGAATGGGGCTGGGCCAGGGACCAGGGATTAAGGCAGCCCTTATAGCAGCAACTGTAACGGAGGGAGCACCTGGCCCTCCTGGAAGTCTCAGGGCTCTTTCTTTGACCTCCCCCCTTCACTTCCTGCATTTTCTGAATTGCAGCTAAAAGTTGAAGAGTTGGACACTGATGAGATCGGCTTCTCTTTTAGCGAAGGAGCTCCTCTGGATGATGAGAGCCACGCTTACTCTGGTGCCCTGCAAAGCCCTGTGGTGAACCCTTTCTTCCCAGCCTGCCCTGAAACTCACACACCTTGCACCAAGATGAGGGGCCCATCCCGGGGAGCAGGGTCTCAGCCATTGTCTAGCAGCACGATTTTAGGCAAATT
This sequence comes from Canis lupus baileyi, assembly GCF_048164855.1. NCBI lineage: Eukaryota > Metazoa > Chordata > Mammalia > Carnivora > Canidae > Canis > Canis lupus. Next base: position 8,222,144 of record NC_132859.1, read on the forward strand.
ATTATTTAACTTCCAATCGGGTTTCTTCACCTGCGAAGTGGCGATGGTAATACTTATCTTCCAGGGTTGGAGCATGAAATATATAGTAGGAGAATCAAAAGCAGAAATGCTTTGCATGTCATGAAATGTGAAAATACTTTGCATATGTTATTTATAGTCTTATTACTATAGCAATATTATTATTATTGCGTGTAAAGTTTTAAAAAATCTGCCCTGCCCATGAGTTTATTTCATGAACTCACAGTCTCAAATTATCCCCGTATATTATGAATGCAACATAAAACCCATGACTGTGGCAAAATACCATCACTGACCTCGGATGTGGGAAATGTGTTCCTTACTGAGATGTGTACTGCTTCACATGCTGTTTCTTTGTATGACATTTACGTAGCACCAGTGAAGCATTTTACCGTGGCAGCATTTTTTTTTTTCATTGACATTATCTCATAATCCAATCATTATTAGGGGAAAATGTCAGTTGATTTTCTGCATTACTAAGAACATGAACAAAGAAAACTGTGTAACACAAAACTTTCTATGTGGAAGGGAGAAATCTAATCACTCTCATGATTTCATCAGTGGGGCAGTTCACAGCTTTCGGGCCAGCTGATGAGCTATGCCACTTCAGAGTTAACCAAAGAAAAGAAGAAACAGCAGAGCATAATAGGGGGCGGGGATTGTAATGAGAGCAGAGAACAGAAAGAAAAACCCTTCTCAATTCAATTATTAGGATTATTATGAAGGAACTGTCTTTTGGATTGTTTTTAAGCTAAAGAACTCATAAAAACAGTATTATTATGTGACCGTTTCTCATTGCATTTGAAGTTTGCATGCCAAAAATTCTTCATAAATCTTCATTAAGATGTCAGAATTCCTTGTGAAGCCTGTCTTCATTTGCATTCCCTTGTACAGTCGTTAACAAAAGACCCTCTATGTCTCCGCCCGGCTTGATTTCAGTCATGAACTCCATTTTCCTTTTATTATTTCATAGAATCTAGTTACTTGACTGAACTTAGTAAATCATTCTTGAGGACTTGGTGGGAAGCCAGGGAGTGATAGTGATGAGGGCAGTGTGTGAGCCCAGGGTGGGTGGGGACCTAGCGGGGCAGGTCCCCAGTGACACTGGCTCCTTAAACTAGGACCAATCAAATGATTAACTCAGAGTCTCATTGGATTTTAAAAATGCTTGTCCAAAATGAATAGGTTTTGCAGTTTGAGAATAGATTTCTACAGCTGAAGCCTGAAGTTGAATGAAGCTGGGCTATTATTATTATTATTATTATTATTATTATTTAAAATGTGGCTTTTCTCATAAATTATCTGAACATCAGCACAGTCATTTTAAGCAATGATGAAAATATGAAACTAAGGAGTTCCATGATCCTTTAAAGGCTGTGTCATGGTAATGCCCTACTGCTGGAGTGGAAGTGCCTCCTGAGATCTTGTGCTTCATACCTTTGCAGTCTGTGAGATTGAGTCAAGGGATCTCCAGGCATTTAGGACACTGTGCCTGCTGGGATTTCAGAGTTGCTCAAGGCTCCTAGTGAAAGCGGGGCGGGGGGGTGCTGCTACTGAAAGCATCATCCCATCTCAGGTTACCTAAGTTCACAGCCTTTGCTCATTTTTTAATCCAGATCCTCAGCTTATTCCAAATAATTGTTAGCAAAAGTATATGCAAATGCTCATTTAAGAGTATAACAGGTATATCTTTTTTACACTGTGACTTTGGGAATAAAAAAATCTAACTGGACTCTGCCTTGACTTTTCCTAACATTCTTTCTGAACCCTCCATAGATACGGTTTTCTCCTGTGGAGAAAACTTTTTTATTTTGGCCTCATCCCTCACCCCCCAGCACTATTCTAGTGCCTACATAATGCACATTGGTAGTTTTTCTGGTGGAGCCTGGTTTGTGGTTGTGAGTGGTGAATGTGAAGATTAGATGTGGTCCGGGCTCAAAAGGAGTTTAAAATCTGATAGAAATGAGACCTACCGCAACCACTAGTATAAATCTCTATGGATAAATGTATCTGCAAGTATAATGCACCTCATCTCTCCCATCTTGCTGACATTGAATTCCGTCTGTATTAAGACCTCCATGCTATCCCATATGCTTACATGGCTGCTTACTGCCTTTAGGACTGTTTGCTGGGTGTTATAAATATGCATTTCTTATTTCTCAAGTAGACTGGAGGATTCTTAAAAGGTACACAAGGACCAGGATCTTGTAAAAAAAAATAAACCTACAGAATTTTTTTTTTTCATACCCTAGGTCATGCTGCTTTAATTTCCAGTGACATTATAGGGGATCTATTGGTTTGAGGGTATTGGGCTGGTTAACTAGAGAAGTATTAGGTATTAACTGTGGGACGCTCTCAAGGGAGGATTGACCTTGCAGTTTTAAGAAAAAGAGAAATAATCACGTCTGGTCCTTTTCTGATTGCTTCTTTTGAGTCTTAAAAATCTATATTATTTTTGAAAAAAAAGTAAAAATCTATATTATTTTTGAATTCAGAAATATTGATAGTTAGAATGAACATGACTGTGCTTTACTGAGATAATGTGATTTTTTTTTTTTTTTTTTTTTGCTTAAAACATACATCATTTACTTTGCTCAGATCTGCAGTTTGGACACAGCTTAGCAGAAACAGCTCATCTCTGCTCCATATAGTGCCAGCTGGAAAGGCTTGCCTGGGGGCCAAGGGAATCATTTTCAAGGCAACTCACTCACGGGTCGTGTTCGCCATCAGTTGGGTCTATCAGTTTCTTTCCTTTTGGTTCTCTCTTGACTACTTGAGCTTCCTTATGGCATGGTGGCTGGGTTCTAAGAAGGAGCCTTCCGAGAGATGGAAAGTGAGGCTGTGAGTTTCTTAAGACTTCAGGCTGGAAACTGGCACCATATTCTATTGGTCAAGCAGTTTATAATGGGGATTTTAAGTAGGCAGTTTCATGACTTACAGAAAATCTTTATTTGAACCTCATCTAACGTATCAAATGAATATTCTCCAGGTGGCTCCTGCTGTGGGGAAGGTGGCCTTATTTCTACCAAGGAATAAAGGAAGGAGTCAAGTCCATGAGGTGTAGTTAATGCTTCTGATAGGTGAATAGAGGGTCAGGGACAGATGATTGGGTCCCAGCTTGAGCTTCTTAGAGGGATGAAGAGGGCACACTTGTGTTAGGAATGGGGTAAGGAAGTTGGCAGGCTGGCTTCTCTTTTCCCTTTTGGCCCTGTGATTTTAGTTAGCTTAGTTAATACTCATACAGTGCTTACTATATACTAGGCACTTTACATGTAGTAATTTAATTATATTTCCATAGAAGGCTGTATTACGGGTGGACTCTTAGAGTACTACTATTGATTCTCAATAATGACATTACTTTTTGAAGATACTACTATTAATAATCCCTTTTCCTATTTTGTTACTCTGTATAATTGTACCTTATTGCTATTTAAAGATGGTCTAAGGATATTTTGAAATTTTTTGGAATTTTGATGTTTTTGAACACATACCTAAATCCTTTCTTGTATAGTTTCTCTTAACACTGGAATAGATATTATCTTGTTGTATTTTGCTTTTAAGTTAAAAAAATCTGATTTAATGAGAATCTGAGTATTTTAGTTTGGGATATTACCAATACTGTCAGAATTGGCAGGGTCTTCCCTTGATTAAGTCTTATTTCCACTCAACACCATTTAATAGTATTGAGATTGAGTATAATGAGCACCAGTGCGGGACTGTCCCCTCTTTTCAGCCAAGGTCAGCTGGCAGCCAGCATACACTGTTTCTTTATTTTGGAAAGGTTTTGCTTGGGCAAAGACTCACTCTTTTAACCAAATCCTGCTTTTCATCTGTTTTTGATGGCAATGAACCATATTTCCCAGCCATTTGCAAACAGTGCCTGTCTGGCGGGATTTCCTGGACACAGAGCCTTGACGACCATTATGGGCCAACTTTTTTTTGAACTTCAGTGATTAACCTGGTTATTTGTTCTGTATTTTCTGCCATGGGAACCAATAAGCTTATCCTTTTGAAACTAGCAAAAGGTCTAAGAATAATCCATTTGCTAATTAGAGCCATTGTTTCTCTCACCCTGTTAACTTTGTTGAGTGAAATCTTCCTTCCAATATCCAGCTTTTAATCCACAAGTCCATACTATGCAGAGTGATGTTAATTTCTGAATAAGATTGCTATGATAGACCTTGGTCATTGAAGTTTTGGAATCCTTACCTTATAGAATGACATTAACAAAACACAGCAGGAACAGAACATTAGTGCAGTATGACTGAAAAGTGGTTGGTTAGTTAAAGATAATTTTATAGTGCAAATATCGTTAAAATGCCCTTATATACAAATAATAATGTAAAAGTCCATATGTAATGAGTTATCCTCAATAATAGGGTGATTGTTTTTTTTCAGCCTATAAAATAAGCAAAAAATTAAACACAATTGCTGCCACTAGTCAACTATGGATAGTGCCAGTCCTTAAAAAAGGAGAACAAAGCCCTCTAACAGTGGAAAACTGGAGAGGTCCACCAGTCTGGCACCCAGAAAACAATGATACTCATGCCCAAGTCACATTCTTTTTCTTCTGTGGGGCTCACTGAGATGGTCTGTGAGATGAATGTGATCCTGGTGTGTCTTGCTGTCTCTTGGGAATGTGGTACAATGAAGCAGATGACAGATTAACAAGGAGGTTAGATTAGATGATTTCTATGGTTTTTCCATTTCTTTCTTTCTTTCTTTCTTTCTTTCTTTCTTTCTTTCTTTCTTTCTTTCTTTCTTTCTTTCTTTCTTCTTTCCTTTCTTTCTTTCCTTTCTTTCCTTTCTTTCCTTTCTTTCCTTTCTTTCCTTTCTTTCTTCAGGCTCCATGTCTGATGTGGAGCTTGAACTCACGACCCTGAGATCAAGAGTCAGATGGTCTACCAGCTGAGCCAGCCAGCAGCCCCCTTGGTTTTTCCATTTCTTAACACCCTAGGTGGGCATGGAATGGTGCATACATTTTGTCTCCTAGGAATAGATTTTTTGATCATAGTGAAAATGAAAGGAAAAGGTACTTTGATTTTCAAGAATTGTATTTGAAGATAGCTTTCGAGAAGCACAGCCTTTCTGATAAGTCATAAACTGCTACATACATATTGCTGGATACTAATAGTTAAACCAATGTTTCAGTAGAGTGAGCCTGCCCCAAAGATACCCGCAAGTCTTATCTGCTCTGGAGGCTCCCTGATGGCTTTAGGTAACACAGGCAGCTTGAGGAACATGGGAGTTCTGTTGGGAAAAGTTACTTATATCTTTCTTGTAGTAGATGCTGCATGATTTATGGTTGTTGTAGTCAATGACTGTACTATTGCCAGAGATACCTGGGATGTATTTTGGGTGAATATTTAAGAATCCCGATATTTCAGTGATCAATATATTTACTGGTTGGGAATGGGGTTGTACAAGGCTTGTTGAGAATGGGGTAGGCCGATCTATGTTTGGAACATCTTTGCAAGACTCTTTTTTGAAAATGATAATACTGTTGTCTGCATTTGGAAGTATAACTTTTAGTCCTTATATATAGAAAAGTCTGCTTGAATGTATTTATTCCTCAAGGGCTCGGAAGTTAAATATAAGAATGCTAAGAGTCCTGGCTTTGATAGTCATAAGTGCCATTATAATGTCAAGAATGTATCAACAATTTGTTTTTGTTTAGTTAAAAAAGCTAACTTTTTGAATATATAAAGCTATGGGGACAGCATAGTCAAAAATGTCATGAAGCCTTACACCTCTCACGCCATCACTGAGAGGTTGGATCTGCCACTGCAGGTCACAGTGATCAAACACACCATCCATATTTTATTTTGCTGGGGGAAGAAAAAAAAGGAAAAATCCTGGATGATTCGGCTCCCAGCAGCTTTTCCCTTTCGGTGGAGTTTTATCTCCTTGAAGAAGTCTGGGAGGAAAGCCTGCCAGTTGGGAGGTAAAAGAGAACAAAAATGTGGAAAACAAAAAAATTCATCTAAATGCAAGTTTCAGAAATTCAGCTCTGTGGCACAAGGCAGTAGCTAGAAGTTTGGGTTACTTTTCTTGAACTGAAGCCCGACTTCAGACTATAATGGCTGTCAACTGCTTTTCTCCCCCTTGCTGCTCAGCGTTGGAATCGCATTCCTAAGTGAGAGGGAGTGCTTCCCGCCTGCCTATTTTTCCCTCTCCCTCTCTCTCTCTGTCTCTGACTCTGGCTTCCTTTTAATGCCTCATCAACCTCTCCAGGTATTACTGGACCTAAGAATGTTAATCTTAATGAGTAGTGAGGTGGGCCCCTCTGCTAGGTGGCCCGGGATGGCCAGTAGGAGACCAGAGCCTGTGGTCACCACTGTGGCTCCCCCCTCCTTCTCCTCACCCCCCAATCCCCAACCGGGCAGGAGGCTACATGCGCAGTAAGCAGAGCACAGGGGCGGGAACCCAGCCGCCTGCATTTGTTTGGAAAGTGATGTCTTGCTCTGTACAGAGCCCATGGGGGAATTCTTGGACTCTGCTGGGCTTAATTCTTTAAAATATTTATTTTCTTTTAATTTTGGATTCGGATTCTTAAGATTCTGAGTATCTTCTTTTTTTTCTTCCAAGGGACACTAACAAGGAGATTAAAGAAAATTTCAGGAGTGCTTGCCTTTGGCGCCAGGCAGACCTGGGTCTAAATTCCTACACTATTTATGAGCTGTGGGGCTTCAGGCAAGTCTCTCATCAACTTTTTGAACCTCTTGTTTCCTCATTCATACGGTGGGGATAATAATTTCTCTTTGCAGGATTATTGTATTAAATAAGATAACGGTGCAAGTAAAATTCTTGAGATTCTATAGGAGACCAACAGCTGGGTGGTAGCTAGTGCTAAGAGCTTCAAGAAGATGCTCTTGAGTTGTCTTCTTGACTTTGGCGTTGTGCTGTGATTTTAGCTCCTCATCCGACGTGCGACTGGGAAACAACGATGATATGAAGCATCTACTGGGAGAATTTGCCACAGTGGTTTTTCTGGCCCACTGCAGGTCAGGCATGGCATCTGCATTAGGCACTGCCACATGTTATGGGACCATCACTCTGCCTGAGATGGACCAACAGTGTCCACCTGAAGGCACATGCTCTCTTGAATACAGGTGCTGATTGTTTTCAGTTAAACAGGTACAGAAGAAAGCTTTATCTACAGTAATAACATTGACAAAAGGGGGCTTATTTCTTTAGGGGAAATAATCACTCACTTTCCAAAAGGATTTGTGACAAATATTTTTCAAAGGGCACTCTCTCTGTGCATTTAAAATGTGATTCAAACAAACTGGCATGGGGCGCCTGGGTGGCTCAGTCGATTAAGCATCTGCCTTCAGCTCAGGTCATGATCCCAGGATCCTGGGATCCACTCCAGGGGTCAGGTTGGGCTCTCTGCTCAGCAGGGTGTCTGCTTCTCCCTCTCCTTCTCTTCTCTCTTGTGCTCTTCTCTCTAATATAAATAAATCTTAAAAAAAGAAAAAAAAAAAAGAAAGAAAACCCAAACCAGTTTATACTTTCAATAGGACAAAGTAAAGTGCACTTGTGTCCACATCTTCCAGGCATCTTTCTCAGGGCAGTCTACAATTATTCCCAGCACTTAATATTTTATATTTTCTTATTATTTAAAAAAATTATTTATTTAAATAATCTCTACACCCAACGCGGGGCTCAAGACTATGACCCTGAGATCAAGAGTTGCACGCTTTCCCTACTTATCCAGCCAGCCACCCCTATTTTATGTTTTCAACTTAGCTTCAGGATACTTAATGCTGACATCATGAGTATATCTTCAGATGCTATTTTAGTTTTTCTCTCTTCTTCATGGTGGATCCTTGAGGCACAGAGAATTTTAAGAAGCAGAATGCAGTAGTAGACATTGGTGTCGGCAGGTAACAGAAGGAAAATCATTGAGTCTTTTTGATCGTGTTTTCTCATCAGTAAATTACTAACACTGGCATTGCTTGCCTACCTAGCAGAGTTATTGGGAAACCCAATAATAATACCAAATATTTATAAATGATTGTGATGTGCAGGCATGATGCTAAGAGACTTACCTGCCTTAGTAACTTTAATTTCAAGATAACTTTGGTGCAAATACTCTTTTCCTAATAACAATAAAAATGGTAGCGGATGCTTACTAATGGTTTTCTACCTGCTAGACTTTGTTTTAATGTCTTCATATGTCATGGGTTTTGGTGGGAAATGGAGTCATGGAGCACTTAAGTAACTTGCCCATGTTTATACAAGTATTAAGTAGGAGCTAGGATTAGAACACAGAATGGCCCCAGACCTCTTTTTTTTTTTTTTACTATTAAATTTTTTTTAAATTAAAATTTATTTCTAGTTTTATTGAACTGTCATTGACATATACCATTACATAAGTTTAAGGAGTGCAACGTAATGATTTCATAGATGCATAGCAAAATGATTACCTTACTAAGTTTAGTTAACATCTATCATCTTGTAGTTAGACTTTTTTTTCCCTCATTCTGAGAACTTCTAAAATCTCTTAACAGCTTTCAAATATACAATACAGTAGTGTTGACTGTAGTCACCATACTGTGCCTTTTATCCTCATGTCTCATTTAACCTCTAACCGGAAGTTTATACTTTTGACCACCTTTAGTTATTTCCTCCACCCCTTCCAAATCTCTTAACCAGTATTGGATATCTCCATTTTACAGATAAACTGAGAAATAGAGAGAGGCTGAGTGACTTGACCAAGGTCAGCTGACCTTCAAACCAGATTCTTTCTGGCTCCACTGCCCACACCTTGCCTGTGTGCAATATAGCCCAGAGGCTGAGGCTGTGGGATTAGGTACTATTCTGAGGACTTTTTCTTGTCCTAACCACAGAGAAAAAGCATTAGAGGCGCATGTATCCCTCGAAGGCCCATTTTACTGCCTATTCCCTTGTGCATTAAAATCTACAATTACTTGATTTCAAGGTTGGAGATCGACAGAGAAATGGGCTCTCCTTTTCGAAGAAGATCTGTGTGCTGTCCTAACAGCAGGTTACAGAGTGATTTTCCTGGGACTGCGGTGGTGCTAGGTTCTGGGGGTCCAGCAAGGACATTAGAAATACCGGAGCTAATTCCCCAATGGAGAACGATCCAGAAGGAAAAAACAGAATTCCTGAAAGCTGCTATGTTATGAATGGCAGCATCTAAGAAAGCAGGGCAGGAATGTGATGGCTTGTCTTTGGAAAATGTCCAAAGAATTTTCAGGTTTCAGAACAGATTTGAGAATTTCCTTTAGGATACTAACCATCCCTTTTCCTATTTACTGTCGTAACTGGAGTTGAGCGGGAAGCATGCTATTTGACTTTGTTTACAAAGAATGAGAATTCTAGGTCCACTAAACTAATGGTATCTCCCCAGGCTCTACCAATTTATGAAAAACTTTGAAAATTAACTGAGGAGAAAGAAATTTATGATGATAACTCGAGACCAAAAGGATGTGGAAAGGATTTTACTATTAAACAGAGGAGGAATATCACAAAACTTGATATTTTTGACATTTTAGTGTGTAAAATTTCAAACGCGCAAGTAGAGAAAACAGTATTAAAGATTCACCATAGTGATGAATATTAAGGAGGGCACGTGATGTAATGAGCCCTGGATGCTATATAAGACTGAAGAGTAAAAAAAAAAAAGACTGAAGAGTCATTGCCCTCTACCTCTGAAGCCAATAATACAGTATATGTTAATTAATTGAATTTAAATAAAAAATTTTAAAAAGGCTCACCATATAACCCTTAACTAGATTTAAAAATGATTAACATTTGCCATATTTGTTTCTTTTTTTTTTTTTTTTTTTAAAGATTTTATTTATTTATTCATGATAGTCACACAGAGAGAGAGAGGCAGAGACACAGGCAGAGGGAGAAGCAGGCTCCATGCACCGGAAGCCCGACGTGGGTTTCGATCCCGGGTCTCCAGGATCGCGCCCTGGGCCAAAGGCAGGCGCCAAACCGCTGCGCCACCCAGGGATCCCCAGCCATATTTGTTTCATATATTTTCTAGTGAAAGTATTTTCAAGCAAATAACAGATGTGTTTTAATCTTGGATACTTCAGTAAGTATCTTGCAAATAGAATTAGCATTTTTGTATCTAACAAAATTAATATTGATTTATTCTTTTCATTTTGAACATTTTAAAATCTGAACTAGTGTTTAGAAAGTGTATTCTTTTTTGTCTAGATTCAGTCATTCTTAACATTTGGCCACATTTCCCTCTGTATATATTCCTTTTTTTTTTTTTAAAGATTTTATTTATTTATTCATAAGAGACAGAGAGAGAGAGAGAGGCAGAGACACAGGCAGAGGGAGAAGCAGGCTCCATGCAGGGAGCCCGACATGGGACTTGATCCCGGGACTTCAGGATCATGCCCTGGGCCGAAGGCAGGCACTAAACCACTGAGCCACCCAGGGATCCCCTCCTTTTTTTTTTTTTTTTTTTCTTAAACTAAACCATTTAAAAGCAAGTTACAGGTAACATGAGTTTTTGCCCTAAATATTTCAGCATTCATCTAAGAATAGGGACATTCTTTTAGACAATAACAAATACCATGTTTGCACCCAGAAAATTAACCTTAGTTGAATAATATAACCTAATATGCAGCCCTTACTCAAATTCTCCTAGTTGGTGTGTGCCCTCACTCGTGCCCATGCTCATCTCATGCCCAATCCAGGACCCAATCAGGACTCACATACTACATTTAGTTATTCTATCCCTCTTTTTTTTTTGAAAAGATTTTATTTATTTATTCATGAGAGACACAGAAAGAGAGAGAGGCAGAGACACAGGCAGAGGGAAAAGCAGGCTCCATGCAGGGAGCCCGATGTGGGACTCGATCTCGGGACCCCAGGATCACACCATGAACCAAAGGCGGGCGCTTAACCGCTAAGCCACCAAGGCGTCCCTCTATCCCTCTTTTGACCCAGAATAGTGCCCCTCTGCCACTTACCATTTTGTGTCTTTTTCACAGCATTAACTTTTTTCTTTTAAGATTTAAACCAATATCCCCCATGGGTTCCTGATGATTAGGTTAAAACTTGAACAACAACATAGCTTAAATCATTTTGTGAATTTCATTTTGCGTCACGCCAAGATATATACAGTAATTTCTTAATATCATCTAATACCCAGTACATGCTCAAATCTTTTCAATTATCTCAAGTGTGTGTTTTTTTATACTGATTTGTTCAAATGTTGTACGCTATTTTTTTTAAAGATTTATTTATCCATTTGAGAGAGAGCAGGGGGAGGGGCAGAGGGAGAGGGAAAAAGAATCCTAAGCAGACAATGTAAAGAGTGTAGAGCCCCATGTGGGGCTCCATCCCACAACCTGAGACCACTACCCAAGACCACCACCCAATGGAAACAAGAGATGGTCGCTCAACCAACTCTGCCACCCAAGCACCCCTGTTGTGCACTATTTTTTAAAAAAGAAGTCAAAAATTAAACTACGGTCTTGATTCTATTCCTTGTAGACACCTTCTGTTAGCTCATATGTTTCTGCTAGATGGTAACTATAGCCTTTTTCTTTTGTGGAGGTTGATTTTAAAAATTGGAGTAATTTCTCTTACTTTAAAGGTTTTAGTTATTTATTTGAGAGAGCGCGTGTGCAAGCAGGGGGAGGGGCAAAGGGAGAGGGACAAGCAGACTCCCCGCTGAGCACAGAACCTGATGTGGGGCTCCATCCCAGGACCCCAGGATCATGACCTGAGCCGAAGGCAGATGTTTAACTAACAGAGCCACCGAGGCGCCCCTCTCTTAAGTACTTTAAAAAATGAAGTGTAATTTTTGTAGAAAAGTGTGCAGATCCTAAGTGTACTGCTTGATGAATTTTCACAAATTGAGCACACACCAGCGGCTTTCCAGAAACAGGCATTCCCAGCTCTGGGAAACACTCTTCCTTTGCTCTTCCAGACCCTCGCGTCGCCACCCTGAAGGTGGCACTCTCCTGATGGCTGGTGTCATGGTTCGGTTTCAGTTGCCTGTTGAAAATCACTTCTAATTTCCCCGAAAAATGGAGCATGAGTTAGAGAAGCCATGAAAGACCATGTATATTTCAGTTAGGAATTCCTGAAAGCCCACCTCCAATCAAAGACATTTTAAATGATATCCTGTATATATTTTCACACAAAATAATTCCCACAACAGTGTTTTTACATAATCGTTTCATTCACTTGGCTCTCCCTGCTTCCCGAGAAATGGGATTTCATCCAAAACCCTAAAGGTTAAGTTATCAATAGAACTCAAAGGGCATTTTGTTTCCATTTGTATAAGTCGTTTAATGTTTTTTAAGTCCACGCATATGTTAACAATGGAGGCAGTCAATTACAGGGGAGCTTAGCAAGGCATTCTTCGAGTTCTCCTCAGTTGTGAGCAGTGTCAGGGCAAATTCAGGAAAAGAGCAACTCTCTTCAATGAAGGAAATTATTTTAATTAGTAACTCTCAACGGATAATAAAGAGTCAAATAATTCTGAAATCTGGCTTTGGGACAAGTAATTACAATGAGCATGCAGTTAAAAAAAAAGAAAACTAGAATGAGGGCATGTATAATCAATTAAATGCAAGTAATTACATTATGAGGGCTTCATGACAATTTTATGGTACATTAACGGTGTGGAAAAGCATGCATCCTGCATTCTAGTAAGAAAGTTGACAGATGGTACAGTGTATGCCAGTCTCCTGACCGGATGTTGGTGTTCACGGTCTTCCAGACTCTAGGCTCTTGGGCTCTGCAGCTGCTAATCGGTAACTTTATAATGGGTTGAAGCAGGGGTGGGGGAGGCGGAGGAGAGATGGAGGCCCTGCGGTTAGTCGTGTCTAGTGAGGTTTTCTTAGATCGTGTAAATCAGGTCATGTGGGTCCTGCATTCTGCATCGGTGCTATTGTGCTGTAAGCATCTGAGTGTGACTTTGTGTGCCTGGAGTTTTTGTAGTGGGCATAGGAATTTACCTTCACTGGTGTGGTTTTCAGGGTGGCATGCCCTAGTGACATGAGTTGTGAAGTGACTTGCTAAAGTTAGAAAGTGAGATTGAACAGCTGGGTTGATGGCCTAGTCCTAGGTTCCCACCAGTTGTTTCAAGGGGATGGAGAGGAGCCACCCTGAATGCTTTGCTGCAGCTGTGACCCTGAGCCGAGGGAAACTACATTTTGAAAGCGCACTAAGAATAGACACCCACAGGCTCCCAACTTGAAAGTAAGGAGGAAGGTTAAAAGCTTCTGGGTGCAAACAACTTTTTAAACAGGGAAGCTTAGTTTTAAACTTTCGCCTATGGGAATGGCATACATATATGTATATGTGTATATATTTTCACATATGAAAGCTTGAAATTAAACTTGTGTTTAGCACACACACACACACACACACACATGCACACCCATATCTGTGTACATGCCAATATATGCCTATGTCTTGATCTCCGATCTCCAATTCTGATTTGGATAAACTTTGTCATTAGGGTGCTTTGGAATCTTGGCATCATAGCAACATACTAACATTTGCCCAGTGACTCTCTGTAGGAACCATCTGTAAGTTTTCACTTTTGGTAACTTGGGTATAAAAATATTGCCCTAATGTCTGAAGCATATTGTGTGTCCAGACTATGCTGCTGAGCTGAATCTGAAGCTATACCTGCCATAAATACCACAAATGGTATATTCCAGCTCCTAAAATGTATTCTATTGCATAGTAATAAAGTAAAAAAAAAAAAAAAAAAGATTATGTCTAAAAGAATTTAGAGACATGTTGGGTTAAGCTTATTTAAATCCAGGGCCTTTTACAACAATGTGTATATATTATGTAAATTTTAGGAGGGAAATGAGCATTCAGTGTTGGGAACAACTCTTTTGGGTGTGGGTGTGAGGGATTAAAATCCTTTGGATACACTTGAGGCTACTGCCCATAACCCTGTCTCCTCACAGATAGTGACTGAGCCCCAAAGCCTTTGTTACTTGGGGAGTAGATTTGAGGTTGAAGTGCCAGATGAGGTCCTTCCATGCAGTGATGAGACTGGCAGATTCTGGAGTGTCTTTCCTCCCGATTACCTCCCAGTGACTTAGTATCCACTACCCTCTGCCATGCCCCCAACTGAGGGCACACTTTCATCTTTTAATCAAAATAATTATTGTATTGTTATACTATTGGAATTTATATTAGAAGAAACTTTTGGAGTTAGGGTTTACTTCATTTTAAATGACTTTAAGAAAAGGTTCATGTTTGCATAGTCAGACACATAAATATGTTAATATGGAAGTGCAGGAAAATATACAAATATTAATTATCATATAATGTCAGAAAAGATAGAGACCTTCTAGTGCATTGAAATGTAATCAAGAAGAAAATGATAGACACTCGACTTCTTGTGACTATGTAAATAAACTATATTTTCTTCATTTTCTCAAATGTTCCTTTGAACATTTTTTTCAGCATGTTCCTACGTAAAGAGGTTATGATAAGCCAGGCAAGTGAGCTTTAGTCTGAAAAATTCTGGTAAGATTAATCTATGTGTTGAATTGCAGTTACAGTCATATATTGTAGTCTAACATATTGTAGAATGAACACCTTTATTTTATGGAACACCATCCCTATTTTTCCTTGTAATCAACATTAATAAAAACTAAGGATTGGGATGCCTGGGTGGTTTAGTGGCTGAGCGTCTGCTTTCGGCTCAGGTTGTGAGCCTGCTTCTCCCTCTGCCTATGTCTCTGCCTCTCTCTCTGTGTCTCTCATAAATAAATAAATAATATCTTAAAAAAAAAAAACCTAAGGACAAGTCGGACTGAAGCTGTTATTGTCACAGACTTCTTTCCAAAGGAACAGACTTTCCAGCAGGCAGGGCCTTTAAAATCATGCCCTCACCCCCCTCCCAGCTCTGGCTCGGCTTTCCAGCAATGCTCATGGCAGGTGCATTCAGTTGCTACCTCTCCATCTCCAAATCTATCTTCAGGGTCCATTTACCTCTTCCTTTTAGGTCATGGCAGAGAGTTTGGCTTCTGCTTTGTATTTGGTTTATATTTTTAAAGTAGTATTTGTTATTTCTTCCTCTCCTTTCACCCCAGCATCAACTTACAGGATCACATGGAGCTAGTTTGTTTTACCGTCACGAGAGTCCCTTTCCTTGACAGAATGGGCCTGATTAAAACCAGGCAGTTAAAAGGTCAACCTCACAGGCAAGTTTGCACAGGATAGTACATGCCTCAAGGGCTCCTGGAGGGACGAGGAGGATGGTGGTGTGTTATTGAAGCAAGAGGGGGATGAATTTCCTCCAAAGGACTGAGTCTGCAGGAGACGTTCTTCAAGGATGAAGTTAAACTCAGCAGCACTGACTGTTCTTAACTCTCCTTTCCTTCCTTCCTAATGATCTGAGTTACGCGCATTGGCCTTTGTGGTTCACAAGGCATTTTGTAGAAGCTCCAGACTCAACTATGAGAACAAGATTGTACTCTCTCATGTGCCTTATAGGACTAACAGGAATCTGAAGCCATCTAACTTGTCTCAACTCAGTTTCTGGATCTTAAAAATGGAGGGATCCCTGGGTGGCGCAGTGGTTTGGCTCCTGCCTTTGGCCCAGGGCGTGATCCTGGAGACCTGGGATCAAATCCCACGTCGGGCCCCTGGTGCATGGAGCCTGCTTCTCCCTCTGCCTGCGTCTCTGCCTCTCTCTCTCCTCTCTGTGCATTCTCATGAATAAATAAATAAAATCTTAAAAAAAATGGAGATTAATAAATCTATTATGTAAAGATCAAATTAAGATCATTTTGAAGCTAGTGATTGCTATATAAATGTCAGTTGTTACTATCAGACATTATTATTGCCATCGTTATTGTGAATATTACGATGTCTGACTAATGTGAATTATTGTCATGACTCTCAGTATTAGTGAATATTAGTACCAGTTCATTCAGTCATTCCACCCACATTTATTGGGTGTCTAGTATATGCCAGAAGTGGTGTACTTTTGGGGCCTGTGGTGAGTGGCACCTGATAGAGGCCCCGTTAGTTTGTTGAATGGAGTAGGGATGGACTAAAGTTTTCATCTGTTCTAGAAGATGTCGTAGCATCCTCTAGCATTCATGTCCTTTGGGGGGGGGGGCAGGTAAAGAACAAATCTCCCAGGATGAGCTTTTTGAATATTTTGGAGATAAAGATACATCAGATATACATAAGATTCATTTGATACAGACACTGAGAAGTAAAATGATTTGCTAAAGGAAGCCCATTCATTCAATGTATTCATTCATTTCTTTCTTTTTTTAGTCATTTGTTCTATGAGTAGTTTTTTAATTCTCTGCTGTGTGGTCAGACCTTCTACACTCATTCCACAGGGGGAGCTAACTGAGAAGTTGAAGGCATAAAGTTTCCATCAATTTCACCAGCATTTTAGAAAGCCTGGTGGGGGCGCCTGGGTGACTCAGTTGGTTAAGCCTCTCCTTCGGCTCAGGTCATGATTCCATGGGGGATCGAGCCCCCGCATCTGGATCAGTGGGGAGCCTCCTTTTCCCTCTCCCTCTACCTGCTGCCCTGTCTTCTTGCGCATATACACACTCTCTCTGTCAAATAATAAATAAAATCTTAAAAAAAAAAAAAAAAAGCCTCATGGAAAGGAAGAATCTAAATGCATCCTGTAAAGAAAATTCCATTTCCTCTGACAATATCATGATGTGTATCCTGTTCATTCCTTGCGGAGTTCCTCTCCAAGTCAATGGCAATTGCGTAAAGGGTCTGAAGGCAGGAAGTGCCTTGTAGTGGCATGAGAAGGAGGCTTGTGGTTGGTCATCAAACTAAATTTAAACCATTATTTGGAGTGAATATATAATCAACATGGGGCTTAAAAATGAAAAATACAGCTGCAAGGGTAGGTTTCTTCCTTTAAAAAAAAAAAAAGGAAAAAATTCAGGAGTGACAAGAAGAAAACAAACACAGTTACATGAGTTATGCATTCTCTTTCATAAGAACGATCAAAGATAGTTTCATCGTAATCTTTCTAGGTACAACAGATGCTTCTCCCCCCTGGGTTAGGTAGATGACAGCAATAACAGCGCTGCAGCTGAGAGTCTCCAAAGCGGACAGGTGCTGGATCTAAGATGCCTCAGATTGTCCTGTGAAGTGTAGACAGTGCTCAGGATGATAGGCCTCGCTTGATCTGCCCAAGGAGAGAGCTGTTCCTGTCTGTTGTCACCTCGTTCGACTTCTCCCCTTTGCTCAAACACCTGCCAGAGGCAGCCCTAAAATATTGCTTAATTATAGAATGTTCGTTGATCCTCTTTATCCCTTCCTTCTACTGCTTCCCCCCCACCCCCTTGTGCCCCTCTCTGGTTCAGAGCTCCTTTAGGCTAAGTACTCATAGGAGTATTACGGTGGCGCCTTTTCTGAGTCACAGTCAAGGGACTGACGAGATTTTCAACCCTGCACTCCTAGCTATGGAATTATTCTTAGGCCTGTAATTAGCAGTTGTAGGTTCAAATGTGGAATGCCATGTTATTTTTTAAACAGGAAGTTAAAAAATTTGGGGGGAGGACAGCTTTTCTCATTCTCTTTTTCTGATTGAAAAAAAAATGATGCTAATTATATAAAATGTAGAAAATACAAAGAAATCTAAGGATCTGAATAACGCTTACTTTCCCTTCATAGATATATATAACCAAAATGGGATTATGTTCACATTAGTAATATATTGTTGAACATCTTTCCATTTAAACAAATATAGATCTATGTCATTTATTTATTTTTTTAAAGATTTATTATTATTTATTTATTTATTTGAGAGAGAGAGAAAGAAGCAAGCACCCTGCTGAGCAGGGAGCCTGACATGGGGCTTCATCCCAGGACTCTGGTAGATATTTAATCTACTGAGCCACCCGGGAACCCCAGATCTATGTCATTTATGATATCTGTTCAGTCTTCTGTCATCTGACTGAACCATAATTTATTTAACCACTTACCGCATTTAAGATATAAACAAAACTACAATGGACATCTCTGCTGATACATTTTGTAGTGATTTGGAGTTCGGTTTGTGATGAACAGGGACATGGAAGGAGATTGCTCATCCATCTATAACATTAAAGAAATCTGAAATAGGGCAGTCAAGGGCTAGTTTGATGGCTCCACATGCATTTATCTTTTTTTCCTACCTTTTTTTTTTTTTTTAATTTATGATAGTTACAGAGAGAGAGAGAGGGAGGCAGAGACACAGGCAGAGGGAGAAGCAGGCTCCATGCACTGGGAGCCCGATGTGGGATTCGATCCCGGGTCTCCGGGATCACGCCCTGGGCCAAAGGCAGGTGCCAAACCGCTGCGCCACCCAGGGATCCCCCTACTTTTTTTTTAAAGATGTTATTTATTCATTTGACAGAGTAAACATGTGAAATGTTTTTCACATGTATTCCTAACTTATAAGCAGGGAGAGAGGCAGAGGGAGAGGGAGAAGTAGGCACTCTGCTCAGTGTGGGGCTCCATCCCAGGACCCTGAGATCATTACCTGAGCTAAAGGCAGATGCTCAACCCACTGAGCCATCAGGTGCCCTCTTTTTTGTACTTTTTTGGCCATACTGCATGACTTTCATTCCTCATGATTCAAGGGGGCTGCTGTAGCCCTGGCCATCATGTTCACATTCCAAGCTGGAGGAAAGAACAAGGGGAGAAGCAGAAAAGTCTGTACCTTTTCGTTTAAAGAACTTCCCCCAGAATCCCACAAAGCACTTCTGTTTCTTGTCTAGAACTTAGTCTCCTGGCCATACCTAATACCTAGAAGAAGGGGAAGGCAGAGACTCAGAAGCAGGCAGGTATCTCTGGCTTATCTATTGAACTGTTTCCTTGGTGAAGCTTTGTGGAAGTACAGCAGCCAGATCAAAGCTTTTTCAAGGATTTTGTTACGTGTTGACAAACTGCCTTCCAGAATCATGGTACCGATTTGAAGTGTACTAATGTGCCAGGGTGAACTTTAGTGAGGCTGTGGTTCTTTTGTGAGCATTTTATGGGCATCTTATTTACTTACTTACTTACTTACTTACTTACTTATTTATTTATTTATTTATTTATTTATTTATTTATTTATTTTTATTTTAATTATTATTATTTTTTTTATTGGAGTTCAATTTGTCAACATACAGCATATCACCCAGTGGTCATCCCGTCAAGTGCCCCCCTCAGTGCCCTCTACGGGCAATCTAAAAGGCATTTTCCTGAAGCTGTGTTTTTTCTTTTGTTTAAATCACACATTCTACAGAGAGTAGTAGTACGTGGATTTTTGATATATTTACAATTTTTCTTCAGAATATATATCTATTTACCGTTGTTTTTCCCTTCAAAATGTACATCTGTATAAGTAGAGGATTCATTCCAAATACTGGAAGGACATTTGCCTGAGAATTTAAATGTTTTTCACATGTATTCCTAACTTACTTGTACGTTGAATTAATAAACTAATCAAACTAAGGTGGCTTTCTCCCAGGTTGAACAATCTGGCCAGTTTAAGTAAAAAGCATAGTGAAAAAGCTGCTCTGCCCCAAGTCAATGCTTAAACATAAATGTTTGATTTTGGTTATACCATGGTGTGGCCATCAGCAGCTCAGAAAATAAAGAACTCATCTGCCGGTGGTTTTCTCCTCTTGGGTCGGGTCTATTCTCTCCGTCAGTGAGAGGGTATTAAAGATCACAATTATTGCCAAATTGCTATTGCCTTTGTTTAGATGTTATCAAATGTGGTGTCGCTTTGTTTCTTGACTTGGTTATTCAGACTGGTTATCTTAGCTTTTTTCCCATCTTTTTTTTGTTTGTTTTATCTTGCATGTGTTACAGAACAAGATTCACTTCTCTTCAAAGTTCAAAAAAGACCTGCCAAAGTACTACTATCATTATGGGATCACATAAAAACAGATGATTATTGTAGTTCTACTTTTCAGTCAGAACCAACTTTGAAAAAAATACGACAGCTGGTACCTTAGTAGGTGGAAGTACCTTGAATATTCTTGCGTGTTTCCTGTAAGTTTAAAATCATACCAAATTTAAAATTATGTACACATAAATGGATGTGTATTTTATCTGAGAAGTAATGCCAGCTACTTTAGTGAAGAACGGTGGGATTTGGATGGGGAAATGAGTCATAAGAAATTGAAACAGATACATGTGTCTGTTCTTTGTTAAGAAAAGATTAAAGCAATAGTAGATTTTTTATTAAACCTCCTCCACCTGTGGGTACCGAGTTTACTGTCTTTGGAGTTTGCGTAAACATGTTTTATCTAAAACTATAGTACTTTTTAAGCTAAATTTGTTTTTCCATTTGTGGAGTCAAAGAAGCTTCGTGTCTTCTTGGATTTCTACACCTGACCTCTACCTACATTTTGGGGTGAACTGTGGGGGTGAACCACTGTCACCTTGTAAATTTGATTACAAAACTAAATTGGCCTAATATTTCCTGAGCTTTTCTCTTAGGAAAAATGGAAAGCCATTGGGTATTCTTTTTCTGGTGTTCAAACTGATCTTGCTTTGCACTTCAAGCTAAAATCTCGGTCTACTTTAACCATGGGCAGAAAGTCTTGTGCTGACACGGGATGCTCCTCACTACCACAAGCACCTCCCTGACAAAGACACTGAAGCTCTGGCTTTCTCTCTTACACTGGATCTGAGAGTTGATATTAGTGCAACGCAAAACAAACAAAAAACCAAACCAAACAGAAGGAACCACCTGAGGGCTGTGGTTAACTTGTCCTTTTGTGTTTTGACAATATTTTTTTCTCTAAATCAGTTATTACTTAGCCACTCCACGTGAAATAAGCCTATCTGTAGTTTTTGCCGTGAATTGATGTCTGCTGTTATTTCCAATCCATTTTCTTGGGTTCATTGTACCATAGCGTGTTTGCTGATTTTTGTGCATTTGAACTCCTCGGATCCCTTTAAACCTTTGGGCCAGATTTTCATTATATATATAGTGTCATGGGGCACCTGGGTGGCTCAGTTGGTTGAGCTACTGGCTCTTGGTTTGGCTCAGGTCATGCATGGTCTCATGGGTCATAGGATTGAGCTCTGCTCTCTGTGGACTCCGTGCTCAGCAGGAAGATTCTCCCCTCTGTCCCTCCATGTGCTGTCTCTCAAATAAATCTTAAAAAAAAAAAAAAAAAATTATAGTGTCCTGTATGTCTGGCACTGACATGCTTTACTTTTGTCATTTTTTTTAAAGATTTTATTTATTTATCCATGAGAGATAAATAAATTTTTTTTAAAAAGATTTTATTTATTTATCCATGAGAGACACAGAAAGAGGCAGAGAGGGAAGCAGGCTCCTGATGGGGAGCCCTATGGCAGGACTTGATCCTAGGATTGTAGGATCACAACCTGAGCCAAAAGGCAGATAGATGCTCAACCACTGAGCCACCCAGGTGCCCCTACTTATGTCATTTGATGAAATAGTCAAAACAACCTCATGAAATGCATGTTTTTATGCCTATTTTACCATTGGAGGATACCAAGGCCTGGAGATGCTAGGTGAAGTTACAACGTTCTCTTAGCTGGTTAATTGCAGAGGCAAAGTTCAGAAATACTGTGGAACACTCTGCCTAATTTGGGTGATCCTTTCAATCAAAGATGCCAAGAAATACATGTAAAAGGATATGTGGGCTGGGTTTAAAGCATGAAACCTAAGTAGTGTTGTGCAGTGATTTTGTAAGTCTCCAGTGGTCCTCTCCCTTCCCTGCCTCCGGAGCTTAACTCAGTCTCTTTTTAACACCTCGGTTTTTGTCTTGGATCCTCCAAAATCATTTCTGGTGAAATGGGACACTAGCTCTGAAAAGCACCTCCGGTCTTTCTCCAGATGGAGGCTGGGGTTCATGCCAGTCTCTTCTCTAGCACCAGCTGAGTCATGTCTTTCAAACATGTGCACAAAGTGGCTCCGATGACCAGAACACAGTGTGGCTCATCCTCTTCTCAGAATTTAGAAAAACAAAACCAACAAAAAGGGATTGAATCTCTTCGCCTGAATGGAAGTGAAGCTAGACGAATTCAAAGGAATTTTTGGGTTTTAAGGAGACCTTGCCCTCTTCTTTTGGGCAAGTGACATTTAATTCAGTTGGCCCCATTAGAAAGAAGAGAAAGGAGGGCATTTGCAGTTCAGTTGAGCTTTCTCCTGTGCAAAGTGGCTCAGGAGCAGGCAAGCAGTGTGTCAATTAAGACACACTGGAAGACCAACTGGAAAAACAACACGTTGAAACATGTGTTGGGCACGGAGAGCCTGGAAAAACAATTTTCAAAGTATTTTAGCATTTAAAGTAACTCAGTGGCTTAAAAACAAACTTCTTTTAAAAAATGATTGCGAGATTAAAGCTGCTTCCCAGATGTCAGACGCAGCTGATACGGGGAGCATGTCTAACACATAGCTATCAAGATGGAATGTCAGGCTCTGGACCACTTATAATAACAGTAAAAGTAGGATTTGTGTTCTGTTAACCTCCACACCATTCATTATTTCTTGGCCATACCTCCCCACCAATTTGATCGTCGACTCCTAGGGCCCACACTGGATCATCTTCTGATACGTCCGTGTGGGAGCAGAAGATGACACGGGCACTTAGGGCTATAAGCCTATTTAAGTGGCACGAAGTCAACACTATGTGCTGAGCAGATCCCAACGTAAGTATTTGAGGACAGCATCACTTCCTCTGGAGCTTGGCTGTAGAAGCAGTACCGTGTCTTAACCCTGGAGGGAACTGGCTGCCTTGGACTTCCTGAAAGACGGTATCACTTACACAAAGCCTAGCAGACTGCACATCATGGGCCATTTAAAGATTTTCAGTTGTACTTTTCACCACACCCTGCATTTTCCAAAATTGATTTCGGGAACTGAGGCCCCATGGAAGATACAGCCCGGTTGTAAACTCTTGTCGAATGAATAAATGGATGGACGCAGTCCACTGCCTATTGATAATTCTAGAATTCACCATTCTTAAAGGACCTCATCTTTTCTCCACTTCTCATTCCCATTCCCTATTTTTGTTGGTGAAAAAGGGGAAAGTGGGATAATATACTTGATATCTGGAAGTAATAAAACAGTGAAATAAACTCTTATGCTGTTTGGTTTCAAGAGAAGGAATTTGACATGGTTTATATAAATCTTTTATTTTCCTTTAATTTCTATTTTTTAAAGATTTATTTATTCATGAGAGACACAGAGAGAGGCAGAGACACAGGCAGAGGGAGAATCAGGCTCCCTGAGGGGGAGCCTGATGCAGGACTCGATCCCAGAATCCCAGGATCACAATCTGAGCCGAAGGCGGATGCTCAACCACTGAGCCACCCAGGCGACCTTGATTTATTGATCTTTTAATAGCATTGGAAAGAGGAAAAAATGCTAAGCGCTGATGATAAAATTGCAGAATAGCGAAGTTCTCTAATGGGGCTCTTGGCCTATGGTGAACAAGCAAAACCCAATCCCAGTCTTTCTTTTGTTCTTGCTTTTTTTAGGGAATTAGGGAAAATAAGGTTAAGTAAGAGTTTGGCTTAGTGTGCAGAGGTGAAGTCAGGTTTGCCCGCGTTGGGTGACGTTGGGGACCTCGGCAGGGACATCGGGGTGCCTCTGACACAGTGGCTCACCCTCTGGAGCGAGGTGGGCGAGTCACACACCGTGGGGCTGAATCGATGAGTCACTTGGTGTCCCCAAGTGGCTTTTCTCCCGGAGGGGCACATTCCCGGAGTCCCCTTCTTTCCCGGCCCGACAGCAGAAGGCTGGACCCAGCCCAGGAGAGTGTCACAGTCTCCTGGGGACACGCTGCGCTCCCCGACAGCGGGGTAGGGAGTGGGAGTGTGCAGGAAAGGCGGGGGCTCACGTGGATCTCTGGCCACGGCTGGCCGCGACCCAAGCGCAAGTGGAGGTTCAACGGAGGTTCAACAGGGGAGGCTTCGGGCTCGGCTGTGATGCACGTCGAGGGGTAGAGCCCGCTAGTTCAAGCTACAATCCCTGCCATTCCCTGAGCCATTCCCTGAGCATTCCAGAGGACTCCGAAAATGTTTTTGAATTGGCAAGTGAATGGTCGAGACTGGAAACATGCACCAAAATAATGCTTCTGGTCTTGTGTCATCTTTTATTAGAGGATTTTTGAAAATCCCCTATTTGTCTGTGAGTTATTATTCCTGGGTCGTAGACTGCAGCGCCGTTTGATGAGCTGCCGAAGTGAAAATCGGACCAACTCTGAATTCCTTGTGGTTTCAAAGGAGGATGGGCTTTCTCATTAATACGCGCACTTCCATTCTGCGAGCAGGCACCTTTATGGAATGGCATGAGACGGCCTGGATGGTTTTGGGATTTAGCCCGTGGATGGTCCGAGTGCTTCGCCAGTGGCCGTGTCGGCTGTGACCCTTGCCACCCAGCTTGGACCTCGCTGTAGCTTCTCTCCGGCGCCGGGGACTCGCAAGGGGTGGCCCGCTGCAGGATTTGGGCAGAGCAGAGAAATAGAATAATCCTAACCACTTACAGTGTTACGAAAGCCGCTTTGTTGTGGCAAAGAATCATCGATTAGGGTGACAACAGGAAGGATGAAAACCTGGGAAGGAGTGTGAGGGCTTTGGAAATAAAATGTCTATTCAGCCAGGGGAAATGCTGGCAGTTTATTTCCCATCATCAGTGTATCGCGGTTCAAAAGCCCACGTCCCACTATCCAACTGGATTGATAGGGTTAAGCAGAGGGACACTTGCTCGATGGCTGCTAGTCCCCCTGGGCTGCCAGTTCAGAAGTGGGCTGTGAGCTGTCAGGTGATGGTGGCTCCCCTGCCAGAGGCTCCCCCTGCGGTGGGGCTGGGGGTGGGGGGCACCTATGTGATCAGTTTCCACTACTTTCTGGTTTTAGGTGACAGCAGAGGAAGTAACTGGAGAGAGTGTACATCTGGGCCTGGGAGAATTAGTAAGTGTGTACGCCAGCTGTCTTTGTTCCTGTGGCTAGGACCCACCTCTGGTGTCAGTTGGAAGAACTAAGTACCATTGGCACAAAACAAAACAAAACAAAACAAAAGGCTCCTCTCAAAGAAATGCAAGATATGAGTAAGATATGATGTGTCATTTCCTAGGTCTTGAAATTCAAATAAGAGCATACTGCCAGCATGTTTAATGTAACTGAAACACGGGCAGCCTTTATCCCCAAAATGCAACAACAACAAAAAAGCAAACCGACTTCTTGGGTATTTGTATTTTACTTCTAACTGGGGGAACATTTCAGAGCTTTCATGTGAGCCTCGGACAAGTCTTCTTGCCATCTGGTACAGGATTAAACACTGGCATGGCGTTTGTTGTCTGCTGACAGTGGGTCAAACTTACTTGGCAGGTCCTCTCTTGGAAATTATCATCCTCACGCAAATCTGTTTCAATTTTCATTCTTAACACTGATGGGTTTAATCAGACTGGTTCCCAACGAGCCAGTTGCCAAGTTCGTTTAGCGCTTTTTAAGCAAATAGTCTCCGGTATGTCGTGTACGTTTGTTACAACGTTAAGAGGGTGGTGAATTGGTCTGGTAAATCCAAAGACATTTTAATGTCTGATTTTTAAAAAATAAGACGGTTTACTTATGCCCTAAATTGGGTTTGTGAATATTCCGGTTGCCTCAAGGGTACTGTTTTTGCAAATGCTGGCTGTATGCAGAGCACCTTGCTATGTATGCCCCCTCGGGTCATTTCTGCCATCGAAAGAGCTTCTGTTCCATTGGAAGAGATGGAGCATTAGAAAAGAGAGAGTGAAAGGAAAGCTTGAAGAGAGTCTGGGATTGTCCAGGGACTGGAGCCAAGTGGTACTGAATGTGAATTGAGTTTAGAACCAGTCAGCCTTGATTTTATGACCCCAGGCTGCCTTTAAATTCCCACCTCATTGGTGTTCTCTTTGACCACCTCTAGCTGGTTTGTGGTAGAAAAGAAGGGGCAGGTTGGAGGCTACTTCTAAGTCCTGTCCTAACAGCTCTGTTGATGGCAGGGAGCCCTGAGTAACGTGACACTAACGTGAAACTCAAATATATTCAAGTGAGGGTGGCGAGAAGGAGGAGCAAAAAGGCAAAAACACTTGTGCTGAAAGATGAAATCTTTGCCCGTGGAAATAGGCAAGCAGCTTATGTTGCTAAGAACTCTAAATTCTTTCAAAATCAAGCGCTCAGAATCATTTCTATTTTTATATCTTTGTATGCTTCCAGCAATACAAAATGTATTACATAGACCTTCTCTATTTCAGAAAGTCTTTGTTGTGTGGCTTCCTTCCATAAAGTTAGTGTAATAGGTCATGGGCTGGAGGATAAATTCATCTCCAAACACCAGGCCTTTTCCTGGGCTTTAAGATGCTGGTGGGTTCTATTTTTACGGAGAAGATTTTATCTTTGCCTTTAATGGTTCTGCTGCTAGTCCGGGTTTTATATTTACAAAATGCTTTTAATTTTTATCCCTACCTAGTGCATGGTGCACAATAGGCGAACAATTCATGCTGTTGAGTAAACTTGAACCTACGCTGTCAGCCTTGGGCTTTGGGGAGGGAGCAGCCTTCCACACATTCCCTGCTGAGGAGGTGAGCTTGGGAAACCCAGTAAACTGGTCGTGAAATCTGCGGGTGCCTGTGGCTGTCATTAGTTTCCCTGATGGGGAACCCACGCGTTTGTTAGCTTCTTTTGCTCCTGTCCCATGGATCTGGGTGCCGAGACCAGGATGGGTGAAGTGGCTTGTCCAACTAGGTCAAACAGGATCAGAGGTAACGTTAAAACTCAGGTATGCGTGACGCAAGACTTTGATCCT
Source organism: Canis lupus baileyi (assembly GCF_048164855.1). Classification (NCBI taxonomy): domain Eukaryota; kingdom Metazoa; phylum Chordata; class Mammalia; order Carnivora; family Canidae; genus Canis; species Canis lupus. The sequence goes on from NC_132859.1 coordinate 8,248,922, forward strand.
TCCAGAACACACAGTGTCACACCAGTATAGGTTGTCGACCTGGAAGGTGCCTGTGTGAGTAGTCCTTTTATTGAGACCAGGGACCCAGGGTGACTTGGATCCCCGCTGTCCTTGGATATGAGTCTAGAGGTGGGATGGAGAGGGGATTGTCAGACGGGGTGGAGGAAGGGATGAAGGGCGGAGGAAAACCAGAAAGACTGGAGGAGGGGAAGCCTGGAGGCCCCAGTGCTCCTCAAGGTGAAAGGTCACGCAGGAGGCTGGAGAGGAGGAAATAAGAGCTAAGTTAACGATTCCCTGGAGGCTGATGGGAGGGACCAGGCAGAGAGGGGAGGGAGACCAGGAGGGTAGAGGGTGGCCAGGCCGCCTCCCCTTCCGCTCATTTCAATGCCGGTTCAGCCTTAAACACAGAATTTCCCTGGAAAATAAGCTGGCTTTCTAAATTCATGTGTCTATTGAAGAACATATTAATTCAAGAAGGAAAAATTAGTTCACACAACAGTTTTCCAGCCAAACATCTTCTCAGAGAAGCCCCGACCTTTTTTGCCCCTGAGCAAAAACTTTAGCTCCTAACAGCTGAAGCTCTTTTTGAACCTGGAATCTTCTCGGAGCCCAGACTCCTGACATGAGTGGAGGTGAGGAGTTTTCTGTGACTGTGAAGTGAGGCAGTCTGGGAAATAGTGGTCAAAGGGGCCCCCAAAGAAAGAAAAGACCACTCCCATTATCTTGGTTAGACTGGCACCCTTTCTTTGCCACACACACCACCTGGGGGTCTCCCTGTGAAACCCTTAGAGGCTCCCTCCCCCCCCACTCCCACCCCCACCCCCACCCCCACCCCCAGGGAAAAATACCTTTTGGTGTCAGGAAAGGTTTTCCCTTTCTTGGGAGCTGGCATTCTTTTTCTTTATAAACAACCCGGGGCCAGGTGATCAATTCCGTTTCCCTAATCCTTGGCCCCATGACGGTGACAAGTCAAATCTACAGTTTATCTTCAATCACAGTTTAGTACCCTGTGGCCTGCATGACCATGCATCATTTTCCTTTTTGTCATGTTGTAGCTTCATGAGTATTTCTGTTTTTTCCTGCCCATGGAAACAACACATAGTCACTTACAAACCTAGGAAGTATAGGAGCATTTTGATAAGGGGGGGGAAAAAAAAGCACCAATGGGCCTCTTATTTGCCTGGATCACCATAAATAGTTTGATATCTTTTTTCCCATTTTGTTCCAATTTTCTGAGGACTGTACAGTATATGTAGTCAGCGGAGACACATAGGTAGGTAGATTACATACATATCAATATATACATATATATTGATATATATATAAATTTTCAGGAGAGATTAGGCTTTGAAAAACAGCAGAGACATTTGGTCGAAGTAAGACTCGGCAGCAAGGGAGTGAAATCAGGAAAGAGGTGGGAGTAGCAGGGAAGTGGGGATTAATCCAGCTCAACTGCGGGTCCTGGCAGACAGTAAGGTTACACTGAGAAATCCGAGAAAGGAAATGAGTCAGTAACTCAGAGGGAGCGGAGATGAGACAGCAGTGTGAAAGGGCCGGTGGCTTAGCCTGCATTCGGGAATGGGGTGACAGGAGCTAAATGATTTGAACAACAGCAGAATGTAGCTTTCAGATCAAATCATCAGCGATCTTTTCTTGTGAGCAAAGGCCTTGCTTTTGCTTTTGGACTGGGAGCCACCCTGGACATCACAGAAGCCGAGCTTTAGGGCAGAGCTGGTGTGGGGGCGACTGGTGGGCCTGCAAGAGGCTGGGAATTCGAGTGGCTTTCTTCTCAGGGCTGTTTCCGAGCAATGAGAACTGCTCACTTGAGGCTCCCTCTTGTACTCTAGTCTTTGGGGAATACCGTGAATGACACTTTTAATTAACAGATCTGCTGGGAACAGAACTCCTGTAAAAGCGTTGGCTGGGAATGGGGTTTGAAGGGTGGGCCGAGGAGGCTCCCACGGTCCTGGGGGAGCTCTTGGACTTGGAAGCCACGGCTGAGTCGCACCTCTTTGGGGTCAGACCTCTCTGGGATGGGGCCCCGAGTGTCCTCCCAGAAAGTCCCAGCGCTCTGTTCCAGGGGATGGAGGCTGGCCAGCTGTGGCGACAGTCCTTAGGCAAGCTGGGCTCATTTACCACTTGGGGGTGCGGGCCTTTTTACTCTCCCCAGATTCAAACAACCCACTGGTTCAGAATGGGAGAGGAGAGTGGGGACCAGCTTTTGGGAACACATCATTCCGGCTCCTGAGTCCTTCCTACCACCAACCCGTAGCTGCATGTGTGACCACAGCAGTGACCTTAGATGCCTTCCACCACACGATGTGCATCAACTCTCTCTCACCCTGCCTGTGCCCCTGCTGCCTCTGGTGCAGCATCGAGATCCTCAGTATCAGAGCATCTAAGGAAGGTTCAGGAAAGAGAGAAAGATTCCTTTCCTTCTGGTACCGTTGTGGAAAGTACGCAGGACGTCCCTACCTTGGAAAACATGTTTTCATCATGTGGCACCTGAAGGAATGCTTGGTCAAAGGGTTTCTTAGCTCTAATTACTTTGCTAAAGGGAGTTTACTTAACTCTGACATCCTCATCAATTGGTTCCTCACTTTGAAGGGCTTTGACAAAGCCCCTGAGGTTGGTGATGAGTTTCCACTTGACCAGAAGTTGACAAAAAACGGTTTTATGGAAGCTTTCAACAGAATTTGATTGTTAAACTGAAGGTGTAACTAAGACCATTGTTTCTTTCTCTTTCATCTCTTTGTGCTTGAGTCAAGTGTTTCTCATCTCTTTAGTTGTCTTTCCCCATCTTTTTGGGTTATTCTTAACAAGACAGTCCTGGTTTTAACATTTTTATTCCTCCCAGTTCATTTTTGATTATGTTTTGAAGACTTGATGTTTTTACAGTATGGAAACTCAACAGTTAAACTTAATTATGCTTCCTTTACCAAGCCTGACTTTTTTTTTAAATCACATTTATTTATTTATTTATTTATTTATTTATTTATTTATTTATTTATTTATTTATTTATTTATAACTACACTCATTTAAAGGCCTTCTTGGGAAAACATCCAAGTTTTCACTCAAGGCAGTTCTCTATGGCAATAACTTGCTGTATAGGATAAAGAAATCTGAAGTTTAGCAGTGGCAGTATTCAAATGCGAGGAAACAGATGCAGAAGAAAAGACAAATACAATTCCATTGGGGGCGGGGAGGAATTGCACTGATTTAGGATTAAATTTAATGATTGTAATAGTGTTTTGCTATGCTAACAAGGATTCAAAGGAAGCTATTGTTATTCAAAATTAAGGTGTGGTTAACCTAAAGGAAGGTCCTTTTCAGGTGGACCTCGGAGGGTCTCTTAAGTGTGGAGGTTGACAGCCACAGTTGCTTTGAGAGAGGCAAACCTAGTTGCAAGGCCTCGAACAAAAGGCTGACAGCATTCAATTTCGTTATCAGGGTTTGTTGTATAGAAATCTAGGAAGAACTCCGATAACAGTTCATAAAACAAAGTTATGGCACCAGATGAACATGCTCATCTTTAAAAGAAAAATATAATAAAATCTCAGAAAGGAGTTGATGGCATGGGTATAGAAGGCACCAGGAATGATTTATGATGTGGTTGGGAGGAGGAAGACAAAGCTGGAGGTCCTGCCCATCTTTCTAAGGACATACGGAAACTCTGGGCAGAAGCTTATATTGTGCCAGTTTCTCTGAGATGAAGTCACAGTGACAAATCCTGGAAGTTGTGTGTAGCGAAAGTTTAATCATGTTTTTCCCTGCAGAAACCTTCATGCCTTGACATTTGGGTTTCTCCACATATCTGGCGCTTGCCTATCTTCCTGCTACTCTGTCCTCTAGCTACACGGTTGTTACCTTGTTGGGTGGAACGTAAGCTTCTTGAGGGTTTCATGTCTTACCTGTGTGACCCTCACAGGGCCTTCCTTGCTCTTAGTAAGAGCTCAGTAATGTCATGTTTACGAGGTTGGTGTCAAGAGCTCTGTCTTTGGCTGAGATCGGCAGAGGTGTCCTCATTATGTCAATTATGTGAGCCTGGGAGTGTGGGAGGGCTGGTGGTGCAGGAGAGCTCAGTCCTGCTTTGGGGGAGGAGTTCACACCATGGCATCCCAGTGACTGCATGGTGGGGAAGCACCTGAGGAGCTGGGAAGCAAAGACTCTTTGTCCGGGAGGAGATACACTGGTGACGCAGAAAACCTTTAAGAGGGTTTTTTGGGGAGGCTGGGACAGCTAAGTCCTGGGTGGTATTCAGAGAGTCCCTGCTGGGGCCCTTGAATGGAGGGCTATGTGGGCAAGTGTGACCTTGGGTGGAAAGAAACACAATGTGTCAGCCCTTTGTCAGCAGGTCCTAAGGAAGAAGAGCCAGTGTCATTTAACTCTTGCGCTGTTATTGGTGATGGTGATAATGATAATCACGCTGACAATTAAAAAGATAATTGTTTTCCTTCTTTTAGTCACATAGAAAAAATCACCACATGGCAAGACCCTAGGAAGGCGATGAATCAGTCCCTGAATCCTATGAACCTCCACCCTGCTGCCACTTCCACCCCAGCATCCCAGAGGTCCATGGCCGTGTCGCAGCCGAATCTCGGTAAGCCCAAAGCTTCCAGTTGGACTGAATGAACAAGTATTTAGCCAAGGGGCTCTGGAGCTCGGAAGCAGCTCTGGCTGTCTCGGTGTCTGCTTATGCATCCAGATGGTTCTTGGGCGCATTACCCTTCTGTCACCTTTGCCTTTTTTTCTTGGCGCCTTTGCTACCTGGTCATGGTATTGCTACCTGGGTTCACCCTACAGTTTCCATGTCTCCTTCAATTGCCTCAATTGGAGTTTTTTAAAAAAATAACTTTTTAAAAAATCACTCCTTTCATCCAGTCTATCCCCGATTCTGTGAATTTAGTCCTGAAGACTTGCAGAGGTGCAATTCTGACCTCTCATCCCATTCCTTCCTTCTTTTATTACGATTATTTTGCATCATGTGCGACTGACACCAGGCTGGGTGCTTTCATGCCTTATCTCATTCAACTCACCACAACCCTACAAGAAATGATAGCATTCCCATTTTATGGAGTAGGAAGATTTTTTAAGGTCACACAGCTTGCGTTTGGAGTTTGAACGGAGCCTGCCCTGGTTTAGAAGGCATTCAGCCTTTACCTAATCTGTGGGAGGCTTCTCGAGATGCCTACCTCAGGACACTGTAGTTCATTCACTCTTCACCTCACTGAGAATGTTTAAATGTGATTTTAGAATTGAGAAGAGATTATTTTCTGCTCATTGCCTTTACTAAAGAGGAACTAAAACTCTGCCCACTAAAGAAATCAGATGTGAATTAATACGCTGCCGCGACGTTACTAATCAGCCTCTGTTGTCAGTCCAGACACACACACAAAGGCTAAGAAGAAAGGGTACTTTTAAAGTTTTATAAAGGATAAACTTTCAGATAACATTTCCATTTAAGATCAGATATCCAGATACTGCTTTATACACAGAATAGTTAATTTTAGAGTGAAAAGAATCTCCTGTTGGATTTTTCAGGAATGAACAGGATAAAAATGGAAGCATTATTCCCAGACACCTTCCCTCATACTGTGACTTAGCCAAAGTGAGTATGAACTCAAGTAAACCCGAGTCAGCCTCAAGTAAATATATTGTCTGTTCTTCCAGGAAGTCTGGATCTGCCATTTTAAAGCTTGCAGATGTAAAATATATCCAAAAGCAAACGACTTGGAGTAACTTCTGTGGTGTCTCATATCTAAGAGGCAGATCAAGGAAAATGGTACCAATGCTTCTACCAGCAGTGGTAAACCAAAACTTCCCATGACTCATTTGTCCCAAATATATAAGAGCTCAAATAGAAAACAGTTGCAAGTGTAGTAAAGAAACCACAAATTAGGTAGCATTAGACTAGTTTCGAGGTTTCTTTTAGCCATTTAATTTTCATCAACAATTCTAAAGGTTGATTATTAAAGTATTAACTTTAATTTTATAATTCATTATAATTGGGGGAAAAAAGTCTTTCATGGACTCGGTTAAAAAAATTAAAACACTTTTTCAAAGCATTGTTCAAAAGGTAAGTCTTTCTCGGATCCCCATTCCTGGAGTCCTCTAGTGCGTTCTGGTCATGGATTTGTGTTTTTTCACATGAGTGCTAGCACACTCTACCTACTGTTCTGTCCCTCGCCTTGTCTGCTGTAATATCTGTACACACAGAGCTGCTTTATTCTTTTAAAAGATTTCCTCATAGCCTCAACATAATGATATGCCATAATTAGCGTATTTAACTGGCGGACCCCATCTGACGGATATCTAGGTTGTGACTAGTGTGTTGCTAGTACACACAATACTGGAATGAATATCCTTGTTTATGCTGTTTTATGTGTTTGCCTTCATTTTTAAAAATTGTGCAATAAGTACAAAGTGGAGTAATTAAATTAAAAGGAAACTTGAATGCTTGAAACTCAGCATTGAAGGCATTTGTGAATCCGTCTGCACTTGTGCTCCACCTCCCTCCCTGCAAAAGCACCATTGCCGGTAAAGGACATCTAAAGAAACTGTGATCTGAATGTTAGAAACATGTTTACCTATTGCTGAGTTAAAATACCTTACTTTCCAGATTTCAAATCAGTTGAAGCAGTAAATTTCTCAACACATTTCCGGTTTTCCCCCTCACAGTATTTGAATATTTGTCCATCACAACATGTGTTGCTAGCCTATGGCGAATCACAGATGTATCCCAAGGATAGACATGTAACAGGGAATGCCAATACCGCCAAAGACTGGGGATGATTTAGAGGGTCACAGTGTGGTCCTCATAATAAGTGATTTATTCAGAATATGTTATTTCAATCTATAGCTCTCTCCATAGTGTATACTATTTATTATCAATTATTTTTCAATTTTGTTTTATTTGCTTAGATACATCAGTACATACTTGGAAGGTCAGTTTAAATTGCATATCCTTTTTTTCTTGTTTCGTTAAATTCAATTTGCCGACATAAATAAAGTACAACACCCGGTGCTCATCTCATCGCGTTATTATCAATTTTTAAAAGCATGAAGAGCAGATCCTTCTACTTAAATCTGAATTTTGGTATTTTCATTGGCTGTAGCTAACAACTAAGTGAACTTAAGTGATATGTCTCCTTCACAAGGAGGTATTTATGTACGTGTGAAAATGTCAAAATACGACTAATAATAGTATTACAAGATGATCAAAATTAGTACCTTTTATAGGTTAATTTTCTATATTTATAGGGCCGTGATATAATCTATGATATCACTACATTCAGAAATAAATCCTCTTATTGGGATTCTGTGTTTTACTAGATTGGGTTCATGGATTTTGGGAATCAGACTGTCAGAATTTGAAACCTGGCTTTGCCCATTACTTAGCTTGATGACTCTGTTAATTAATAATAAACTAATTTTGCCTTAGTTTCCCTATATGTAAAATGAAGATTATTATTATAGCACGAAGAGATTATGTGAGTTTATCTATGTCAAGTACGTAGATCTGATGCCTGGAACATAGCAAGCTGTCATTGTTTTATTCTTACTATTAACATTATTCTTAGTGGGGAGAAAAGTTTTATATTTAATTCCATGTTATATTTGAAGATAATTTCATTGTTCATCATAAACGCTCTTAAGGAAAAAAAAAAGTTTTTGGGGCGGGTTAGAGGGCAAAGCTCTTTAAATTAGGAACAATGTTTATTACTTTCAATGAATATAGTGCCCTCTGGTGGAAATGTTTCAGTGCGTTCCCCTCCCCCCAGGAGAAGCTTCTCCGTGAATATCTGATTTTTTCAGTGCGTCTATTCCTGAAATCCAGCTTGCAAGTTAAATCATATTTTAATTGGCAGAGAAGAGACCTGTCACTTAAAGGTGTCCCGAAGCGAGTGACTTGTAAAGTGGAGTAAACTTTTGTCGGGCTGCATCAGCATCCAGTGAAAAACCATCTATGTAGGACTGCAGATCCGTTTGTATCTCTAAACTCAACTAACTTGTAAAATGAAATAGACTCTGCAGGGGAAGAATGCAAAAAAAAAAAATGAAATAGACTCTGCAGGGGAAGAATGCAAAAAAAAGATTGTTGGGTTTTTTAAAAAAATATTTATTCATGGGAGACACACAGAGAGAGAGGCAGCGACACAAGCAGAGGGAGAAGCGGGCTCCCTGCAGGAAGCCCGATGTGGGACTTGATCCCAGGACCCCAGGATCAATCATGACCTGAGCCGAAGGCAGATGCTCAACCATTGAGTCACCCAGGCGCCTACCCCTCTGTCCCTTTCAAAATTTATTTCAAAGACCCATCTCTGGCTTGGTCTAGTTTTTAACTGAAATTTTTGTTTTTGTGTTTGCGAAATCAGATTTTCTGTCAGGTTTTGTCCTACTTGATTCTGTTTGAGCAGATTGGTGACCTTAGTGTCTCAATCCCCAGAAATGCCCAGTGAATGGAAGAAGAAAGGAGACATTGGAGAGCTTCAGGAGTTGAGGGGAGATGATCTCTGGGTGGAAGCTTGGGGCCGACAACTTGCTTAGAGCCCTTGCTTTTATGTAACAGTGAAGGGGGAAAATGTACGTGTGAAAGTTGATTTTTTTTTTCCCCATAACATGAACCTTTTTGTTTGTTTCATAATACAAACCAGGTAGGACCTCGTATCTTTGAATTGGCTCGCTGGTCTCATTAACCAGTATTAACACTTGACTGAATTTTTTTGAAGGGGGAAAAAATTAAACAAACAGGAAAAAAAAAAGGATTCTGCGCAGGCCTTATTCTAATATATAGGACAATGAGCTTGTGGTGGGGGGGGTGGGTGGGAATAAGGCCTGTTAAGGAAATCAGTTAGGGTGTTAGGGAAGTGAGGGTAGGGTAGAGGCGGGGCGCCTTTTTGTATAGTGGTTGATGGGAAGAGTTTGGGGTCAGAGTTGAGTTTCTCTTGGGTTAGACATTGACTAGTTTTGTTTGTTATCACCCTTTCTTGGTCTCCTTTGCCTTCTTTGTAAAGTGGTGATAATGACAGCAAACATACCCAGCTGCTGTGATGCCTATCTCCCAAACATTGCCTTGGGTACTTAGGTACTTGGCCTATAGAAAGCCACCAAAGCTTTTTTTAAATTTTTAGTTTATTTTTTATTTTTTTTTAAAGATTTTTGAGACACACAGAGAGGCAGAGACATAGGCAGAAGGAGACACAGGCTCCCTGCAGGGGAGCCTGGTACGGGATTCTATCCCAGGGCCTCAGGATCCCCACCTGGTAGCCTGATTTTTTTCCTCACTTTTCTGGCCCCTGTGTCCTTTGGGGGCGGGGGGTGTGAAGAGCTTGCGGTGTGCAGTCTCAGATAGACGTGCTTCCTATAACTTGTATCCGTTTGGGCACTTTTGCTTCTATATTGCAAAAATACGTTTGCAGAGGACAGACAGACAGCAGTCGGGAGGAGATGATGAAGAGGCACGTGCTCCGACCCGGCTCTTTCCCCATCAGATTATTAACAGGGCGTCTGTGACAAGCAGGCACACTCAAGTTCCACGTGAAGGACATTTCCGCCCCAGCAAGTGTGCCGGTGGCAAGGTTTTCCCGTTTCTCAGCACACAAATACTGAAATCATGCAGCAACTTAAAATATCCCCGCGTTTTAAAATGTTATTGCCAAGAGAAAGTGACATGCAATTTTGCCCTTTTGGTGATAATCCTAGTGATCATAAACCATGGTGTGCTGGGCTCCTGTCACACATTAACAGACCTCTTTGTTGGATTGAGGCCCCCACCTGGGGTGCCAGTATCCTCCCAGACAGAACAGGAAAAATAAAGCCTGTATAACAACCTCACCAGACTGCCAGCCCTAGCAGGTTCAGAAACTTTTGGTAAAGTGCAGCCAGAGAGTATTTTTAATGCTATAGGAATTTTAAAAATATCACACACACACACACACACACACACGCACGCACACTTTCTCCTTTGAAGATGTGCCGTCCACCAGGCCAGAGTCTAAGTCCTCCAGGTCTGTGTTAATCTGTACTTCAAATTATAAACACATGTGTGTGTGTGTGTGTGTTTTTCTTTTTTGCAGGGCGTGCTTTTCAAGACAAGATGGAAAATCTTGTCTGTGCTCAGTTTGGTAAGTTGGCTTATTCCCTCTAGGAAGTGCACAAAGCACTTAAAAACATTTTATCAAAAGCGAATAAAATAGCTAAGGGACGCTGCAACCCAGTGTTGCTTAAAGCACAGATGCTAAGGTTTGCTAAAAGCCAGATTTATACGTAGGCTATTTTTTAAAATTCTTTTTCCAATGTTTTTTTTTTTTTTTTTTTTTTCCTAATCCAATTTATGTGGTGAGTTTGTGGCAGACACATCTAGCTACTGGGAATTTTCCAGCTCAGATATTCTCTCTACTTTTTGAACTTTGTGTTTCTGCAGCATAAATTAGCATGAGCTGCTTAAGCACACACACACACACACACAAACTGAAAAAGCGTCACAACTTTACAGGAGGGGGGGTTGAGTGACAGGATGTTGGTAGGAATGTGGTGATAGAAAGTGGGTGGATATGGCAGGGAAGGAAGACTGGTAGGCACGGGGAAAAAGGGAGGGGGTTCTGGTTAAAAAGCCTTTTTTTCTCCCCTTGGTTAGGAAAAGGAGAAACAGTTTTCTAAATACTGTAGAAATCATTATTTTCATCTTGGATTTGCAGGAAGCTATCGTTGTCAAAATTCACTCTATCTAAGCAACATCATTGAAGACTGTTCTTTGGAATTTCCAAAAAGAGATTCATTGCAGTTTTTTTTTTTTTCTTTGAAGGCTTCTAAAGATCTATGAAATGGGAGCTAAAAACATTAAATCAACTGATTCAATTCCTCTCATGCAATAAAGTGAGATGTAATAGTATATAAAGAAATTAATTTGGGGTTTCCATGTGTATATTCCATTTATCTTAATGTAGATGAATCTCTTATCCAGATCTGAACAGTTAACTCTTGAAAAACGCAAGGGGTTGGGGAACAGACCCCTGCACCATCAAAAAGCCACACATAACTTTGATTCCCCAAAAACTTAACTAATAGCCTACTCTTGACCCAAAGCCTTACTGTTAATACAGTCAACTAACACATATGTTGTATGTTATATGTATATTACTGTATTCTTACCATAAAAGTAAGCTAGAGAAGAGAAACTGTTAAGAAAATCACAAGAGAAAATACATTTACAGCACTATTCTGTAAAAAAATTGGTGTTTAATTGGACCCATGCAGTTCAAACCCATATTGTTCAATGGTCAACTGTTTTCATTTGTCTGGATGAAGTAAGATGAGGTGGTAAATGCTTGTAGACTTTATTATGTGAAATTTAGAAATTTAGGTGGAAAATCTCTTTGATAGGAAGTCTTAAGAGCCATGAAAGATGTTGATGCCACATTTTCCTAAGAAAATATTCTCCAAGATCAAATTCCTGTGTACTATGCCCAATAAACACTTTGGAAAATCGTGCACACAAAGATGGGTTATTTATAACAAAGCACCCAGTAAATGCATGCAACACAATGATAAATATATTTGTAACCATTAAAATAATAGTTATAAGGGCTATGTGGCATATGGAAAACTTTATTATTTCAGTCTAATTTTATGAAGCAGAAAAAATTATTTGTGCTATGACTATAATTTTGTTTTTTAAAAAAAGACTCTTCAGCTTCTCCTTTCCCACAGACTTTGCTCTCCATCTGTGTATTTCTAGCCCCCAGCCAAGTGCATTATGTATCACAGGTGCACCACTTTGTAGAGTTAATGTGTTAAGTAAGTCAATTACATATTTTTGAATGTTAATAGTGATTTATAGTAAGCTTTTTTGACTGGGGGTGATTCCCTTTATTTTCTCTGTGATGTGGTTATACTCCTTTTACTTTTTTCCTAAAAGAAAAAAAAAAAAAAAAAGGAGAACCAGTTGATGTCTTGAGCTTTTTATAGAAGGAGAGGAGGAAGGGGTGTTGGGAAGAAGGAAGCAGGCCCCATGTGCAGTCCAGACAATACCATGAATCTTCAAACTTCTGCAGTTGACTGAATTTGCCAGTGGCAAACAAATTATTCTCTAGTCTCTAAGATCAAGGTTTCTCCCGGTGGGGATCCACATCTAGCATGGGGTAAGATCCTTTGGGGCATTTGTTAACCGTACATCGTACATTGTCAGGATCCAGTCATGTGATTGCTCCTTAAAGAACAGAGTTGGGCTGCTGCTGGAATAATGCCTGGGCCCCCACCTCTAGGAAATCCTGTTTCAGATGGTGTCAGTTGGGGTCTTGAAATGAGTGTTTTCTTCAAGTGCCCAGTTGACGCTGGTCATCAGCCAGGTGTAGGAGCTGCAGCAAGATTATGTGTTTTTTTTTTTTTTAGCACAGTGATTTGAGAAAGCCATCATAGTCAATGGCAAAAACTCCCTTAGGCTATCCATTCTTTAACTTGAGGTATCTGAAAAGAACTCTGAACGTGCTCGCCAGCTTTTTGACTGGCTTCTTTGTCCAAAGTAGACATTTATTATTATGGCATTGGCATTTGTCATTTCGGCACTTGTTAGTGCTGATGCACGGGTGAACATTGGGTGCATGATCGCTGAGGCCACTTTCCAGAAAGTTTTGACCCCAGTCATACCAAATAAACTTCAAAAAAACAAGGGGAAACTTTGCGGTTTAAGATCCAGGTTATTGCACTATGTTGTCTAAATTCACATGGTAAGTGTGTAAGCTCACCTTGAACTTTGCTTGCTGAGAGTTGACCAGAGAATCAGGCCATTGCAGGCCTAAACTCCTGAAAAATGCCAGCACCCCATACCCCAGAGAGGAGCAGAGCCTCCTGGGAAGGAGGTAAAGGCCAGGCCAGGCTTTTCTTAAGTCCCTTCTTTGTGTGTACTACCTCCCTTCTTTACTTATTTTCGATGGATTCTAATTTCTTCACCAAGCTGTGGGCCTTTGTTGAGAGTTTAAGAAATCATTATGACAGTTTTAATAGTATCTGCTGGCTGACTTCCAATAGTATGCCCTCAGGAACTTCCTTGTTGTAGGGAATTTCATCCAGCTAGTTGGAGGTGAAGGGATTCTGGGATGGTTTGTCCTTTGGCCACTTGTTCCAAATTAATAAGTGCTGAGTGACATTTGGACACTCTTCTTTCATCTCCTTGTTGGGGCGCCTGGTGGTGTCCCGGCCTGTGTGTGATCATCACGTCTCCCACCCCATATCAACTGGAAGATTGATTTCTTCTTCCTTTCTGGAAGTCTAAATTTATTCCCTGGGTGTTTTGCAGTTGCTGGTGGTCAGGGACAGCTGTTCCACCATGCTTGACTCTGAATAATTCTCTGTGATGAAGTCAGCAAAATAATACTGTAAGAGAAGTCAAGAAAACAAAGGCCTTCATGGTCTTTTCCCATTAAGGGCTGAGGAGAGGAAGATCACCTCCTCTCCTTGGTTTAAAAAAAAAAAAAGGCAGGAAAAGATAAGATCCTAAACATATTTGAGGCAACAAGATTCAAAAATCCTCCCCCCCCCCATATTATATAATTACTATTTGGTCATTCTAGAACAGCTGATCAGCAAAAAATGAGAAAATTAAAAAAAATAACATTGTAATCTGATCAAAACCACACTAACATTTTCTCATATGTCTTTTTTCAATATAAATGTGAACAAAAATGGTTGGAAAACCTTCTATATTCTTTTTTTGTAGCCAGCTTTTCCATTTAGCATGTCATGAGCATCTTTCCATTTCCATTAATATTTGTCTACAATAATTTTTGATTAGCTGTTTTTATTGGAAAAGTAACACACACACGACAAAAATTTCAAACAGTTCCAAAGACTATTCATGGGAAGTAAGTCTCTTTCACACCGAGACCCCCAGCCCTTCTCTCCTCTTCCTCAAAAACATTGCTACTGGCTTCCTGAGTGTTCTAGAAATACTCTACATACATATGCTTGCTTGGGTGTATATGTCTTTTTTAAACTTAACATATCCTAGAGAGCTTTCTAAATTCATACTTAGAGATGTATTCATTCTTTGCCAGGATTATGTAATATTCCACTCTATTGATGTACCAAATTTATTTAAACAGTCCCTTATACTGGATATTTAGATTCCTTTTTGATTGTACAGTTATTAAGCAGTGCTGCAATATGCATCCCTGTACGTAAATCTTCGTGCCTTATGCTATTAACGTATAAGGTCATTTTGCAGAAGTAGACTTCCTGGATCTAAAAATTATGAGCATTTGAAGTTCTAATAGATGTTCTACTGCCCTCCAAAAAGGTTATGTCATTTAACACCAGTCCCAACAGTGCATCAAAACGTTCCTTTCCTCCTACTCTGGCCAGTGATGTCCATTATTAGACATTTTAGTCTTTATAATTCTGATAGGTACAGAGTGGATTCTCATTGTTTATGAATGGACTTGAGCATATTTCTGTTTGCAAACCCCCTACAATATCCTATAGGGGACTATACTGTAATTTATTTATCCAGTTCTTCTATAGAGAGACCTACAGGTTGATGCTATTTTTCTACCGTTAATAAATGATGTTGCAGTCAATACTCTTGTACGTAAATTTTTGAGCCTTCCTTTAGCTTTCTCCTTTCTTCCAGGCTCTTTGGAATGTTTGTTAGTGAAGTATAGGAATTCCTTAAGAAGTACAATTTTGACATGGTTTGCTTTTATCAAACGAAACAAGTAATTGCAGATTCACCAGGTGTGTTGCAGGGGGTGGGGTTGGGGGGTGGATTGTTTGGGGCGCTACTTTCTTGTGCAATAAATGATTTAAGGTTGTCATAAAAAGTGTATGTACCAGGCACCTAGTGTTCCCAACCAGCTCTGTTTTTCAGCTTGCATATCCATATGTTTTTGACTAAGCCATAAATGGAAGTTTCATTTGAAGTTATTGTGCTTCCCAGTACATGTCATGCATTTCATTCCATATTATTTTAGTCCTTTTCCTTTCCAGTATTCTATTTCTCAGACACCAGTGAAGATCGAGTTGTGAGTTTTCAGTTCTGCCAAGAGTTACAGATTTGCAGGGCTGGAAGAAAATAAAGTAAAAAATATTGTTTAATGTGGGTGACTTTGTCCTGGCTCACAAAACTTTCATTTAGCTGCTTCAAAGCTCACACTTCAAATATCAAGAAAAATATTCCGTTTCTACTTCTGTCAACTGCTGGAATGCCTGAATTAATTAGAATGGAACTCTAATCGCTCCCCAAGTGGAATTGGATCAGCCCATCCTAATAAAATGAACACTCAGAGCAGCCACAAATGGGAAGGCTTCTGAGCTCCTTGCTTCTGTAGTTGCTCTGTCTCTATGGCCTGAGACGCTGCCGTCGAAGGATATTCCACTGGAGACCTCACTTCTCCAGTCTACAGCATGTCTCAGTCTTTTGTGCATGGTCTTCTCCTCTGTCTCTGCCCTAGTTTTAAACACAAAACTCATTTTCCCTGCAATTTGAGGGAGTCCCAGGGCCCAAACTGTATTAAAATACCTGGCTTTGGCCTGACACGTTTCTTCCTGAGACATACTTCCATATCTGCCTTTGCTAGTGCCTTCTCCAGACCCAACTCTGCCCTTTGCGATTGTCCAGTTTTTCATCTGTCAAGAAGGCCAACATGGAATAACTCCTCCAGCTCCAACTCTGGAAAGTCAAGGGCCTCAAGCTGTACAGTCAGTTAACTCTTAGGGCTCAGATTCCCCTCCGAAGCAAACTTAATTCTTTAAAGTCTGGTGTCCTGTTGTCAGGTATGGTTGTCCAGAATGTTTCTTCTGTAAGACTGTTCTGACCAGTCCCATAGAGCAATTCCTCATCCTGCCTTCCCAGCTGTCTTGTTTTTTTTTTTTTTGAACATGAGATTTTCCCCCCTTTTCCAAAAACTTGAGATAGAATTGACATAATGTTATATTAGTTTCAGTGGTAGGATGTGATGATTTGTTACAGGTGCCTGTTGCGAAATGCTCACCACTGTAAATCGTTAACGTCGTCACCACACAGTCACAAAATTCTTTTTTCTTGTGATGAGGACAGTCGAGATGTACTCATATAGCCATGTTCAAATATATGATACACTACTGCTAACTGTACATTACATCCCATGACTAATTTATTTTATAACCGGAAGTCGGTACCTTCTGACAAACTTCACTCAGTTATTTCTAAGTAACAGTTGGGATCTGGTGTGGGGGTGGGGAGCTGGGAGGAACAGTGGGTGTGAAGTCTTAGAATCCTTAGCACCTATGACAACTGGGGTTCTCTCCCCTTCCAACCCTGGTCAGTTCTCAAAACCATTGTTTATTTGGGGGGGGGAGAGTTGTTCCTCAAAGATAAAAATGTTACTATACAATGGCCCATACGTGACGCAGTTTCTCCTGACCCTGCCAGACTGAGATTTTTCAGTCTCCAGGGAGTTTAGGGTGTGGATAGGGAAGTTTTTCTTGTTTTTCTTGTTTTTTTTTTTTTTTAATACATTACCTTTTATTTTCAAATAATCTTAAACTTACAGAAGAGTTTCCAGTACAAGGAACTCCCATATACCCTTTGTCCAGATTTGCCTTTGTTAATTGTTTATGATTTGCCACATTTGCTTATCTCACTTTCTCTGTATGTTCATATATCTTTTCCTTTCATTTTTTTTCCTGAACCTTTTGAGATTAAGTTGGAGACCTCATGCATGCTCTTTTATCCCTCAATACTTCAGACTGTTATTTTCTAAAAGGGTATGTTCTTACATAAGCACAGTATAGGTATCCAGATCAGGAAATTTAACATTGGGACAAATATTATTGTCTAATCCACATCCGTGTTTGCAAATTTCTTCATTTGCCACCACAATGTTCCTTTTGGCTATTTTGGTTTGTGGTCCAGGATCTATCACGGACCATGCACTGCGTTTAGTTGTCCTGTTTATTTAATCTCTTTTCACCTGGAATGATTCCTGGGCGTCCCCGGCCCCCATGTTTTTGGATTGTGACATCTTGGAAGAGTATAGGCCAGTTATTTTGTAGATTGTTTTTTTAATTTGGATTTGTCTGGTGTTTCCTCATGGTTTAGATTTAGGTTATACATTTTTGGCAGGAATGCCACAGAAGTGATGATGTCTTCTTCTCAATGTCTCCTCTATCAGGAGGCACATGATGTCAGTTTGTCCCAATCTGGGAGATGTTGGCTTTGACCCCTTGGCTAAGGTGGTGTGTGTGGAAGATGGGGGAAGAGCAGCGTTTGCTTGGGTCAACTGGCTCCTCTACTGAGTATGTTCTATAAAGACAATGCAATATGATGAGACCCTTTTTGTTCCACTGAGTCTCTGTAAGGTGTGGCCTTAGGTCAAGTGAACCCTTCTTCTTGGGATGATGAGCAAATGTCACTGCCAGCATGCTCAGTTAGCTTCACGGAACGTTTTTAAATTAACCAATAACGGTCTGTATACCCTGATGCACAGAGGTAGAGTTTTAGAATGAAACTCTGATGCCTGCATTCATTTATTCCCTGTTATTGCCTCTTACAAAATAAATACATAATGCGAAAGGATACATACAGATAATTAAGTTGTGGTAAAGGGAGACCATGGCTGAGGAAATAGTAAAGCCAGGAAGAAGAATGTATATACCCCAGGCCCTTTGTGGTTGCTAGAGGTGCCTGTGCATTTTGGTTTTGAGATTTGGGGGCTCTCACAAAGAGCAAGGCATGTTCATTTATGGAAGTCAAAGCATTTATGAGGTCAAGCCTCACCTGGTGTTGAGGAAAAATGTAGTTTTTCCATATATAGATACCAAAGAGGGAGTTCTCCCTTCAATTCCCCATAAGCGATCTGGACACTGTGCTCCAGGTGGCAGTGTTCAAAACTCACAACAGTGAACACCAAGAGTCTTGGAGACTTTCCTGGGTCATGGCATGATCTCAGCACCAGTCAGGAATACCTGAAGACCAAAACAAGGGTACACCCCAGACCCAGTTTGATTCAGGATAAACTTAGGAAAATCCAGAGTTGTAGCTCTGTTTGTTGTTGCTGTGTTTTATTTATATTTGTTTTTAAGAACAAAACCCCCTTGGCCTGCCCTCCCAAATAAAACTTAGAGATACAGGTCTTATTTTGTTTTGCCCGGGATCAGAATCTCCTCTTGTAAGTTTTTAAAAGCAGAGCTGCTCTGGTTTCTAGCTCCCCTGACCATCTCCCCCCTCTAAAGCTTATTCTCTTCTTCCTCAAAGGTAGTCCTGAACACCTCACAGGGCCGAGAGACAATAGCCCAGAGACATTAATCTCAGGGAGGGTACCCCCACAACTTCTCTGTCTGAATTTCTTCAGAATTTTTTATTTTCTGGTGGTTTCCCATTAGTCTGAGCAGTGAGCCAAAAAGAGATGTCTGTCACTCTGGAGTGAGGTCAACTGCAGTGCTGGCCACAGCCATGAGGCCCCGGGGCTCTGGTCCCCACCCCTCCTACTCTGCTCCTCAGCCATGTGGGCCACCCTATTTTGCACAAGTACTCCAGACCCACAGGACAGGCAACTTCCCACCTTAGGATTGTATATTTACTGTTCCTCGGCCTGGAATCAGAAAGTACTGATTTCTGCACTTCATTCAGATTTCTTCGATCATACATCACCTCCTCATAGAGGCCTTCCTTAACTTCTGTGCCTAATATAGTTCCACATTTGTTTGTACAAAGCCCTTATCATCTGTCTTCCTACTAGACTAACCTCTCAGAGGGCCAGGACCTTTCCATCTTGTTCCCTCTAGCACCTTGAAATAGTGCCTTGTACCTGGCTGGGGCTCAGCAGATATTTGGTGGGTAAATAATTAAATGAACTGTAGAACACTGGAGAGAAAACGTCAACTCTTGTCCTAATATCCAAACACTACCATTACTAATTCTTTGTCACTCTTTCATTTCAAAGGTAATTATTTTTTTTGGGGGGGGGTCACTAGAAATTCTATAAGATCTAGGGGTACAGTCCTCAAAATTTGCATGTATTCCCAAAATTTGACATAAAATTTTTACCAGATTGCCTAATCCTGCTACCCCTGGTTAAATTCTTTTTTGTTTGTTTGTTTGTTTGTTTTTTCCACTGAGTAGTCCTGGCCTGATGCAAATAACCCACCCGCCTCACATTATTTTTGCTAATCTGATTGCTGAAAAATGGCTCTTATTTTCATTTGTATTTCTATGATTCCTTGTGAGGTTGATAATTTTTCAATGTTTGATTTCTAATTGCTTGTTCTATTTCATAATTGTTCTTTCACTATTTCTTGGAGTGACTGTTGTATGAGCTCTTTAAATAATAAAGATGTTTACTAAAACGGTACATTACAGAAAGAAAACAGATGAAAAATTAGCCTTCCACACTGACAACTTTTTCTCTGCCTCTCGTGGAACACAGCTGTAGATTCCTTTTCTGTTATTTTGCTTGGGTTGCCACACTTCGCACCTGGAGTAGTTTTAAAATCATTCAGGAAAGCGAACCAATAAAAAGCTACAATAAACTCTCTCCTGACTAATGAAAATAAATGCATGAATCAGAGTTTCCATTTCCTGCTAGGATAAAAGTGCACCTATTGTCTGAAGATAATAAAACAGTTTTGGTTTTGCTATTGCCAGGCCATTGAATTAAATTCAAAGACACAAAGATAATTTTGTGGAGAACAGTGAAGCGCCCAATTTCCTTTTTTTCCAAGTTATTTGCCTGCGTTCACTAGCTGTGTTCATAGATGTGCTTCCTGTCACGGGCCACTTTTGATAAATCTTGTGACATCCCATAAATCAGATGGAATCTGAGTAGCATATGCTGGTCCTGCTTTAGGTGGAAGAAATAGGATTTCTTTACAGCAGAAGGATCCAGAAGAAATCAGCAACCCGATTTGTTCTAGACATATTACATGTGGCTTGTTCTGGATGTATTATAATGATGAAAAATGATGTCTCAATCTTTTAAATGTCAACAAAGTATATATTCTAGGTAACACATGTGCTAGGAAAGTATAAAAACCAGTGTTACGGGCGTTTCCATCACATACACCAAGGAGAGCAGAGTTGCCTGGATCCTTGCACACTGGTTTGACTACCTTACTGTGTAGATGAGTAGATGGGATAGCAAGTAGGAAAATCATCTTCTGGTCCTAAAAATTCAGGGTTTTCTGTAAAGTTAATGCAGCTTGGGTTAGCCGTCGAAAACCAGAGGAGCCGGGGTATCTGGAAAACCTAAGATCCACCTGTCAAATAGAGGCACCTGGAAGTGGTTTTAAGGCTTGACCCAGTGAGGCCAGGAAAGTGGCTGAATGCACACATACCCCAGAGCTCTGTCCTTATCAACTGCGCCGGCTGAGAAATTGCCTTGTGGTTATTCTCACCCAGAATTGGAATAAAAGGCTCCGTGTGAAGTTGGGATAGTACAACTTCTTGGTTTAATACTTTACAGATTTTTGGAACCAAATGCACCCTGAAGTGAAGAGTTGCTTTTTTCTTTTCTTTTCTTTCTTTCTTTCTTTCTTTCTTTCTTTCTTTCTTTCTTTCTTTCTTTCTTTCTTTCTTTCTTTCTTTCTTTTTTTTTGCTGACCTTGTTGGACGGCTAATACTGTTTCTGGGAAATAAGAGAAACAAGCGGCTCATTGTTGGCAGGAGCTAAGAGAGACACAAGAAGGGCAAGAGACGTGTCTGCAGCCCTTTTTTCCTCTTCTTTGTATCGTGACTGAGTCAAGGCTGGACTGTGGCTGGGTTTTTCTTCCTACCTCGGTAGACATGTGTTTTCCATCAGACAGAGCTGCGTGACACCTGACATTGGCCAGTTCACATGAGTTAAGCCATGTATGGCCCATAAACAGAGAGGAAAAGACCCACAGCTGCACTCAGACACTCTTGACGCTGAAATATTTTTGAAGCTTGGTGTGGCTGGGTCTGCACATATGTCAGAAACGATTTACACCTGTATGTTTTGGCTTCGTCCGGTTGCATATCATTACTTTCTGAAAGCCGCTGTGGCCAGAAAGTCTAGTATTGCCTGATGCCAGCCCCTCTTCTTGTTTAAACCTTCCTGAATTAGGAAATGTAGTTTTTAAAAAGTTACCTGATTTGCCTTTTTTTTTTTTTTAAACTGAAGAAGAAAGCCCCATACCATTTTCTGTAAAACCAGATTACACAAACGGGATCATCCTAACCTGTGATTCATGTTGATTTCATCATTTTGTAATAATAAATAATTTAATTACACTAGTCTGCATCGGGCTTTTTCATGAAATAGGGAAAAGGAAACACATCCTTGCCACTGAATTTAACTCTGGGCAGCGATTGATGATCAATGCAACTGATGCCCTCTGTGACACTCTAGTATATCCCTTGGGCTTCCTACGATTGTCACAGAATGTGCCTGTGATTTGTGCTGAGTCATTTATCCTTCCAAGGATCGTTTCTAAAATGAGTGAATTGGCTGCAGTCATTGGTTTTAAACTGTGTCCCAAGGTCCCATGCCAGGATTTTAGGGTAATGTGAAGAGGAGCTAAGCTTAGTTAGTAACCAGACTCTGAAAGTGGTGTGTGTTCAGGTTTTTAAAATTTGTTTAATATTTTCATACAAGAGTTGAGAAATGCCTGTAAGAAAAGCAGAGTGAAAGCAAGACCAGGGGTGCCTGGGTGGCTCAGGTTGTGATCCTGGGTCCTGGGATCGAGTCCTGCATTGGGCTCCCTCCAGGGAGCCTGCTTCTCCCTCTGCCTATGTCTCTGCCTCTCTCACTGTGTCTCTCATAAATAAATAAAATCTTAAGAGAAAAAAGGAAGAAAGACCAGAGGATTTAGAGAAGACGATCAAAGGGACTGCAATTTAAGTGCTCCTTTACCACTGGCACCAGCTCAGGCTCTAAGCTTGCTTTGAACTGAACCCCTGCGTATGAGGATTGCCTCTGCTTCCTGCCATACATGGACTCTAGGGAAGGATCCTCCTGCTAAGGAAAGATTTGAGAACCCTGGTCTCTTTCAGCCTGAACCTCTATGGTAGTGTTACAAAGTAGGGTGAATACATGACCCCACCTGTAATGAGCACTGTGGGGAAATTGAGTTTGTAAACTACTAATAATAAAAGAGAGCAAAATGAAATGGATGTTGAGCAGAGAGCTATGTTCTAGAAGTTAAGAGAAAATAGTCATAAAAACCGAGTATTCATTAAATTTTCACTTGTAAGATTATGGGAATGATGGTTACTCTAAGTTTCTGACCCATAAAGCCTGAAACTGAGCATAGTATTTAGTGTCTGTGCATCAGAGGCAGATCTGAAGTGCACTAAATAATTTTTGTTCTGTGTTTGTAAAGGAAATCCATATCATTGGGGTTGGTTCCGAGGGGTAGGGGGTCACTTGGCTCCTTCTCAGCTCTTTTATATAAAGAGCACAAATCCAGCTCTCAGGAAGACAAGAATTAGTTCAAATCACAGGAAAGAATAGTTCGGTGTTTCTTTTATTTTTTGAAGATTTTATTTATTTATTTGAGAAGGAGAGAGAAAACGTGAGGGGGAGGAGAGACACAGGGAGAGGGAGAAACAGACTCCCCCCGAGAAAGCAGCCCTTCTTGGGGCTCCATTTCAGGACCCTGAGATCAGGACCTGAGCCAAAGGCAGACACTTAACCAACTGAGCCACCCAGGCAGCCCCAGTTCAGAATTTGTTAAAAGAGCTTCTCTTCAGCATGTATGGCCCCAACCAAGACTCCAACAGGAGAGATTTCCTGACATTCAGACTTAACCAAGTGCATGCTTAGGAGTGATGCAGTGCAATGTCATAAATAGTGCTCGACCTCCCTAAAAAGTTACAGAGTAAGTGGAGGAGGAATATTTCCTGTCTGATTATTAGGTAATGTGGGTACAAAAGGACAGTCAGCTAGTTGTAATCCATGGAGGACAGACACACTGAGAGCTAGTCTGGGCTGCCGGACTGTGGTTCTGAATTTCGAATGGCTGCTTCATACTGACATTGGTTCTCTTTGTAAGGGGATACGTTAGGATGGAGGCAGGAAACTTGGTGGTGGTGGTGAGGGGTTTCTGCTGCCAGGGGCCGTGACAGTCACAGGCCTAGGGTGACCAACCACCCCATCTGCTTGGGACTCTTCCATCCAGGCTTTACTCTGATATCCCGTGTTCCAAGAAACCCCTCAGTCTCTGTCAGACCAGGACAACTGGTTGCCCTTTTAGCATTTGCAGAATGGGGATGGAAAAATGAAATGATGGCTGAGCTTTGATTTTTTTTTTCTAAGATTTTATTTATTTACTTGACACAGAGAGAGAGCGCACAAGCAAGGAGAGTGGTAGAGGGAGAAGCAGGCTCCCTGCTGAGCAGGGCGCCGATATGGGACTTGATCTCAGGACCCTGGGATCATGACCTGAGCCAAAGGCAGACCTTTGACTGAGCCACTCAGGCGCCCCAAGCTTTCAGTTCTAACAGTCATGACTCAGGAGCCCGTGTGCTCCCCTCTTAGAGGCTACTTGGGTTTCGGGAAGGTGTTTCTCATGCAATCTATATAAGCTTATTAGCCCAGACATCAAATTGAGGAAGTTTTTTCCTAGATTCCAAATCAAGTGTATTACCCAAGGTGTGTATTGGAATGTTGCATATTCACCTGTTTTGTGGAAACTGCAACCAGGAATTCAAAGTAAGTCAGCCTCTTTGAAGCTTTCCCCACTCTCAAAGGATGATGTTGGAAGGATTCTTCAGAACATTTAATGTGATTTTATCACAGAAGCAAGTTAAAAAAAACACACACCCTAAAAGATAGGTTATTTTGAATATATGGAAGTAAGGTTAATGTAACAAGGTTTTACTCACCATCTGTGAAAACTGACATAAAAGTTAAACTTTGGTGATGCCTGGGTGGCTCAGTGGTTAAGTGTCTGCCTTGGGCTCAGGACATGATCTTGGGGTCCTGGGATCGAGTCCCGCATCAGGCTCCGCACAGGGAGCCTGCTTCTCCCTCTGCCCGTGTCTCTGCCTCTCTCTCGTTAAACTAACTTTGAAGCTTTCCTGTTAAATCAGCACTTGCTTATGGAGAAGGTAAAGCAGATACTCTGGCAGGCTTTTCTAACCCTTGCCTTCCCTTGTGTTTTGTTTTTCTCCATTTTTACATTCCTTTGTATCTTGAACAGCAGTAGGTAACTCTAGGCAAGTCAGACTACTTTGTTCACTCTTCAGCAGGCTGCTGTGTTCCTTTCTCTGGCTCCACGTCCCCCTACACATCTGCGTAGTTGATTGTAAAGGGCTTAGCGCATAGTAAGAGCTTAATAAATAGTAATTCGTCTTCGACTCAGTTCAAATTCAGTACTGCCAAGACATCTGCTAAGTTGCAGTGGACCAGCATTTCCCAGTGTTCCTGCTCAGGAGAACACTCGTCTTCCAAGTCTGAGAAGTGCTGCAGTTTCTATCTCCTCCTTGGAAAGTCTCACTGTCTGTTAGAGCCTTAAAGGCTCTGAGGAATCCTGCGATAAAATAGATTCTTTTCACTTTGGTTAGCCCAACATTTCCCAATCTTATTTGACCATGGGACACCTCTGGAAGCAGCTACCATTATATTTTTATTCTATTCCAGTATCTGTTTGCTCCCATGGAACACACTAGAGACCATGTTTTTTGGGAATATCTATCCATTTTTTAATATAGCCTATAAAAACATGTCCATTTTTATGTACCCTATAAAAATGAATTGATAGTATAGAAGATACAGTGTCCTGCACAGTTCGTGGTATTTATTGAAGATACGGTTACTACACAAACATATACACACAGAGGGTTTATTTGTTTTGTTTTAACAATTTCAGATTTACAGAAAAATTGAGAAGATGGAGTTCCCATATGCACTCTTACTCAATTTCCCATATTATTAACATCTTACATTAGTGTGCTACCTTTGTTATAATTGATGAAACAATATCGATACACAGGGATTTCCTTCATTTTTACGTACTGTCTTTTTCTGTTCTGGAGTCCCATAGAGAATACCTCATTACCTTTCCTTGTCATGTCTCCTTAAATTGTTCTTGGCCATGACAGCTTCCTAGACTCCTTGTTTTGATGATCTTGATAGTTTTGAGGAGTACTGCTTAGAGATTTTGAGGATTCCCCCCTGTTGGAATTTGTCTGATGTTTTTCTCTGATTAGACTTGGGATGATGGGCTTTTGGGAGGAAGTGCTGTTTTTGTCACATTTTATCAAAGGTTAAGCTATCGCTACAATTTATCATTGTTGAGGTTGACCTTGATCATCTGGCTGACACACAGGAGTTCTTCCCTCTAAAGTGACTGTTCACCCCTCCCATTCAGGACTGTACTCTCTGGGAGGAGGTCACTATACACAACCCGCTGTTAAGGAGAGTTTTGCTCTCCCTCCTTGAGGACAGTGTATCTACATTAAATTATTTCAAATTCTTCCATTCAGGAGATTTGTCTCTTCTCCCTGTATTTATTTATGTATTCAGCCTTTTGTTTATATGAATGTGAACCCATGGATATTATATTTTTATGCAACGAATGAACCATAGACAGCAACATGTGACACTTTTCCATTATTGATAGACAGAAGCAGTGTTGGGGAGTGGGTGCCGGGGGTGGGGTGGTGGAAAAAGTCATGGAGTGCTTAGAGAGGCCTTCTTGCTCACTTAAATGGAATTGTGCCTCTGACATGTTGACAGAACCGTGTATTTTTAAAGGTTCAACTTTAAGTGCCAGGTATAGTGATCTCTCAGCTGAGGAGTGTGTCCCAAGGAGAAAGGAGGCTGGGAATGAGATGAGAGATGCATACCAGCCACAGACATTCCTCTTTTTCCTCCCCAGACACACATGTGAATTGAGGAGAAGGATTTGAAGGGAATAAAGTAATTTCTGTGTCTTTCTAGGGCTTTGGTGTGGCTTCTAGCCATCGGCACACTGGTTGTTCTTTCCATAACCTGCTCAGAGCCAGCTCCATCCAGGCCTAGGTTCATAGCTGAACCTAACCCCTTAAGATTTTGTTTCCTTGTGGTTGTGTGTGTATGCACACATGTGCATTTGTGTGTTGCTGTGTGTCTTTGTGTGTGTGTGTGTGTGTGTGTAACTGAGCCTATTTTAAAAATGTGGGAAGCAAGCCCAGGACACAAGAATAGCAAGTCACTGAACCTCTCTGAGGCCAAAAAGACGTTTGTCAAACATTCCAGGAGGCGTACTGGGCAGCCTCTGATTCACTGGCCTCCCTCATCGTCTGCAGCTCCTGGCTTGGAGAAGCTGCCAAAGCACTTTATGAGCTGTTGCTCCCCATTCCCTTGTGCTGCAAAAGGCAAAAGTTCAAGGGTGAAGCCTTTACCTTTTTTCTTTCTTTCTTTAGTCTTTTCTTTTTTTGTTTTTTTACATGTTTGTTTCTTAGGTAGCAAATGACGTGTGGGCTTGGAACCGAGTTCAGGGACCTTCCTGGCCTGGCCTGAGCCTACTCTTGGGCCTTTGTAGAAGTGACCAAGTGTGTTTGCTGGAGCAGTCCAGAGGGTGCACCAGTGTACATTGCTCGGGGTAGCATTAACTAAAGGGTCGTATCCAACAGGGATGGTCACCCCCACCCCCGGCCACACCCCATTCCTGTGTTGACTGTTTATTTCACCAAGGACACGGTCATTGAATCAAACGGGTGTCCGGATCTCAGATGCTGTGGAGTTTGTTTGACTCTGTGTTTTCTTTTATACTGAATAATAGCAATGAAATATTTCTGGCCACATTGCTGCAGAGCATGGTTTTATTGATTTCCAGAAAAAGAAGAGAAAGCCAATTATTGAAAGGGGAAAAAAAAAGAAAAGGAGATGAAAACAATGAAAAAGATAAATGTGGCTTTAAATTTAAGTTCTGACTCTCTTGGAAGGAAAAAAAAGACGTGTCTGCTTTAGTTTTGGTACATTCCTGCTTCAATGGAGAAATCTTCTGTTTGGGTTATTCCTTTCTGTGGGGACTGGCAAAAATCTAGAGCTGATGAGGTCTTTAGCCTTTTTGAGGCATTTAATGGCAACCTACCCTTAACTGGTTTGGCCTCAGAGACTGCATTTGTGAAACTCTTTTTTTTTTTCCCTTAGCTGAACTATTGTTCTCTCCCTAAAATGTCCTGGCATATTATCCCAAGTTGTGTTATATGTGTTGCAGATTTACATGTTTTACCTTCCTGTGCTCTCCTGAGGACCTCCTCTCTGTTTCTCAGTCTTGGACCTTCTTTGCTCCCATTTTCTCTGAGTAGCTGACAAAAGCAGTGCCTTTAAAGAACCTCAACTATCAGTAACATGAGCCGTAAGCTCAGAGAAGGTTCACAAATAGTTTGAAATCAAAAGACTAGAGGGAGCAGAGTGGCGGGTTGAGTCACGGGCACCTCAGTGGACCTGGGACACCTGGCTTCTAGGCCCCTGACCATTTTATGACCGTGACCAAATTCACTTTTCCTTTGGGTATTGATTTTTGTCATTTCTGCAAGGAGGAGTTTTACCAGGAGGGCTCTCAGTTTGGATGATCTTGATTACATTCTTTTTTTTTTTTTTAAGATTTTATTTATTTATTCATGAGAGACACACACACACAAAGAGGCAGAGACACAGGCAGAGGGAGAAGCAGGCTCCATGCAGGGAGCCCGACGTGGGATTCGATCCCAGATCTCCAGGATCGCATCCTGGGCTGAAGGTGGCACCAAACCGCTGAGCCACCTGGGCTGCCCTCTTGATTACATTCTTAAGCTATATTTGTTGCTTAGCAGATAATTCTGGGGTCACCTCCTTTCAGTCCATCAAGAAAATAATTGAGTTTAAAAAAATAATTGAGTTTGATGCATGCATGACCACGTTTTTATGTTTTTTTTTTTTTTACTTCTGTATCTTTATGTTTTAGATAAGTAATAAATGCACATAGGAAAACTTCCAATGGTACAGAAGAAAAAAAGGAAGATCTTCTCCCATCCCTGACCTGTTTTTCCTCTCCAGAGGAACCCACTGTTACCAGTCTCTCATGTATCCTCCTTGGGAGATTCGCTGTATACGTATATATGTCCTCCCTTTCTAACTACTACAGGCAATGGCATGCTCGTGTATATAATCCCATCCCTTGGGTTTTTTTCCTCTCTGAACTGTGTTCCCTAGAGATTGTTCTATTTACATACCTACAGAGCTCCCTCATTCTCAGGAACAGTCATATAGAATTTCTGAACAGATGGATCATAACCTCTCACTGGTGGGCCGAATGTCTTAGTCTTTTGCTATCGTACACAATACCGTGGTGAATCTTCTCAGACCAAAGTTCTGTTGGCGGGTGTGCTTGATTTTGAAAGCAAAACCATTGTCCAAGTTCCATTCTTTTCTAGTCTCTTTACTTAATAGCTGGAGATGTTTCAGTCTGCACGATTGATTCAAAATTAAGTGGGGGAAAGCAACGTCTCCCTCATTCCTCCCTGTCGGTGTCTGTGTGAGGCCTGGTGTTTGGAAGGCTAGCAAGGGTGTGGCTTCAGAAGAGCTCCTCTACAAGCCTCCAACTCCCCCAGATAAGGAGGCAGACACTAATAAACTCGAGCAGTATTTGGTGGTTGTGTGGAGTTGACGCACAGAGTCCAGTTGCGGATTTTGTACCCTGACAGGGCAATCTCCCCAAGTCACTGAAGATAGTCTTGTTCCATGTTTGTGTCACATCATTAAGTTCCCAGAACCGAGGCAGTTTTTACAATTAATAACCTCTGTGCTGCCAACAAACAACTAACTTTTTAAAGCTTTTTCCGGGACGCCTGGGTGGCTTAGTGGTTGAGCATCTGCCTTCGGCTCAGGGTGTGGTCCCGGGGTCCCGGGGTCCTGGGATCGAGTCCTATGTCCGGTTCCCTGCGGGAGCCTGCTTCTCCCTCTGCCTATGCCTCTGTGTCTCTTATGAATAAATACATAAATAAATAATCTTTCAAGCTTCTTTTTTTCCTAGTCTGGGGATTTCTGATATTGAAAATATTTCAATTTACAGATTTGTCTTCTAGACACAATTGGGCATCTTTTTTTGTCTATAGTAGTTAACATCAGAAAAAAAAATAAGAGCATGCTTTTTCAGAAGTTCAGAAATGACTATCCCTGGAAATAATCATTCTTCTTCCATGTTGGCTTCCTTTTGGGCTGAAAGAGGTCTTCATGAATCAAGCCCTTCAGCGTGTCTTGACTTTGTCTTACCTTTCATCTGTATTTAAGAGCACTTCCCCCCCCCACCCAGTGATCACAGTGTGTGTACAATCCCTGACTTCCTACCCAGGCCTTCCAATAGAGGTTGTAAAATGATCTGACCATTTCTAGAAGGCCATGTGATCAACAAAACGCTCATCTCAGTAATTCTGCACCCACGGGGGCTGTGCTTTTTTTTTGGTTCTCAAACCGAGAACATATAAGGAATTGCCAACTTGTCTCATTCATTCGTCTCATCATTTAGTGAGCCTCCCTGTGTGCCAGGAATGGTGCCAGAAGGCGAGGGTTCTGCAGAAAGGAAATCCTAGGCTGGTTAGGCGCTGGTTAGCCAAAATGTGCCCAACTATTCTTACCTCCCCTTCAGGAGCAGACAGTTGTCTATCCAGACCTTCCTTGAACCCTTCTTCCTGTTTGTAAGATGAGCAGCTCTGGGCCCAAGGCCCTGTTTTGATGACCTACTGTTTAATTGGTAAGCTTCTTGCTATTGCAGGCAGACCGTTCAGAGGGTTGCTCTCCTTTCAGCAGCTGTCTCTGTGCCTCAGCGTACGGCGTGACAGAGGGCGGCCGAGGACAGTTGGGAGAGCGGGTGGACGGGATGTCAGGAGGCCTCCTCTTGGGCTTTGGTTCTACCTGCCGCTCACCGGAGCACACCCCTTTACCGCCCTCGGTTTCAGTCTCTCTCCCATAAAATAAAGGGATGGGCTGGATCATTCCTAAGAATCCTGACAAAACCTAACATTCTGGCCTTCCGCAGCTCCACATGTAAATTCACCTCATTTCTTCACACATTCCTTCCAAGAGCCTGTTAATTCCTGTGAGGGCAGGAGCTATTTATCCAAAGCCAAACCCAGTGCCTGGCACACAGGAAATGCAGTCAAGATTTGAGTGAGTTATAAATAAATTTTTTTAAAAAAGAATGTTTTTGCCCTACCTCTACCCCCATCCGGAGGAAGTTCCTGCTATGGAATTAATCGTTCCTTAAGGAAACCAATTTGTCCACAGAAAGTCCTCTGTGTTGGTGCTTTCTTTCGAGTGTGTGTGTGTGTGTGTGTGTGTGTGTGTGTGAGAGAGAGAGAGAGAGAGAGAAGGGCCTCTATATATGTTTAATGTGTATAATAAATACACACTAAATGAATATGTTATATATATGCATATGTTACATAAAGTAGCATAAAGTTGCATATTATATATTATGTAAGGTAGCTTTAAAATTTATTTTAAAATTCACTTAAGAAAATTTAGTTATTAAACGTGTTTCTACAATATAAGAAATAGTGAAAGGGACTCTAAGGGAAAGGAGGGAAACTGAGTGGGGACAAATTAGAGAGGAAGACAAACCATGAGAGACTTCTGACTCTGGGAAACAAAGGGTTGCAGAAGGGGGGAGGAGGATGAGGGGATGGGGTGACTGGGTGATGGGCACTGAGGAGGGCATTTGATGTGTGAGCACTAGGTGTTCTACTATATGTTGGCAAATTGAATTTAAATTTAAAAAAGAAACGCAAAAACCTGTTTCCACATGATGTCCATGTCTTCCCAATGAAAGGTCTAAAATATTTAACTTTTAGACTTTAAATAAATGATGCTAATAGTTTTCTTTTTAAAGACAGTGTTACCAAATATAGCAAAAATTGAGTTTTTCCTTAGAAATGGAGTATACAAGACTATATATTGTTTTGGGCCCTGGCATAAGAGCAAATAGACAGAAAGGCATGGTTTTCCTAATTATAGGATATTGCCAAGGCAGAAGTTAAGCAAATTTGACTGGTAAACGGTTTTAAGAAAAACTAGCACTTTTTTTTTTTTTTTAAGATGTGGGGGGTTTTTTGTGCCTGGGGATACCAATTATAGAATTTATTAAAGGATTTTAAAATGCTTTCCTCAAGTGAAGCAGTACTGCATGCTAAAATTTAAGATGTTAGAAATGCAGATAACTAGAAAATCCTTAAGACATTTAAAACACTTCTAGAATGCCTTTATCCAATCACAAATGTGATTATCATTTTTTTAAAGATCCATTTATTTATTTGAGAGGGAGAGTGTTAAGCGGATTCCATGCTGAGCGTGGAGCCCCATGCAGAGCTTGATCCCAAGACCCTGAGATCACAACCTCAGCTGAAACCAAGAGTCCAGTGCGTAACGGACTCCACTGTGATTATCATTTTTTAAAGATTTTATTTATTTGAGAGAGGGAGCATGTGTGCAAGAGCAGGGGGAGGGGCAGAAGAGAAAGGGAGAAACAGACTCCCGCTAAGCAGAGAGCTCCACGGAGGACTCGATCCTAGCACCCTGAGATCGGGATCTGAACCAAAGGACGACGCTTAACTGACTGAGCCACACAGGTGCCTCTATGATTATCATTTTCATGTAATTTCTTTCGCACTAATTTTTCCCTTTGCAAAAACTAAAACATTTCTTTTTCTCAATAAGATATTTGTTTCTGATCTTAGCTCATGCTTTTTTGGGGTCCCCTTTTGTAAGAAAGCATCAGTGGGTCCTCCTGTGTAGGGGCCTGGTCTAGGTGCTGTATTTTATATCTTGCTTGTCTCACTCATCACCGTAGATATTATTGTCCACTGCCGTATATCTATAAGGTCATGCCCTCCTTAGCTCTGCTGTAAACATGCAGGTTGTCTAGAAGGTGCACACACACCCACATGTCCTGCTGAAATTATATCCTATGTTGTGGTAACCTTTTGTGAAATTTATTTTTGACCACTATGTTCTTAAAGGCTTAAAATGTGCTCTAGACACAGGCAAGGTGTGAAGTAATTTTTAACAGGGCACAAAATGCCAAGACTAGATGAGTCAGGAATGGGGCCAGTATGTGAGTCTCCACGAATTTAATTAAGGTAATAATGACTTAAACAATAATGATTAACAGGAAAGTACTTTGGAAGGAATCTCAGGAATCTATATGCCAAAGCACAGAGCATTCCGATGGTCTCTTTTTGATAAGGTATTGTAGGACCTGTTCATTAATCCCCTTATGTTCTTCCCTCCTATAGTGATGAATCACCAGCACCAGCAGCAAATGGCACCCACTAACCTGAGCCAGCAGAACCACCCTACCCAGAACCCACCAGCAGGGCTCATGAGCATGCCCAATGCTCTGACCACTCAACAGCAGCAGCAGCAGAAGCTCCGGCTTCAGAGGATCCAGATGGAGAGAGAGCGGATCAGAATGCGTCAAGAGGAGCTCATGAGGCAGGTATGGCCTTCTGTGGTACCTGCTGGAGGCTCCATGATCTTGGGTGCCAAGGCTAGAGGGTAGGTAGCTGCTGGCCATTGGGGCAAATCTTGGTCTAGAAGCATTCAAGGCCCAAAGCCTACTCCAGACCATATGAGTTAAGAATCCAGTTTCTTCTCCCAACATCTACCTGCATTTGTCTTCAGAGCCAAACATATGTGTATGAGGACTAGCTATGTTAGCATGCTGCCTTTGGGTTCTACTGTTGATCTCTATAAGGAGAGGAATACTGTGTTCCAATTAACTATTGCTGTGTAATATATTATCCCAAGACACAGTGGCTTAAAACAGTTTTGTGGGTCAGGAATTTGGGCAGGGCTCAGCTGGCCTGTTCTTCTGCTCTATGTGGTGTTGATGAAGGCCAATTTAGTAGCATTCAGCTGGTGGTTGGGTTGGTCTGGAGGGTCCAAGATGGCTTTATTCAAGTGTGTGGCATCATGATTAAGGATTGCTGGAAGACTGGACCCGGTTGGAACTAAAACCTAGAGTATCTATATATGGCACCTCTAGCTAGCACGCAGTCTCACTAGTGGGACATGATGTATAGTAGCTTGGTTTTCCCGGAGAGAATGTTCCAAGAAACAAGACGTAGAATCTGCCAGTGTCTTAGGATCTGGTTCTGGAAAGGGTCACAGAATCACTTCTTCCATATGCTCTTAAAGAAATCACAGATTTGCCCTAGATTAAAGCAGATAGCAGAAGAGATGTCCGTCCCATGGACACAATGACAAAGGGTTTGCAACCATCTTTCGTTCGCCACAGAACATGAAAAAGATTGAGGGAGAATGAGAAAGGAAAAATGTTTGCATACAGGCTCTGATAAAGTGGGTATTGATCAGGCATCTTTTGCCATACTCCATTCATTCATTCATTCATTCATTCATTCATTCATCACTTAGTGGACCGAATGTTGGTGGGTATCCTCTGTGGGTCAGGGTGGATGCAGCACTTCAAAACATGAATACAACAGAATCCCTGAAGGAACCCACAGTTTTCTGCCTCCCTCAGTGGCTCCATCTGTGCAAGAACAGGATATTTATTCTGTGTTGCTAAACTAATGGAGCCTGTGTTTTTAGATCTCATAAATTTTGCTGACTACATTTTAGGGAGGAAAGCTTCAGTTTATTGTTCTAATTCTTGAGACTTTGCTTTATCACTCACATGAAGCAAGATACATGAGTGGCCTCCTTTCACTAGTTTAAGGGAAATAAGTAGTTTTAACCATTCCAGAGAGCTTTCTTGTAAGAGCCTGGGAGTGTCACAGTAAACTTTGCTTCTTTCCTTTTAGTTACATCTGATCCTTTCAAAAATATACATTGACTTCTATAAATGAATATTGTA
The DNA here is from genome assembly GCF_048164855.1 of Canis lupus baileyi. Lineage (NCBI taxonomy): Eukaryota > Metazoa > Chordata > Mammalia > Carnivora > Canidae > Canis > Canis lupus. Next base: position 8,282,697 of record NC_132859.1, read on the forward strand.
TTTCTCATCAAGTTCTAGGATGTAAAGTATCTATATAATGTGAGGTCTTAAAGACGTGGCGATTTAAAAGAAGTCCTTAGACATAGCCTTTGACGAGAGAAATGAATATAAATTGTGCTTTGTTGTTCAGTGGAACTATCTTCTGAATTTGAGGAATACAGCTTTATAACATTAACTACAGTTGTGCCTTTTTCCCTGAGGATTTGTGTCTGAATGTTTATGGTTATTTCAGGGTAACAGTTGTTTATGCTGTTTTTAGATATACAGTATCATGTTTCCTAACAGGAAACAATTGTATTATTATTTTTTTTGTCTTAGGATAATAATTCCACTTGGAATATTTTTTCTGTTTCATAATATAGAATAAATTAAACAGTATTAATGGTAGCATTTATAACTTTTCTTTTAGTTTTATATGTAAAAGAGCCTTTCATGCATTTTTTTTCCCCTTTACACAAGGCTGTGGAGGTTTCTGCAAAGAATGATTTATTTCTCAGTTTGTGCCACTTTCTGTGTTTCTTTCTCTTGCCCCACCTCCTCCTTTCCCACGGAAAGTATTTCTGCAGAGGGGTGGGGAAAAGTGCCCCAAATTGTTTCCTTTATTCCAACCATAGGTGCCTTTGAACCAGAATGTAGTATTGATGGTTCATATTACAGAAATGCCAACCGAGTTCATTAAATGCTGATCCCTAGAGGCTGTGGAACTTGGAGCATTTTGCTGCATCATATTGTGCAATCCTACTGTATAGGACAGTGGGGAGGAATGTCCAGATTTGCTCGCAGAGGCTCCCATAGTTCAGCTTGTGTGTGTGTGTGTGTGTGTGTGTGTGTGTGTGTAGTTAAGAGGAGGAGAGGGAGGTGGAATGGATGGTTCTCATGTCCTTTTATTTTAGTTATAGAATACAGGAAAAGAGATCTAAAGGGATTTCTTAATCATGGCAGGTTTTTACCCCCCATCCAGAAGCAGCCTGCTCCTCAGTGTCAAAGATACTATTTAAGGCTCTACGGTAAATAGTGTTGGAGTGTTCGCTGATAGTTTTCTGGGGTTTTTGCCAAGATGCCTGATTGTTCAGGTATGGATTATATCTATCATCTTAGTGGGATTTTTTTACTTCTTCCTTTTCTTTCTTTCTTTCTTTCTTTCTTTCTTTCTTTCTTTCTTTCTTTCTTTCTTTCTTTCTCTCTCTCTCTCTCTCTCTCTCTCTTCTTTCTTTCTTTCTTTCTTTCTTTCTTTCTTTCTTTCTTTCTTTCTTTCTTTCTTCTTCCTTTACTTCCTTTACTTCCTTTCTTTCTTCTTCTGATGATGTTGATTTTCTGCCTCAGTATTTACACTTAAGCCAGGGACAGGGAAATGGACTATTAGTAAAGGTGATATTTGTCCAACCTGTTTAGCTGCCTTATTTAGAATCTGGTAGAAAACTGGAATAAGGGTAGAGGAAATGGTGGTCCTGATGAGGTCTGAAGATTTGTTTTTAAAAGACTTATTTATTTATGTATTTACTTGCATATTTATAGAGCTAGAGCATGAGTAGAGGGAGGGGGAGAGGGAGAGAAGCAGAGCCCAATGCAGGGCTGGATCCCACGACCCTGAGATCATGACCTGAGCTGAAATTAAGAGTTGGATGCTTAATCAGCTGAGCCACCCTGGTGCCCCATGATTACGAAGGTCTGAAGATTATCTGTAGACTTCCATTTCTTCATCCTGTCCCACTCCCATGCCCACGATGGTCAACAAGCACCTGAATCTCCTTTGCTCACTGGGCAGTCTGTAAGGAGCATGGCTTTCCTGTTGCTCACACGCGGGCCTAGCTGTGCAGGCTGCCTTCTCAGGGCCCCTGCCTTGCAGGCAGCCTTGACCTACCTGCAGTTCTACCAAGAGAGAATTTCCAAGAGAGAGGCCCCATCCTATTTCTATCTCCACAGTGAGAAGGGAGGTTGGTAAATTTAATGAGTAGATGAATTTATTCCCTAGTTCTTGGGAAAATAATCACCATTCCGAAAATTGTGATCATCCTTAAACATATAATAAATATGAAAGCTCCTTATCAATTAAATACTATGTAAATATTTGGTTTTGTCCCTCCGTCTACCTCTTCCTTCCTCATGCCATCATCCTCCAGGTGTGTCGTCTGACAAAGTTGCCCTATGGAGAAAGAAGCTCCTCAGTTGGTATCACATAAACTGACATACATCGCATGTTGCCAGGGGCTCACAGTTAACTCGTGGTCACTGAAATCATGTAGAGTATCAACAAATGGGTGTAAGGAAAGCTTGATTATAGATCTGAGGTGAACATTCATTATTTCAGGATGGAAAATTGTGTTTTTCATTTATTTTTAAGATTTTATTTATTTATTCATGACAGACACACAGAGAGAGAGAGAGAGAGAGAGGCAGAGGGAGAAGCAGGCCCCACGCAGGGAGCTGACGTGGGACTCGATCCCGGGTCTCCAGGATCACACCCCGGGCTGAAGGTGGTGCTAAACCACTGGGCCACTGGGGCTGCCCTGTGTTTTTCATTCTTTTCTTTATCTCATTCATTTATCCAACCAGTGTTTACGTGTTGAAAAATAACAAAAAGATAAATGAGACTTGACCACCCTTGGATAACTTGTATCTTTTTTTATTTTTTTAAGATTTTTATTTATTTTTTCATAAGAAACAGAGAGAGAGGCAGAGACATAGGCAGAGGGAGAAGCAGGCTCCCTGTGGGGAGCCGGATATGGGACTCGATCCTAGGACCCCAGGATCACGACCTGAGCCAAAGGCAGACGCTCAACCACTGAGCCACCCAGGTGCCCTGGATAACTTACACCTTAACAGACAAGCAAAATGATAAGATCAAAATGATTACAACTAATCCAGATTTGTGGCCAGATGGGTAAATTCAAACTCTTTTCTACTTTCATTTTCTGGAGCCGAGGGCAGACACACCACAGCACAGAGTCTGTGAAGTGAACAGAGGGTACTTCTTTATTGTGTTCAGTGGCCCCTCAGGCCAACAGCAGCCACAGCCTTTAGGATCAAAGGGCCAGTCAGGTATTTAGTATCTCCCTCGATTAGGAATCTTCTGAAGTAGGAGCATTTCATTAAAAATGGTCCCTACAATTTAGCATTGGCTGCAGTAGCCACAGTTGAACTTCTTGTATCTCAGGATGTGGCAGGTGCACCAAGCTAAGGGGTGCCCCGAACAAGCTCAGGGGAATCCTAGCCAGGTCTGCAATATGCAGTCTTCTTAGGAGCATGGATGTTTCCCTGCTTCTACAGGCATCTATCGCAGACATTGTGGAGAGTGAGTTTTTGGGAAAGACCTTTTCAGTTGTCCAGGATAATGAGAAAAATGGTTTGTTTTGTTTTTTGTTTGTTTGTTGTATAATGAGAGTTTTATTTTTGTGAAATTTCCCAAACCTGGAGAGGCAGCTTCATGTTCGTTAGAGAAATGGCAACTGGAGAAAAGAAAGGTGTGTTGAAGGTGTGTCTCCTGGTATCTTCATGTTCTTTAAAAAGAATTTTGAATTCAGTTTGACATTTTTTCTTTCTTTCTTTCTTTTTTTTTTTTAAGATTTATTTATTCATGAGACACACAGAGACACACAGAGAGGCAGAGACACAGGCAGAGGGAGTAGCAGGCTCCATGCAGGGAGCCCGATGTGCGACTTGATCCCAGGACTCCAGGGTCATGCCCTGGGCCGAAGGCAGGTGCCCAACTGCTGAGCCACCCAGGCGTCCCAACATTTTTTTCTTTTTAATTAGAAAAATAAAGTCTTTAATTTCTACAAATATAACTGAGTAGGGTTTTTTTGCTTGTTTGTTTGTTTTTTCCTGATTGAGACAAAAGAAGCATTTACATAGTGAAATAAGCCAGATCTTTATGATTCCATTTGCATGATATTCTGTAAAAGACAAAACTATAGGAACGGAGAACAGGTAACTGGGTGCCAGGGTTGGAGGTCGGGGGGTGGGGGCTGCCTACAAAGGGGCAGCGCTAGGGAATTTTGGGGGTAGTGGCACTGTTCTGTATCTCGATTTGTCAAAATTCAGAAATGTATACCATAGAGTGGATTTTACTGTGTATCAATTAAAATAATAAGAAAGCAAAATTATCACACAAGACAAAAGATTTATTGCAAAACAATTTTGAGATACTAAAAAATAAGAACATAATAATCACTCATAGTCTTCAGAGAATGGCTATGATGGATGCTGGAGCTTTCTCTCCGGTCTTTGTATGTATCTGTGTGTATGCTCTGTTTTTAAAACAAAACAGGTAGCATATACTCCTGTTTTATTATCTCTTCATCTTAATATATGGGGACATCATTTGATTATTCTGTATCAGCCATGGTAGTTGTGCTGTGACTTTGGATATATCTATTGTAAGCTGCCTCGGATCCTTTCTACAACAGGGCTGGACGTAATTTTATTTTATTTTTTTTTTGGACGTAATTTTTAAAATACCGTGAGCCACGCATGCCCACAATGACTGTAGACGATTCTGCTGTTACAGCTTAAAAATCAACACAGTATTTGCTCAGTATCATAAAGGGCATGTTTGCAACTTTACCCAGAGAAATGGAAAATTCTGGTAACTGCTAAGAAATTGAGAAACAGGCTTCTCAGTCACTATTTACTCATCTAAAAGAACAATTCCTTGACATGAAAACAGAGTCATGGCTTTATCTGAGCAGAGTATTTCTTTTCATGTGTGTTATTCATTTAATTAGGAAGCTGGGGGGCCTTCTGCCTTGAAGATGTTAACCTCAAGGACTTCCTGTCAGCCCCCAGGGCCTGGAAGATTCTGAAGTGGAGAAGCTTTAGCTCCCCCTTGCCCCTTCTCAGGCCCTGTCTTGTTGAGAAACCGTTATTATTCCTAGACAAATCCAGCGCTGCTTTTACCCTGGGCTTTCTCTTAATTGGGGCTCCTTGGACAGGAGAATGCAGCTTGTCAAACAAAACTGCTGACTAAGCCTGGCCTCTAGTTGCCGGGGCAACGGGGACGGGGACAAGGGTTTGGGCGGGAGGCCTCGGAATTCTTCTGGCAGGCCTCACAGATTTCTGTTAGGCCTGACAGCCACGCCGGGGTCTGGCCAGCTGGCCGCCCCGAGCAGCCATTCCTGACCGTGGGCCGTGGGCCGTGGGCCGGGGAGGGACACGCCCGGCTGGGAGCAGCCCTGCTCTGGGAGAAGAATCTGGAGTCTGGTATTTGTCATGTGAAGAATAGCTATTTAGAGAGGTTAAAAGTGCCGTATTATAGCAGCTCATGAGGCATATATGGTGGCTATTTCTCTGTCTTTGCTTCAGAAGCTATAATTTAACTTCCAGAAAAGCATCTCATGGAACTGGGTTTCCGGGTTGACTGGGACGTCAGAGGTCATGTCGTCCAACCAGCATGTGACTCCATCTCTGGTGGCCTGGCTACTTAAGTTCAGTCATTGATTGGTCCAAGAAATGCTCTGGGTACTAAATGCACAGCGGACAGACGGACTTGGTCCCTGCTCTCCAGAGAGCTTCAGTGCTAGTTTCCGTCAGTGTTTTATTTGTCTACGAGTCCCAGAAATAATCCATTTTCTGAAAGGACCTGGGGTTCTCATGCTGCTGAGGAATAATATCAATAGAAGTCTTTTTTCAAGGACCCCCCCCCTTTTTTAAATTTTTATTTATTCATGAGAGACATAGAGAGGCAGAAACACAGGCAGAGGGAGAAGCAGGCTCCACGCAGAGAGCCCGACGTGGGACTCGATCCCGGGTCTCTGGGATCATGCCCTGAGCCAAAGGCAGACGCTAAACCACTAAGCCACCCAGGCGTCCCTACAAGGACCCCTTTTAAAAATCCTATAAACTGAACATGTTTTTAAAATAGAGGGTCACCAAGTTTGCACAAGGAAAAGCAACTTCATATTTGTGATCTTCAGAAGATCACCAAGGCACAAAGAAACAGACCGTTCCAGAACCCATTCAGCTAGTGTGTGTATGTGTGTGTGTGTGTGTGTGTGTGTAGAGAGAGAGAGAGAGAGAATATCTAAATTGCAAAGTTCTCCTGAACGTGATCCTAAGGGACAACAGAGATTATAGCCTAACACCAGATTGTGATCTACATCCCGGATTGCGAGAGCAGCAGACACACCATGGGTAATCATCATGGACTCAACGAATGTCTTCCCCAAAAAGCGTTAGAGGTTTGACGCTTCTTTCATACCAACAGTCTGGCAGCTGAGCATGTATGATGAGGTATTTGAAAAAGGGAGGCTCCAGGAAATGTGACAATGAATTTCTAGAATCTCTTGGCACAGAGTTAAAAAGAAATTTACATTGGGAATTTTTTTTTTCTGTAAAGAAGGTAAATAATTCAGCCTTCTGCCTCTGCAGTCCCTGAGGGTTTTGGCAGAGGCAGCGACTTTTCTGCACCAGAATAACTATTTTAATGTTAGGATTTCAAAATATTGTCTTTATTTTTTTTTTCATTTGTCTGTACTCACCCCACCCTTTATAATTAAAACAATCCAATCTTCCAGTTTTGTTGAACCCCTGGCCACGCACGCTTAAGTCAAGCAGAGCCCCCTCAGGAGGGTTATTGTCATTTCACTTCTCTTTGAAGCCCATTCCAGGGAGGGCAGGAGCTGGCTGGCTGCATCCCTTGGCCAAGGACAGACCGGGCTACAGGACAGGACGCTTTCAACTGCTGTTTGCTTTCTCACCTCCTCTGTTGATTTATTCCACAGGCAAGCTGCAGGCCAGCGGGGAGCTGGAAGGAAGGGAGGTTTGAGGTTGGCTTCCAGGGACATCTTCAACTTACAAATCAGCATTTGTCTTTCACATCCTCCTTGCTGTTTTACACCCCACCCCCTTCCCCAGCTGCTAGGAAAGGGGTTTGGTGTTGTTTTTTTATTTTTAACCCACATATAATTATTCGTTTCAGGGACCTAGATGGACAACCACAAACTCTGAAAGAGATTCTCAAGCCTTTATTTTGCAAGTCTTTCCACCCGCAGCTTGGATAGAGAAAAAAAAAAAATACAGTAGTGTGGGGAGGGGGAGAGGGGGAGGGGTGGGACTACTAGGGGCAGCTTTCCAGATCTTTCTGAAACTGGCCTTTAAAATCTGAACTTACAGCTTTGCTTGGTGTGTTGTGAATTCCCAGGACACTAACTCCACCCATATACATTGAAAAGAACCATAGAATATGTCCAATTCAGTCTTTTTCCCAATTTGGCAAGGGAAACTATGTTCAGGACAGCTAAATAGGCTGTATCATCAGGTCTTCCTCCATGCTACCTGAAGGAGGAGGGCTGGTAATTCCATTTGATAACTGGGAAAATAGGCCCAGAGAAATGAGATAACTTGCCCAAGTCTCATGGCCAGTAGATGAAAGAGCTGAAAATTTTAGGTCTCCTGACCTCAACCCTTGGTTTTCTTCTCTCTGCTGCACTGTGAGGACGGCTATGAGAACAGACTCGAGCCAGATCTTGGGAAGGTTGCTTCTCTGTGCTTCAGTTTCCTCATCTGTAAAATGGAGATGGTTGGGTTGTCATGAAGATGAAATGATAGAGTGCTTAGAGCAGTGCTTCCCACACCGTAAGTGATATGCAAGCTTTCGCTGACATCTCTGCCTCCTAAAACATGCAACTCTATCAGGAACTCATTCTGTTGACTCCCTCTCCGGGCCAGGTTCTTTATAAACATGCTTTTAAATCTTCATAACAGGGACGCCTGGGTGGCTCAGCAGTTGAGCGTCTGCCTTCGGCTCAGGGTGTGATCCCGGGGTCCTGGGATCAAGTCCCACATTGGGCTCCTTCCAAGGAGCCGCCTTCTCCCCCTGCCCATATCTCTGCCTCTCTCATGAATAAATAAATACAATCTTTAAAAAATAAAATATAACAGCCTAACAACGTGACTTTTATAAGCTGTCTCTTTTTTTCAGATGAATAAACTATCAAGGAAGGGTAAGAGTCTAGCCCAAGATGTTCTAGTTAGAGAATAACTGACCTGGGATTTGAACTCCAGTCTTTTCCGATTCCAGGGATGCCTTTTCTCCTGTGCCAAGCTCTGGACATGTCTAATAGCATTTCACCTTCAACAACTGCTTGAGAATTCCAGTGGCCAGTAGCCCAGAGAATTGAGAGAGCCAGTTCTACCACTCAACAAGGCTACTAGCTGGAAAGCCCTTCCTCAGATCTGTCTCAGTTCTGTGGTAGAGGGGCACCTGCGTGGCTCAGTGGTTGAGCATCTGCCTTCAGCTCAGGGTGTGATCCTGGGGTTCTGGGATGAAGTCCTGTCAGGCTCCCCGCAGGGAACCTGCTTCTCCATCTGTCTGTGTCTCTGCCTCTCTCTCTCTCTGTCTCTCATCAACAAATAAATTAAATCTTACAAAAAAAAATCTGTGGTAGAAGGAATCTGCCTTTCTTCCTCCATGTGTTAGCCCATTAATAGTTGGAGAACCAAGGTATACCCCTCAGCTCTCATCTGGTTAAACAGTTCCCTGCTTCTCCATAAGACGTGACACCTGGATCCCTTCCAGCCTGATTTTTCTCCTCTGGTCACTCTTTGTAGAGTGTAGAACAGGGACCTGGATGCAGCCTTGCTTGCGGTGGTTGACTGGGGTAGGCACGTCTGTTGAAATATCTAGAGCAGCAATGCTGATCTGCTACTTGAAATGGAACAGAGGTTTGGAACATGGAGCTATCAAGGAGATAGAACCCACAAGGCCTGGCTTTTGTCCACATCTGTCTCCCTCTCTAGAATCCTCCGTGATGTAGGGCATTGTCTGTGCTCACTGCTATATCCCTGCTGTCGAGAACAGTACCTGGCATCTGGTAGTTTCTATAGGATCTTTAAAAAAAATAAATACAGGTACAGATGAATGAGTTGTTCTGGGGGCTGAGAGAATCAATGGACTTGGAATTTTGCACTAGGATAGGTGGTGATAGCATTAAGAGAAAGCTTGAAGTTGGTAGGAAGAGCTGCTTGGGGCCACATGAGGAGTGGATTGTGACACGTAAGGTATCAGACCCCACCTCGACACATTTATTTAGGAGTCCAGAGCCAGGAGAGAGGAAGCTGGCAGCTCGATGTGGTTCTGATGGTCAGGGAAGGCGTTCTGGAAAAGGTGATACAACAGAACTTCCAAGGGTGGATAAGACACGGCTAGTTGAAGAGGGACTCAAAGTATGAGAAGTCTAGGAAACTAAAGGCTTATTTGGGGGAGGACAGGGAAGGGGGACCTTGGGAAGGCACCTGTGAATAGACCTACTGGATAGAGTGAAGAGAGAGATGAGAGTCAGACGAAGGGGCTCAGATGTACCTTCAGCTTAGCATTTGTTCTCCTGCCTAGATGAGGAGGCGCTGGGGCCCCCAGCAGTGGTTAGCGCAACTGCCACACACTCTCTGAGTTGGAGACCTGAGTCTAGTCCTAGACCAGCCTTGGCCGACTGAGCCTCTGTTTCCACATCCGTTTGCTTAGTCCAGCGCCACCATCTTCTGCCTGTGGTTGAGCTATTTTACCTTCATCCGACTTGACTGCTGCTTCTTGGTCAAACCAAAGTCAGGCGTGTAGGGCAGGGCAGCAGATGTTGTGTGGCAGCCAAAATCATACCAAGTCTGGGATTTAATTTTATACCTAAATTTAGCAGTTATTTTTGAGAAAATCCTCCCCATGTTTGGATTCAGATGTGTTAATGATGTTAGTCCTCTTATTTCCAAACTTTGGGTTTTGTACTACTCTTTTTCTCCTCCAGTTCATGAGCAGAAATAGGAAAATATTTTCAGTCAAGAAAAAAAAGGTACTTCTAAATATGGAACTATTACATTATAAAATATAATCAAGTGAAGTGAAACTTCTTACTGTTCTCCATGTATATTAAAAACTGATTTTATATTATGCAAAAAAAAAAAAGCTTACAGGCTTGTCTTTATTTTAAAAAGAAAGCAACAAAAGAAGAGAGAAAATTGTTTTCTTAGCCTTGCTGACTCATCATGATGAACTTCACGCTTGGGTTTAATCCATCCAAAGTGAAAGGTAACCACGAAGAAATGTCAAACCACTCAGTATGGAGAAGGTTCCACATGGTAACGTGGCTTCTACGATTGCTTGGTTTCTGCTTTTGTTTTCTGGGATTGGAATACAGAACAAGAGATGATAATAATTTTACTAAATGAGCTCGTCTGTGTAGATGCTGTCAGTATCCCTACTTTCTGGATGAGGAACAGAGAGTTTAACTGGCTGGGAGATGGCCGAGCCAAGGTTCACATCCAAGCAACTGGCCCCAGAATCCTTGCTTCTGACCACTCTGCCCTCCTGCCTATCTACTGTTTTAGGAGCAGTGAAGAGAGCCATGGGATCATCACACAAGGGTGGAGTTTGTGCCTGGCTAGTTGAGATGTATACATAGGCTGTTATTTTAATCATATTTGTGGTTAAAGATGAGAATGGAATGTTCTTAGTTTATTTTTTTCTTTCATTACCCATGACAGTTTAAAAAATTCCCATTTAAATTCCAATAATTTTCAGATATTCATTGAGCAGATACTTTATTGAGTACCTGCTGTATGCCTAGAGTATCATAGGCAGCGAGGATAGAGTTGTGAACGTGACAAAGAAGATTCCTTTGTGGAGTTTTCTAACATTCTGGTGGGAAAGATACAAAAAATACTTAAGCTGCCATGAAGAAAATTTAATTCAATCTCTGAAGAGATAGCATTTGTAGGAGGCAGACCTTAAGTGAGGTTTATAAGCTTTAGGAAGATCCAAGGAGGAGGTTCTAAGCAGAGGGTACACTTGGGGCAGATGCTGGCAGTGGGGGGAGCAGCAGGAAGGGAGTGAGTAAGGGAAGCATGTCAGAGACAAAGGAGGGAAGTGGACAGTGCTGTCACATAGGGCTTTTTGGGCCCAAAAAGATGGGCCCACTCAGATGGACATAGGGCAGGGAGCCAACATTCTCTTCATGTTGGCAGCTGTGTGGAATGACTTGTAACCCAAGAATAATCGTGGAAAGAGTGTTGCCCCCTATAATAACTTTCTAACTCACACTACTCTGATTTATATTTCAAAATTACTATTCAGGTCTATTCAACACCTCTCTCTTTTTTTTTTTTTGACTGATTTTTTTTTTTTAATTATTTATGATAGTCACACAGAGAGAGAGAGAGAGAGAGAGAGAGGCAGAGACACAGGCAGAGGGAGAAGCAGGCTCCATGCACCGGGAGCCTGATGTGGGATTCGATCCCGGGTCTCCAGGATCGCGCCCTGGGCCAAAGGCAGGCGCCAAACCGCTGCGCCACCCAGGGATTCCCACCTCTCTCTTTTTAAAAAATTTTTTTCTTTATTTATTTGAAAGAGAGACCATGAGCTGGGGAAGAGGCATAGGGAGACTCCCCAGTTAGCAGGGAGCCTAACGTGGGGCTTGATCTTAGGACCACGACCTGAGCCAAAGGCAGAGGCTTACCCAGCTGAACTTCCCAGGCACCGCATTCAACACCCTTTCTAGAAAAGTATTCTTTCTCATTTGTTAGTCATTAGAAGGTAGAAAATGATAATGTGAGCCCCCTACAGACAGAACGTAGCACTGCATCTTTTGATGATGGGGTCAAGCCTCCAAAATAGTTGGGGAAATAACGATGCTGAGGAATGGAACTTCAATTATCTTTAATTTAAAATAGCGGGAACAGATGTGAATTGACAGATGTGATTTGGCAGATGGCACAGTGAAACGTTTTCCCCAATATAGTATGGGTTCTCTCAGCTTTGGTTATTCTACTCTTTTGAATTTTATTTATATATTTACACACAAGCTTTCTCTTAAAAATATATGTTGTATCTATGTGACATTTGCCAGGAGTAATTTAAATGAAGGGGAAAGTTTAGAACTAAATATTTTATAGCTAGTTTCTGATTTTTTCTTATAATTTAAACATTTTACTTCCACCTTGAATGTTATTATAGATGAAAAAGAAATCATATACATATATGTATAGTGTGTGTGTGTGTATGTATTTTTTTTTAATTTTATCCAGTGAAGTTTCAGAAATAATTCTCCTTATATTTACATTCAGACCACCCGGATATTAGAAATTGAACCAGTATTCTTAAGACTTACAGTGAGAAAATTTTGTCAGATATAAGAAAATGCAGCAATCTCTTCAACTTGAATGTTTAAAAGAGCATCTATCTAGAGGAACATAGGGCAAGGGAGGGAAAAGTAAAACAAGATGAAATCAGAGAGGGAAACAAAGCATAAGAGCCTTCATCCTGAGGGTTGCTGGAGGGGGTGGGGGTGTTGGGTAACTGGGTGATGGGCATTAAGGAGGGCACATGATGTAATGAGCCCTGGGTGTTGTATGCTACGGACGAATCATTGCCCCTCCACCTCTGAAACTAATAATACACTATATGTTAATTAATTGAATTTAAAAAAATAAACCAAACAAAAAGAGCATCTGTTTCAGGGTTAACTCCACATTGATTCAGAATGGTTATATAATGAAATGTTATTTAAAGTTGGTTTTTTTTAATGTAATGAAAGTTATTGCCCAGAGGATCTCTGCATTTACAGTTTACAAAGAGTTAGATACTATATCATCGCCTAGATGTTTTCAGATGGTGGTTTGTGTGTATGAGTGTGCTTGGTGGACTCTGGGCTTCTCCCACCAGCTTCAGTCTTTGTCATTCTTCTGTATGAAGCCTTCACGTGAGCTTTGGTTGGAGAATAAGGTGTCTAATGCACAAGGCCTACCATGTAAAAAGAACTATCAATCAGGAAGTAATTTAATTTTTCTAGATTTATTCAGAAGGTACTTCAAAGATTGGAATTATAGACTAAAATCACCTTTAAAAAACTATCCTTTGTTGTTGTTGTTGTTGTTCGCTTTTTATGGATAACTGAAGAAAATTTGTTAAGCATTCTGGTTATTTGCAACCTGGATGAAGAGAAATGAACCAGAAGCCCTTCCTAACAGGATGTTTATTGCAATAAAAATTAGCAGTGCAATTTCTTATCAATCAGGTGTCTCACGTTTTATAAGAGTCATGCTACCCTAACTCCTCATAACAGTACAATGAACTCTAGTAACCGAAAGTTTTTATTGCCGATGACTTCACTAGACTTGTCTAGACAGCAGTTATTCTCTGAAATCACAGCATGTTAGGGCTGGAAGAGATTTAACAGAGATACCGTAATTTAAATGGCCTAAATGTTCTGTCTGCCATTGTAGCCATGGTTTTGGGGTTTGAGGGATGGTAAGACCAATGACTTCAGGCTGGAAAGTGGGAAACTGATAGGCATAAATATAGGAAGGGCCTAACTTTGGTTTTGGATGCAAATATAAACATATAAAAGTATCCTTCTCTGGAAAGGGCAGCAAATTTGAAGGGAATTTGATGTCTGCTTCGGTTTGTCAAAATGGGAGAGACTCCCTGGAGGTTCTACCTAGAGAAAGTATTGCAGTCAAATTCATAACCTTTTGGATTGACTCTCTTTGGCAAAGTAATGCCAGCTAAAACAAAATAATCCCTAGCGTTCTAATTTCTGCTAATGAAATCCATATGCTATCAGTTTTGTTGTCAGTGGGATTTGGATTGGCTCTGCATGGTTCCCCACCCTTCAGCCATTTTAATCCCATCAATAAAATGAGCAGTCAAGTAGAAAAACTGATTGACTAACAAACCTTTTAACTGGTTGTTTTGCTCTCCTGGCTATTGACATAGGGCTGCCAGCTACGATTTTTTTTTTTTAAGATTTTATTTATTTATTCATGAGAGACACACACAGAGAGAGAGAGAGAGAGAGAGAGAGAGAGAGAGAGAGAGAGAGAGAGAAACAGGTTCCATGCAGGGAGCCCAACGTGGGACTCGATCCCGGGTATCCAGGATCAGGCCCTGGGCCAAAGGCGGGGCTAAACCTCTGAGCCACCTGGGCTGCCCTGCCAGCTATGATTTGATGTAGAGCCTGAGTCTCTAATTCCACAGCTTTATGGGCCCATTGGTGGCAAAGACCAGAGTGGAGGTACTAGGCCAAAGGAGTTCAGCTGCTTTGATTGACTTAGATTTGGTCTGAGCACCTGGAATAAAAAATAGCCTTGTCTTTGAGACAAGTGTCTTGACACCTTTCTTTGATTTGGGTATTTAAACAATTGAATGGGTGGGACAGTTGCTACCTAAGGTAGATATTAGCTGAGCTTCTCATTAACTTTGTGAATGTCAGAAAGTGGCTTATGCCTGTAAGACTTTCTCTGGAGAAAGAACAGTAATGATTTCCTGATGATTTTGACTGGTTGGGAACAGACATTAAGTGCTTTGTATTTGGTGAAAAGTTTTCATGTGAAATGTATTTCGCTGCGATCCTTGTGACAAGGAGTGAATAACTTGCGTCTCCCTCTGTCCTATTTCTGTAGGAAGCCGCCCTCTGTAGACAGCTCCCCATGGAAGCCGAGACTCTGGCCACCGTTCAGGCTGCTGTCAACCCGCCAGCCATGACCCCAGACATGAGATCCATCACTAATAATAGCTCTGATCCTTTCCTCAATGGGTAAGTTAACGTTTTGGAGCGACTGACTTATTTTTGCTTTCTTTATTATGTGGTCTAGAGCATAATGGGTCTTTGTTTATGTCGGGGAAAGGTAGGGAGCTTGGAGGTTGGGGTGGGGATAGAGGCAAGCTGTCCATTTCCTGATGTTGGCAATTGTACTATGATTATGTAAGATGTCCTTGGGGAAGCTGGGTGAATGGTGCACGGGAACTCTGTACTCTTTTTACCTCTTCTTTGGGGGTCTAAAATTATTTTACAAAAAAATAAAATAAAAGTATTTTACGATAAAAATTCTAATTAAAACAAAGGGATGCTGTTTTAAAATATGAAACATATGAACAGAAGGAAAGGATAATTTGCCAGAAATATGTTCATGAGTTAGAAGTAGTCAAACCTTAATTGTAGCTTTTGAAACCCAACTAAAGGGCAGTTGTCTATTTCCTGTGCCTTTTCTGCCCTTGCAGAGGCTTGTAGCAAACAAATACAAGTATGAAAGTTAGTGAAAACAGAAAGAGAGGTAAAAACAAACAGTAACTGAAATAATGAAGAAAAGGAATTTTTAAATTGTTGATTTAGAAGTATTACAAATATACAGGAAAATACAAAGAATATCCTAAGATTTACCCAGGTATCCAACACCCAGATTTGCCATTCTTCCATAGATCTTATTTTTTATTAATGTATTATAGTTGATATTGAAACCATCCCCACCACCACTGAAATCTGTTTCTTTTTCTTTTTCCCTGCCTCGTAGAAGCCACTATTCAGAAATTGGTGGGTGGGGGGCACCTGGGTAGCTCAATGGTTGAGCGTCTGCCTTTGGCTCAGGGCGTGATCCCGGGGTCCTGGGACTGAGTCCCCCACAGGGAGCCTGCTTCTCCTTCTGCCTCTCTGAGTCTCTCATTAATAAATAACCAAATAAAATATTTTTAAAAATAATTTAAAAAAAGAAAGAAATTGGTGTGTGTCCATCACACATTTTTATACCGCCTTTGCTTCGTTAGCATGTGCATTCATAAGCAATATTCAACATTGTTTTCTTTTTTAAAAAATTAACATAAATGGTATCATATATGCAGAACAGTGTTCACATTATTATTTTGAGATAAAAAAGGAAGTCAGTGTCAATTTACTACAACGGCCAGTGTTATTTGCCTTGTCTTTTAATTTCATTGACATTGGTGTGCAGGTTTTACAGTTAAGGAGAGGTGCAAAGTCGGCCTCCGTCCATTGCCTGGAAAGTTGAGCAGCATGACAGGAGTGCACCAGCTTAGGGGTTTCGTGACTGTGTTTTAATTTTGGAATTTCTTGGTGTGGGCTTGCATTGAAGTTTCTCCACCCTTTGCTCTGCAGGGGGCCCTATCACTCAAGGGAGCAGAGCACTGACAGTGGCCTGGGGTTAGGGTGCTACAGTGTCCCGACGACTCCAGAGGACTTCCTTAGCAACGTGGACGAGATGGACACAGGTGGGAGCAAAGCCTGCGAGTACCTGGCAGTGTGTTTGCATTTTTAAATCGTCCCTTCAGTCGTCTGAGTTCTAAGTCCAACCAGAAACACCTATTCTCAGCAGTGACACAAAATAACCACTGAAAAGCCACCCAAAACCTAGGCACTATTAATAAATTCTAGTCCCTTCTCTCCATAGTTGATACAAATAGAGTTTTATATACAAGCATAGAATTTTGAATTCTTTTCTCCCTCCTTCCTTCCCTCCCTCCTTCTCTCTCTTTTCTTTCCTTTCTCTCTTTCTCTCCCTTTTTCTCTCCCTCTCTCACTTTCTCTCTTTCTCTGTCTTTTATTCCTTTCTTCCTTCCTTCTCTCCCTCCTTTCTTTGTCTCTTCCTCCCCCCTTGCACTCTCCTCTCCTCTCCTCTCCTCTCCTCTCCTCTCCTCTCCTCTCCTCTCCTCTCCTCTCCTCTCCTCTCCTCTCCTCTCCTCTCCTCTCCCCTCCCCTCCCCTCCCCTCCCCTCCCCTCCCCTCCCCTCCTCTCCTCTCCTTGCTCCATATAGCCTCCTGCTTCCACAGTGGGATATTATGCTGTTCTAGCATTCAATTGTAGTGTATGGGCCACTCTTTCCCCTGAGAAGTGGGACTGCTTTATAATCTACCATTGTGCAATTTTTTTTTTCGTGTCATTCACTACATTCGGGAAGCAATTGGCAGCAGGCATTTGGAAAGCTAAGCCCCTCAAAAATTCTGAATTGTCAGCTCCAGGTCCCAACATGGTAACGATGTCCTCCTTCAGCAATTAAACAGAAGAGTCAGGGTACCTTTGACCTAAGCCCCAGCCTGCCCCCCTCCTTCAGGCCAGGCCCAGCTGGCTTCTGGTCCTGTCCACCCTCCTCTTCTCAAGGAGTGAGGCCTCCAATTGCAAAAGCCAAATTTGGCCTTATTAGTCAAATCTAAATTTAATTGTAAAATCTTAAACTCCCAGAGGATAGTCTAGAACCAAAAATAAATGATGGCTGAGGGGTCCACTATTTGGAATGATTCATGCGAGTTTCTCTTACGCCATCATTGATGACAGGAAATTAATTGTCCTGTGATGAAAAGAAGTCCCTTCCCCGATGCCGTTGTCCACAGTGCCTGTGTTTGTTAACTGTGTTCTTAGATGAGTACTCTTTGTGCTCTGAAGCTTAACCACCGGTCAGACATGAGTCAAAGTCAACCAGGCCCCTTGGGAGGTTGGAGTAGGTGCTTTGGGGTCTCTCTGCAGGTTGTCATCGATGTGTTTAGAGGATAGCACAGACTGTCTTGTGAGGAGTCACATGGGAATAGTTTGAAGTGTTTGTTTGGTTATTCTTTGATTTATTACTTTGGGTTTCTTCCCTCTGGCCTCCCTTCCTCACTTTCTTCATCTCTCTATTTTTTGGTGTGAGATTTATTTTGTCCTCTTTGGAACAGCCTTATGAAGTGGCTCCTTCCTATATTTAATAATTGTTTGCTTTCATCTTTTAAACACTGGGAAGCCAGTAAGTATATATATATATAAAGTTAAATAAAAGAGACTCAGGAGATTTAAATCTCAGGCTGACTATGGCTTTTAAAAATGGCCTCAAAGTAGGGAATATTTTGAAACCAAAATGTGGAATGAAGTGGTGTCCTGGAAAGAACATAGGCTTTGTAGATAGGCAACCTAAATTGAATCTGTGTCTCCACTTGTTGATAGTGACTTTGAGAAAATGACATAACCTACAAGGGCTTTGGATTTCTCACCAATAAGTGGGAGTTACATGCTTCCTTCATGGAGTTGTAGGGAGTCATGAGATCACACAGTCTGGCCCCAAATTCTCTTCCTCCCCTTCTGAGAGGCTGAAGTCATGGACAAATTGAACTTGATAAATGCTAGACTTCCAAGTTTAACCTGGTTAAGTGAGTGTCAGCCCGTAGAGTTTAGGGTCATGTCTGTGAAGTCTTTCTAGGAAGTAGGCATGAACCTTCTCAGGAAAAGACATGAAATACAGTAATAGGATGAGGAAAAGCTGGGGTCTGGGCACAGGTTCCCGGTGTGGCTAGAAAAGGTCTGTTAGATTCACTGACCACAGGTTGAATGGAAACAAGCCAGCTAAGCACTCCCTTTGCAAATCACACATGGAAACAACAGCTGGATGTGGTGTGGAATAGCAAGAGCAAAGACCTCTAGAAGAGGTCATCCACTCTTCTAGAATATTCTGCAATAACCGTACCCTTTTCAGAACTGCCTGGTTTTTGTTTCACCTGCTTTTTATTTATTTTTATTTATTATTTTAATTTTAAGATTTTTAAAAATTTATTTATTCATGAGAGACACAGAGAGAGGGAGAGAGAGAGAGAGAGACAGAGAGAGAGACAGAGACACAGGCAGAGGGAGAAGCAGGCTCCATGCAGGGAGCCTGACTGGGACTCTATCCCAGGTCCCCAGGATCATGCCCTGGGCCGAAGGCAGGCGCTAAACCGCTGCACCACCCAGGGATCCCCGTCTCCTGCTTTTTAAATGAATAAAACTGTTAAAGACCAAAAAGATCACTAGGCGATTACCAAGTTGATCCAAAGAGAGATATTTTAAGATTGTAAACCTTAACGAAAAATCTCATAACTAGTCTCCTCATGGTTTCCATGTCTGAGGAGAAAAGATAGAGAAATTCTTTAAAATAGATTTTGTGTGGCTATATAAAAAAAAAGGTATTCTTGATTTATTAGAAGATTTATATAGGAAATCAATAGAGATGAAGGGTTCTAACTGGAGATGAGGAAAAAAGACACGCTGCGCTTTAGATCATAGTTTTTCAGGGCAGATTTTTTTTTTTTTTTTTTTTTTTTTAAGGCTCATTTCCATCTGTTACATTCTAGTGGGTAGTAAAAGTTATTTTGGATTTTCTGTTCTATTTTGATGTTTTCCAGTATCAGTAACACTATGTTGAGTTCATGTCAAATTTCATTTAATTTTCAAATTACTGCTTTTTGTGATGAAAATCCTCTAAAATATTGCCAAGAGTTGTTGATATTGTACGAGTTACAGAAGAGCTATTGAGCGTTGCTATCACCAAAATGCAAGTTTGATCACGTTTCCCTCATCTCTTGGAAAGATGCAATGCATGTGGTTAAAATGAATTTTCTCCGATTTTCCTCAGAAAAATGACATTTTTATGCACAGTTTCAGGAAGGCTACTGACACAAGGATACTTATAGGACACAAAAGCTAATTACAAATTACAAATGATTCTAGGGTGGAAGCTGGTGTTAGTTACCAATGCTCCTCAGCCTCTGAGGTATATTTTATCCCTTCAGAAAATTGATCAGGGCTATTTGAATTAACCAGTTGTTCTGATATTGGGTGCTCAACAATGATTGAGTTCCCAGGTTCTTCTTTCTCTTAGCACAATCAGCATTCATTGCATTTTTGTATTTATATAAGTTTGTTGGTATGAGCAATGCCCAGAACTGTGGATGTGTGGCAGACATTATATGGTTCTTTACTCCATCGTGTGAAGAATGTGCCCATAATCTCAGTTTCAGTTGGGTACACTGGGTCAGACACGTTAAGTGTGTTTGAGGCCTCACAGCTAAAAAGCCCAGTCCACTGGCACAAAGATCAGTATGTTTTCTCCTACACAATTATATATAAAGAACATGTATTCCTCGGCCACCTGGGTGGCTCAGTGGTTGAGCATCTCCTTTGGCCCAGGGTGTGATCCTGGGGTCTGGGGATCGAGTCCCTCATCGGGCTCCCCGCAGGGAGCCTGCTTCTCCTTCTGCCTGTGTCCCTGCCTCTCTCTGTGTGTCTCTCATGAATAAATAAATAAAATCTTAAAAAAAAAAAAAAGAATATGCATTCTTCATGTCATAGCCCAGACATCTCATTTTCTTGGAACAGTATTTTCTCAACTGTGTTCTGTGGACTCCAGTTCCATTAGGATATCGATTCTACCAGAATAGGGTTGGATGATTAAAAGAGTTTAGGTAATAGTGGCCTAAACAAAAAGTAAAACAGATCTCTTTACAACTTGACTTCTTAGAGCCTTCATATGCTCATGTGGGTTGTGACTTGTACACATTGTGAGAAAAGTAGATAGTTGTATGGTGCCAGGTGTGTGTGTGTGTGCGTGCGCACGCGTGCGGGGGAGGGGGTGATGTGCAGAATTTGCTTTATAAAATACTTTGAAAACGATCCCTAGAGCCATCGATGAAGACAGCTCTTTAATAACATGGTTAAAGTAAACTCCTAAGTGTTGTCTTTGAACATAAAGAGGAATGACATGGATAAATATAAGCTTAACAATTAAGTCCTTAGAGTATAACTCGATGATAAGGTATTTATTACGGGGTGGGGGGCCCTCTACTCTTTCACAAAACTGCTCTTCATGCAGCTGTCATGGGAGGGCATAGACCACAGGTCCCATCCACAGGGCCTTCCTGTGCTTTTCTCCTATCTTGGGCTTATCCCTTCTGGGCAGTGTCTTCCCGGGACAAATAAAGATTGACCCGGCATCTCTGCATCTCTTATGAGTGAGGATCACCAACTCAATCCTAGGAAGGTGGTAGCTGTAATTTTTCACAGAGGTGAAATATTTTAGACCTGCAGTGATAGAATCTTCTGTTTAAATGTAAGCACTGTGGAAATGAAGATGAGAGTTGTGTTAATGCTTCAGGAGCTTAAAAAAACGGAATTAAAACGATCTTCCTTTGTTCTGTTATAGGAGAAAATGCAGGACAGACACCCATGAACATCAATCCTCAGCAGACCCGTTTCCCGGATTTTCTTGATTGTCTCCCGGGAACAAATGTTGACCTAGGAACTTTGGAATCTGAAGATCTGATCCCCCTCTTCAATGATGTAGAGTCTGCTCTGAACAAAAGTGAGCCCTTTCTAACCTGGCTGTAATCAATACCATTGTAACGTGGATGCAGCCGTGACCTGACATTTCCTGGGCCTCTTGGAAAAAGCAATGGAGCAGAGTAAGTCTGCAGGTGTACCACTTTCTGCCTCCATGACTCAATGCTCCCTCCTTTCCATGTGGCCAGTTTAATCATTGCCTGGATTTGATTGACAGTAACTTAAGTTAAACGCAAATGAATGCTCTATTTTCATTTTCTGCAGGCCTGCATCCCTGTGATGGGCTATGCAAGAATTGCTTCTGCAGAACTGAGAATGCAGAATTGCTTCTCTGTTTTTCTCTCTGCTGCCCCATAACTAAGCTTTAGGGGTGTCAGTTGAAATTTGTGCATCCATTGATTATAAACCATAAAAAGCCGACCACAGGCAGTGACTTGTGACAGGCAGCTCGGTCCAGGAAATGTACACGAAATTAGACCTGATTTGCAGTTTTAGAAACTGTATTAATGACAGTAGTACCAAATGCTTTAAAAAATATTTAACGTGAGCTTTAAAAATCATTGTATGGATAGTAAATCTCTGCTGTATGGAATACAATGTAGTTTTGAATCCATGCTGGTTCTGATGGTTCTTTTACTCTGTATCTGCAAAGGCACACATGGTCCTATTGTAGTTTGGCCTTCCTCATTACTTTACTGCGTAGTGTCTAGACAACTCTTCCTTCCAGCAGGAGAGGAGCAGGAACCTGAGTCACAGTTCCTACACTTACAGATCTTATGAAAGAGACCAGTTTGGTACTAATTATGAGCATTTGTTAAACAAAACTTTTGTTTTTTAATTACAAGTTGGATTTTTTAAAAAAATTGCAGCTTAGAATTTGATGTTTATTTTATAAAAAGCACTCTAATTTTGTAGCTGATGACAAAGGGCAGCCAAATATTTTTGATCAATCAGTGGCAACTGTATTTTTGTCTTTTGAAAACTGTTCTGAAAACATCAGGACAACATAGCTTCCAACCTGACAGCGCACACAGTAAACTGTTGCTTTTTAAATGCTGAAGCCTTATCAGTTTTGCTTTCCAGATTTCAAGTGTTTAAAATACTCTTATCTATGAAACTGTTTGAAGGATGAAGCAGATCTCTGACTGACGTGTAAAAAAAAAAAACAACCCTCTGAAGGGTGTATGGTGGAGACACGTGTTTCTGAATTCAGCAAAATTGATTCCTAAGTATGTTATCCTAACCGTGTTTGCTACAGTTGGTATAAAAAGGCATGAAATATGTACTCAATACCTCTTATGTAACCAAAAACATTTTTTTTTTATTAGCTTTTAAGGACTGAGAGAGAGCATCAGGTTCCCCCAGGCATGCAACTCTGTCTGCATTGCCAATGAAGTCCTCGATTGTTTAATATTTTGAACTGACATTATTTATAATCTATGAATTTAATATCTTTTTGGAAAGACATGAATAGTTCAGGTCTCTGAGAGGAACCTTCAATTCCCAAGGGGGCTTAGATCTATTGGGGAATCCTAAGTAAGATCCTCTTCAATCTACCAGAACATAGACAGGCAGAAAATATTTTTAATCTTGTTGGAAAGAAGGCAAGTGAAAAGGTCAGAGATGAGGTAGTCAAGTCACGGTATGCAGTGGAAGGATACTAGTTGTGAAATGGAAACAGACAAGTGATAGTCCCCCACAAGCAAGACAAGCAGGAGGTAGGAGAGGTGCCCAAAAGAACAAAGCAACAAGTTCCTACAACTTTTATACCAAAAGACTCTGTTGTGGAAGAAAGGGCTTTGGTGCACTTTATATGGAAGAAGGGAGGGGCAGGGCTGGTGTTGCCCTGAGCATGTCTGTGGACAAGAGCATAAGCCTGCTGTTGCTTCCAACACAATGAAGTGATTTTTTTTTCCTGAAGGACCCATAATTTCTGTTCCTGACTCCTTTTCTCTCCCTGAGCGCTCTGAGAGAGAGGGGGGTGGATGTTTATGTTGCTACTAAATTGAAGGGAGCACTATTTCTTTTTCTCTTTTATGAGCAATAATTGCAAAAAGAGTTGTACATTCTTTCTAAGAAAAACAAAAAACAAGGGACCTAACAAAACTGAGCAGTGTTACTGTATTTTTTAAAAATATTTTTATAGACTCCTTTTCAGGTTATTAAGTGTAAAAGAAACGGATACCCCTCTTTTTTTTAAAGTAGCTAAAACATCGGTGATTTGTATTATCAATTTTTAGAAGTAATTTCCTAGTAAGCTTGTGGCATTAGAAAATACTAGAAGAATTTTTTTTTAGTGAAATTAGTTGAAACATTTATTAATGAACATAACAAATATTTTTCCAGAATTGAATATGAACCATGACTGCGTGTTTACTAATAGACAAAGCCAGATGTAATTTTTTTTGTTTTGTTTTTAAGGCCAATAAAATAATGGCCTTCATTAAAGAACACTAAAGCTAGAAATCTAAAAGTAAGAACAACTTTTTAAAGGTTTTTTTTTTTTTTTCCTATCATTGTAAGTGTTAAGAGCCCTACAGAATCCATGATAAGGTGCTATTTATATTTCTTATTAGAATAAGAACTGCCAGGATATCTAGTCTTCTTAGTCCTCCATCAGTAAATGTCAACATTTCATCCATTCGCTGTGCCACAGAAAAGGCATATTAAAAATTTGAAATGGAAAACTCATTGCCGAGATCTTTCTTTCATGGTATTGTTTTCCTGATAAAACAATTTTCTTGAAGTGAATACATCGTCAAAACCGATTTGCAATTCTCCTAAACCCGAGTAATTGTTCATGTTTCACCGGAATATTTAGGATGTGAAAGGCAGTTTCTTTCACTGATGGGACAACAGGTGGGCAGCGCACAAAGCCTGTAGCGTCCCAGGCCTGATAGAAGCGCTCTCTGTGGAAGACAGTGAGAGAAGTGTTGCTAATTTTAAGTGGTGTTCTTATGACATGATTAGAAAGTAACTTCTAAAGGACAACTTTTATGGAAAAAAATAAGCTGTTAAAAAAAAAAAGGAAATGTAGATTAATTGGGGAAAATGGGCGATTGATGGAGACCGTTTCCCTAACACACTACATCATTTATGTGCTAGTACTTTAACTTTTTAAGAAAATGTACTTCTACGTTTTGTACTCTGACATATGTGTGTTTATTTTTTAATTGAGAATGCTGTGCCTCCAGAAGGCATGCAGCCAAATCAATCCTATCAAACCATTTTACCTGGAGTTTGGTACTGGTTTTTACTTCTCTGATTCTGTATAAGAAAAATAAATACAATTGAATTTCCACTTGGAGCCTTTGTCTTTTCATGGTTTGTGTGTGTTCCTTTTACTGGAGGCTTTGGGTGGTACTGAAGGAGGGCTTATGTAACCCTCCTGGCAGACAATGAAAGAAAGAAAATTTTGTAGGCCAACATTGTTTTGGCTCAAATGTCTAGTCTCCAATATTCTAAATATCCACAGAATTCTGATTTCCCCTTTATTTGAAGGAACCCACCGAGATTTTTTTTTCAAGTGTGTACATATGTAATTCATATATTTTATATATATAGTTTACATATAATACATTTTTTTTTTAAATCACACTGTCCTTCTAACACTTTCACAGATTGGACTGAGACGTCAGAACTATGGGATTCTCAGTCCTTCCTCAGTTGTTAAAAATACCGTGTGGCTTCTTGTTGTCAAAGCTAAGGACAGCTTATCATTTATTCTGAGTGTGGGCTTGTGATGGTATATTTTCTCTGTCCCTTGAGTCGTTTGATTCTCACTGTTGTAATACCTTTGTCCAGTCCACAGAAACATTAGGTGAGAGCAAGTGAAAGGGTGTTTTCTAGCAGAAGCTAAGCAACAGAAAAAAGGGATCCTGGTGAGAACAGCTTACTAACACTGCAGAGCCTTAAGTCTCATGCATTCTTTTTTAAAAAATTAAAAAATTTTTTTTAATTCCAGGATAATTAATGTACAGTGTTTTATTAGTTTCAGGTGTACAATGTACTGATATTGTAATGATTCTCTGCATTACTCCGTGCTCATCATCATAAGTGTGCTCTTAATCCCCATCACCTATTTCATCCATTCCCGCCACCCACCTCCCCTCTGATAACCATCAATCTGTTCTCTAGAGCTAAGGGTCTGTTTTTTGGTCTCTTTTTTGCTTTGTTTTGTTTCTTAATTTCTACACATAAGTGAAATCATATGGCATTTGTCTTTCTCTGACTTATTTCATTTAACATTATACCCTCTAGATCCATCCATGTTGTTGCAAATGGCAAGATTTCATTCTTTTTTATGACTAATATTCTAGCATGTGTGTACACCACCATTTCTTTATCTACTCCTCTATGGATGGACACTTGAGCTGCTTCCATAATTTGGCTATTGTAAGTAATGCTGTATATACACACAGGTGCATATATCTTTCCAAATTAGTGTTTTTACATTCTTTGGGTAAATACCCAGTAGTGGAATTACTGCATCACAGGATAGTTCTATTTTTGATTTTTTTGAGGAACCTCCATAGAGTTTTCCACAGTAGACGTACCAGTCTGCATTCCCATCAACACTACCCAAGGGTTCCTTTTTTCCACATCCTCATCAACACTTGTTTTTTACATTGTTGATTTCAGCCATTCTGACAGGTGTGAGGTGGTATTTTATTGTGGTTTTGATTTGCATTTCTCTGATGACGAGAGATGGTGAGCATCTTTCATGTGTCTGGCCATCTGTATGTCTTCTCTGGAGAAATGTCTGTTCATGTCTTCTGCCCATTTAATTGGATTATTCGTTTTTTTGCTATTGAGTTGTGTAAGTTCTTTATGTGTTTTGGATACTAACCACTTATCAGTTGTATCATTTGCAAATACCTTCTCCCATTCAGTAACTTGTCTTTTACTTTTTTTGGTTATTTTCTTTGCCGTGCAGAAGCTTTTCATTTTCATGTAGTCTCATGCGTTCTTTTTAAAAACCGTATTTCATCATCACTGCCAAGTTAACGTACTCATTATTGAAAATGTTATAAATACCAACATGTATAAAGTAAAAAGTGAAACTTCTCTATCTCCCAAGTCTCATACTTTAAAAAAATGTATAAGATTTTTTTCCTATAGTGTAAGTTGGATTTTTTAACAGAAGAAAAATAATTATGCATACTATTTTCAGTCTTTCATTTTTTTTCTCTTAACAATGGGAATGATATTACTAATAGTTACTGAGCATTTACTATGTGCCAACCACTACGCAGAACACTGATATGTATTATCTAATCTAATCTGTATATTGACCCGCACACATTCAATAATATTATCCTTACTTTATAGATGAAGAATTTGAGAGGTTAAATCTTTTGCGTAACATTACACAGTAAGCCACAGACCTATCCAATACCTCATGGGCATATTTCCATGCCAGTACATATAGTCGTATACTGGATCATTTTTTTAACAACTAATATTTTGCATGGATGTCCCCTATTGCTAGCCGGTTGATTATTTTTAGTTTTTGCCTTTACATATAGTGCTGTACTAACTAGCCTATTCTTGTATGAAGAGAACAGGGGAAAAAAATCATTATATCACGTGATCTTAAATTTTGATAGATTCGGTCAAATATTTTTGAAAGAAAGGACTGTACAAATTTATACTTCCAGTAACAACAAATGCAAAGGCCTGTCTCATTGTTTCGAGTCTGGTGCTGAATTTTGCCTCTTTTTTGTTTTGTTTTGTTTTGAAGATTGAGAAGTTTTCCTATAAACATGCAGTTTCAAAAATAAATATAGTCAAATTTGATTGGAGTAAGAGTTAACAAGAGTTCTGGATTTTTTTTTCCCTCACTGTACATTCTATAAAATATTTGGGAAGATATGTAGAATATATGAAGTTCAAAAATTGAACGAAAAATGTATCTATGGGACACCTGGGTGGCTCAGCAGTTGAGCATCTGCCTTTGGCTCAGGGCGTGATCCTGGAGACCTGGGATTGAGTCCCACATTGGGGTCCCTGCGTGGAGCCTGCTTCTCCCTCTGCCTGTGTCTCTGCCTCTCTCTGTGTGTCTCTCATGAATAAATAAATAAAATCTTAAAAAAAGGAAAAGTGTATTTGTATGTATGTATTGGAAAATGATGACTGCAATAAAGTTAGTGAATACACATATCAGCTCACATTGTTACTAATTTATTTATTTATTTATTTATTTATTTATTTATTTATTTATTTATTTCTGTAGAGAGAACTATTGACTCACTCTTAATTCTATATGGGTGGAAAATGTCCTGTTACTGTCCTGTTGTATTTCTTTTTATTTTCAGTTTGGATTTCTTAATAGTGAAATGGATTGATTTTCTCATAATGCTATTGTCTCTAGTAAGTGATGTCAGTTCTCCACCTAGATCACCTTAGATTCCTTTTTACTGTGTTAGACACCCCATCCCCCACCCCGGTGTGTTTTTGCTTCCAACAGCGAACATCTGTGGCTCTTTTAAAAAGGACTGCAGTCACTTTGCAGTCACATGCAGAGAGCTAGCTGCATAGGCATTTACATTCTACAGCATGACCTTTAGCCAACGACAGGTGGGTATGTAACTTAGATTGTCAAAGTCCCCCGTGGGTAGAGACTGCCTTGTTCAGGACTTGGCCCGAGAGCACATTCTTGTTTTCTTTCCTCCCTCTTTCCTGTTTCCCCCACTCTTTTACCAGTTTACTCTGTAAATACCCAATTCCTTGAAAATTCCTTTCTTGAATATCACTTCTTTAGTAAATCACTTGTACATGAGTCCTTGTATCAGGGTGTGCTTCTGAGAACCAGATCTAAGCTAGTATCTGGAATATACAACAAACTTGCATGTCAATGAGAAAAACAAACAGTCTAATAGAAATATGGGCCGAGGATATGAATTGAAAAGGTATAGGACAGGGAACTGAGTGCCAAATAACTTGCCAACTTTATTCCAATCAGGAAAATGGAAATTCGAGAGTAGTGATAGAACATTTCATTTCTAGCAAACTGCAAAATTAAAAAGACTGATGACACCAAGTGTTAGCTAGGGTGTGGGGAGACGGGAACACTTCACACACTGTGGCAGTGTAAATTGATAAAAGCCTGAAGCTGGCCACTGGGTCTGTTTTGCTGACCACCATATCCCCGTTGTATTCCCCAAGCAAGGGAGTAGTTTCAGAGGGGACATACAGGGAAAAGGGGCTGCAAAATAGAAGAGAGAGAACTTTCTAGATGATCTAGCTGAGTAAACAAATCTATCACTAATCAATGGGATGACAGGCATTGCAGCCACGCTCGCTCATAGCTGGGACTTGTACATTCATAGTGTATCCGAGTTCCCATTTTCTTTTCTTTTAGGATTGCAATCTTGGAAATTTACATACTTGTATTTTCAATTAAAACAATTACAGCTACCAAATTTCAGATTTTTTTTCCTTGGGACACTGGTTTTTTAAAATTACGACTAATATTGTGTGGATATCAAAGCTCCCAGATATATAATGGACTTATCTTCCATTCGGTGCACATATGAAGGTGTTAATACGTGCAAGGTTAACATCTAGAGAATTTCTGATATCTGCCTTGCTGCCTGGAATAGTTCAATACATGTAACGCTCGCTCTAAAATGAATATAAAATTAAGATCAGACCCATTATGTCATGTTAAAGACTTTTTGGATGAGTTTCTGGTCACTAGAGCTACAAGGGTCTGTGAATTCTGGCCCTAAAACAGAATGCGTTTATTCCAGGGATGCCTCAGAAGGTCGGATATATTCAAGTCCTCAAAGGAGAACTGCTTACAACTTTCTCTGGAATGCCCCCAAATTTCAAGATTCACCCAAACAATTAGCCAATGCATTTTATTTTATTTTTTCACTGTCTCTAAAAGCTCTGAGAAATTGATCCCAGCTTTAAGCGTTGTTCCCAGTAAATTTGCTCACACATTTTACACCTAATTCCAGTTGGCTCATAGATTCACCAAGACTCTTCTATTGACCTTAGACTTTGCAATTCTTTCCTATAAGCTGTCCTTTGAAATACGTCCCATGTAGTAATTTAAAAATGTGAGATGATCGATAAAGACGCAACTGTAGTTCACACAGATGTATAAATTATGTTTAGAAATAATAATTTGCAGGGGTCACAGCGTTTACCATAAAGTTTTCTATGTCCTAAAAGGACTCTTCTCCTTGTAAGTCATTAGCTCATATTTGTAATTGAACAAAGTGATGCATGTCTCATGTTTACAGTTTGAGGACCAGAAGTAGGGTGAACAAGTGTCCTGGTTTGCTTCGGACAGAAGGGTTACCCTAGATTCTGGACTTTCAGTATTAAAATTGGGAAAGTCCCAGCAAACTGGTAAACTTGAAAAGTATGCATCACGTACTCATTGGCAGGACTGGCTACATAATTTGTGGGACCTAGTGCAGAATGAAAATATGGGGCCCTTGCTCAAATGTACTAAGAATTGACAATGGAGCATTAAACTGTGGGGCTCCTGGGAGGGTGCAGCCCTCTGTAATTGCATAGGAAACATCCTGAAACCAGCCTCATTCATTGCAATCCTGCAAATCAAAGGATTTCCTGTGCTAGGATCTCTCTCTGTAAGAATAAGAAAGAAGAGGCTGACATTAAAAAAGAAATAATTACAAGAATTGAGCTGGGAAATTGTCAACGTTTTCTTCTGAAACAACCTCTTGTCAAATCTTCCAGATAGTTGTTTTTCCAGTAGTAGAGAGAGTTAAGGTAGGTCTGAGGCCCCTGGTCCTAAGCCAGATTTAGTTTCTCCCAAGAGTGTTAACATAAGACTCTTAGGATCTTCTTTGATATCTCCTGACATTGTCAGGGTCAGTAATAGTCAACAACCACCAAATATATATTGAATTCATTCATTCATTCATTCATTCATTCATTCATTCATTCATCACTGTACTTGCTGAGCCCCTGCCATCTTGAAGGTACTGAATAAGCACTGGACAAAACAAGGATGAAGAAAACTCAATCCTTTTTCTACAGGAGCCATATATTTAATCAGGACCCTATATTACGGGGCAAAGAATAATGTATTCTTTTTATTTTCAGTTTGGATTTCTTAATAGTGAAATAGAATGAATAATGGGAACCCAGAGTAGGGAAGGAAGAAGAGGAATGAACAGCCTCAAAAAGGACATGGAGTGTCAGTCTTAGCTTCAAGGAGTTTCCCAGGCATTTCAGGGAACAGCATATATGAAAGCCCAAAATTTTGAGTGCTGAGAAGTTCCATGGCCCTGAAAGGACAGTGTAGGAAGGCAGTGAGGCAGGAGAACGTGAGTAAACAAATAAAATAGATGGATTTAACCCCTCAAAGGGGTTTGAATGCTTTGTTCCGGGGTTGGAGAAGCTGGTGGCCTTCTCTGAGGACAAGGGCTATTTGGTGCTGTGAGGATAGGAAGAGATTGAAATCACAGCCTCTGCCTCCAAGCAGATAACATACTACTATGTATTTAGCATCAAGCATATGCCAACATTGTTTCGGAGCGGAAGAGATCACTAAAGGGCCTGCTGGTGAGGCAAGATCATGGCAGTGGACAGAGAATCCTAGGACCCGGAACTGGTAAACAAAGGTGTGGAAGCATAAAATGGAAGAGAAATACAATATATTTTTACAACCCATTGTGTTCCAGGAGCTAGTCTCTGAGTTTCTCTGTGTATCTGTGTTTATTGTGGTACCATGACACTTTTAAAGTCATTTAAACAGAATTGAAATCTTTGTAATATTGACTCTTTCTTTTCAAGTGCATTTATTTTCTTAACATCCTCAAAGAATGAGGATGAATAGACAAAAGGCAAACGAATAAATTCCCCTAAAACCTCAGTCCTGGAAGTCATGCACTAGGGCCAGCTCCATCAGAAATGACAGATATATACTTGACCCTGGAACAGCACATGGGACTAGGGGTGCCAACCCCTAGTGCAGTCAAAAATCGGTTTAAAACATTTGACTCCCCCAAAACTTAACTACTAATAGCCTACTGTTGACTGGAAAGCATTGCCAAGAGCAAAAACAGTGAATGAACACATATTTCACATGTTATATATACCCTATACTGTGTTCTTACAATGAAGTAAGCTAGAGAAAAGAAAACAGTATTAAGGAAAATCATAAGGAAAACACATTTACAGTACTATACTGCATTTATAAAAACAAAAAGCAAAAGAAACAAAACCATGTATAAGTGGACCCATGCAGTTCAAACCTGTACTATTCAAGGGTCAAGTGTAAATGTGCTCTCTGGAAATTCACTTAACTTTCCTGGGTGTCATTTATTATTTTCCTTAGCTATAAAATGCTCATTTTCTCATGACACTAAAATCCTCCCATTCCATAATCTTCCTTAGTGTTTGAACAGATTTTCTACATCGAGGAGATAGGTCGATTTGTGTCATGTCCACAAAAAACACACTCTTTTCTTATAGCTTTTTTTTTTTTTGAGTCCAATAGTTGTAACATTTTAACTACGACTCTAATCCCCCAAAGTAATATAATTTCAACAAGCATGTTCATCACTGCTGGACCAGAGGCTCTGACATTTCCATCATTGAGATTTAGGGACTATTCCTAGAAAAAGATCTCACTCAAGTCTCTCACTTGGGTAATGAGGCTGTGACTAATGGGGCTCTGGATGGAGAAAATTAATTTTCATGATTAGTAAACGATTAATAATCAGTAATCCCCTAATGCTCTGGGAAGAGAATTCATTTATGGAATTAACATAGAGTAAAATCAGAGTTTCAGAGAATGAGAGCAGGAAAGCCCTAACAGGGAAAGTTGAAGTCCAGCACATCCCACGCAGCATTGCAAGTCCTGGAGAAGGTGGGTGTGTGAGCATTAAGAAAGGACATGTGTGGGCAATCTCCTTTACAAATTTGCCGGGGGCTTCATTCCTCCGACCAGTTAAGAAGTTCCACGCCATGTAACTATTAATTAACACCGTGGACTTAGCCAAGTCTCTTACAGTTTTGAAACTTTGGTTTCTTTACATGTAAAATTGGCTATTATAATAAAAAGGAGGGTACAGTTAAGAGGAGAGGTGAAGATTAAGACAATTGACTTCTATAGAACACCCAGTAAATAAATAGCTGGTGGTCAATAAATGTTCATTTTTCTCCTTTGGGGGGAACTTCTCCCTTTCTTCTTCCCAGGCCATATTTTTCTTCCTGGCACTCACCACCATGTATAACAGTAAGAGGTAATTCTCTTCGTCATTGTCTCCTCCTGTTAGCCTATCAGTGCTGGAAGAACAGGGATTTTTGTTTCTTTTGCGTCTAGCACCGTGAACGATGCCTGGTAGTCTGTTCAAAAGTATTTTCAAGGTAGTTGTTGAATGGATGAAAATGTTTGAGAGCATATTGTTTTTCACACTGCAACCCCTCCTTTGGATGGTGCCATCTTTGGTTGACTTATTGGCTCACACTTCCAGGTCTTGAATTGATAAGGCCGTTGGAAAATACTTCTTTATGGGGGGATATTTAGAAAGATGGGCAAATGTGTCTGCTGAGAAGCCGCCCCCTGAGGGAGCTGATGGGCAGAACCGCCACTAGAGGGTAGCAGCTGGCCCTGCAAGGGCGTGGGGACCAGCCCCTCTCCCAATCCTCCCCTCCGGAGCACTGGGTGAGGGCTGGGTTATCCTGGAGGGGGGAGTAGAAAGGCAGGCAGGTGAGTGCTGTTTTTGTTTCCCTCTCTGCACTCACCTGTATATATGTTGCCAGGAAGATCTGTGGCTTTTGGGTGAAAATTAAGTGGGTTTTTTTTTTGTTTTTTTTTTTGTTTTTTTTTTGTTTTTTTTAGTACAGAGCAAAAAACCCCAAAAAACAAAAAACACCAGGAAAAATTAAGGCATTCTCAGAAGAAGATTCATGGGGGGGGGGGGGGGGGGTCAGTGGATCACATGCCTCGGAGTATACTAAGATGTTAGTGTAAAATGTGAATTTCTTTGACTTCCTGAATCTGAAGGAGGGTGAGGGCTGGGAATTTGCATTTACTTAGCAAGCTTCCAGGTGATTCTGGCTCACTCTCACCTTTGATGATCACCACACCTGATGAGTCTCTCCAAACTTTTCATCATGAAGCCCCAGTATATGTATATTTACCTGTTTATTTTATTTTAATTTTATTTATTTTTAAAAATATTTTTTTTATTTATTCATGAGACACACACACACACACAGAGAGAGAGAGAGAGAGAGAGAATGGCAGAGAGAGAAGCAGGCTCCATGCAAGGAGCCCGATGTGGGACTCGATCCGGGGTCTCCAGGATCACACCCCGGGCTGCAGGCAGCACTAAACCGCTGTGCCACCGGGGCTGCCCCTACCTGTTTATTTCTGATTTATAAGTTATATGCACAGATGACTGTTCTTATGTATTGTGTATATCATAAAGCATTCACAAAAATAGAAAATTTGAAAGGATGACAAATCACATACATTAAAGTTTATAGATAAACTTCCCACGCCACGTTTTGGATGAGAGGATGAGTATAATTCATGCAGATGAAATGTTATTTAACTGATCCTCAGGGTGATTGTTATGGCACAACACTCATTTTCTCAGGGTTATGGCCCCGACGTCAGTGGGCATGAAACAGCATGATTATCTGTAGAGGTTTTATTTCTGTTTCATTAGTATCACTGGGCAGCTCCCTCCACCTCCCCACAGAATTCACATTTGGTTTTCAGGAAAGTTGTCATAATTATTCTTTTCCCCAAACTGATGTCCCAAGTACAAATTCTGGGTGGGAAACCAAGTGTAGACTGGTCCATGTGTTGGTATCATACACCGCAGCGGTGCCCTGGTAATTCATGAACACACATATATGCACCTGGGGCTACATTAAGCTGAAAATGTTACAAAATCCTCTCCTATGAAGCCCTGCCTGCAAAAAGCTTTAAATGTAATGATTTGACTCTACTTCTGGCTCTTAACCTTTCTGGGGTCATGGGTCTCCTTGAGAACCTAATGAAATCTATGAGTTTTCTCTCCAGGGCAGGGAAAAAAAATACTCATCTGACTATATATACACCATTTCAGAGGGTGTGGAAACTTTTGGAGTTCTCAACATGCGGATTCTGAGCCAGCCGCATCAGCATTTCCTGGGAACTTATTTGAAATGCCCCACGCCCAAGTCTACTGAATCAGAAACTTTGGGGTGGGAATAAGCCCTCCAGGTATTTTTGATGAATACTCAAGTTTGAGAACACTCCAGAGCAGAGGTTCTCAAACCAGCCTCCTTATTAAAATCACCTGGTGATTTAATTTTAATTTTAATTTTTTGTAAAGCACCCATGCTGCCTGGGTTCCAATCTCCTTTAATGAAATCAGTGTCTCTGGAGATAGGGCCTGGACATTGGGATTTTTGAAAGCTCTCCAAAGGAGCTAAGCTCTGTGGACCAAGATGTTAATAATTCAGGCTCCTTCTGACGATCCCCAGCAAGAGCATGACAGCCCTAGAGAAGAACTTAGCCACAGCCTGACTCATCACTTTCATTTACAGGGGAGGACACTAAGAAGATTTTCCATGCTGCAGTTACTGAGTATCTAGCATCCTGGTTCTCCTTCTTCCCCTGTCCCAGGAAGTGCCACACACAGAAATAGCAAGCCTAAAATACTCCTGAAGAAGCCTGGTCATCAAAGATACACATATTTAAAAGTAGCCTAGATGATGCTATTTTCAGCTACAGATCATTGACATCCGCGTCCAGTGGTTTTTCCTCCTTTGGCTCAACATTTGCCATTGGTTTTCTTTGCACTTGGTTTATTAGTTTTGTTTTTTTTTTTTAAGATTTTATTTATTCATGAGACACAGAGAGAGAGAGAAAGGCAGAGACACAGGCAGAGGGAGAAGCAGGCTCCCTGTGGGGAGCCTGATGCAAGGACTCTGATCCCAGACTCCAGGATCACACCCTGAGCCGAAGGCAGATGCTCAACCACTGAGCCACCCAGGTGTCCCTATTAAGCTTTCTTAGGAAGGAGCCAGAGCCCTGTTAGGCCAGTGGAAAGCAGCAGAGTTGAAGTGCCACAACACAGCCTTTCTGCGGAGGTGTGGGGGGTGAGGCAGGGAAGTGTGCCCTGCACTGGGAGGGGAGGCTCAGGCCCTGGAGCCAGGAATCCTGGGTTTGAAGCCAGCTCTGTCACTGACTCATTCTGTGACCTTAGGCTTCTTGCTCAAGCTCCTCATGCCTCAGTTTCTTTACTTCTCCATAAGGGTGATGATGATAATAGCTCAACCACCCCATGGGTTGTGACTGCTAAAAGGGGTTTGAGGCATGTCAAGACGGATTTCCACATTAGATCTCATGCTCTGCCCCTGTAAGCTCCCCATGGGATGGTGGCACTGGTGAGCCAGTGGTGGGGGGTGGAGTGACTGGTGGAGGCCCAGTGGGGGGGGCCTTGCTGCTGCATGGGAGGCAGAGAGCTTAGGACCCTGCTTTTCTTTCCTCTTCGTTTTTTAACCCCGAGGATTATA
The DNA here is from genome assembly GCF_048164855.1 of Canis lupus baileyi. NCBI lineage: Eukaryota > Metazoa > Chordata > Mammalia > Carnivora > Canidae > Canis > Canis lupus. The sequence continues at coordinate 8,318,033 of NC_132859.1, forward strand.
GAAATCTGCCCCTGCATTCCAGCTTCTTCCACCCAGAAGATTGTCTTCCTATAGGTACTTTGAAAGATTATATGAAAATGCTGATTTTGCTCATGACATTTTAATTGATCATTTTTGTTCATTCAGGTTAGCCTGAATGAACAAACAGGATAAACTGGGACATTTTATTTTACTTTTATTATTTAAAAACAATTTTTTTAATTGGGACATTTTTAAAAAATAACAAAATTTTAGTAATTTTAGGGCTACATAGGAGCTTGAAATTAGCATAACGAAGCTTCCCTTCCTGGATGCTGTTAGCAGAATCAGTGAGATTTGTAGCAGAGTAGCAGGGAGTGCGACTCTTACCCTATTTCTGTTTATGGGGCCCTGGGAAAGTTTATTTTTTCTAAGGCTCGTTTTCCTCTTACATGCAAGGAACGAATCATAGTTTCTATATCATAGGGTTGTGTCAGATTAAAAAAAAAGCGGACTTAGATAAGGAAAAACTTTATTCAAAAGGACTATTGCAACATGAGAATCTCCAATCTCAGGAATCTGCAGGCCTCTCAAAAACAAACAGAAAAGGCTTTTCTTTTACAGGCTGGAGTAAGCAGACCTTGGCAGCGGTGGGAAGTTGGGCAAGCACATGGCATGCTCGCCGGGGTCTGACAGGAAATGTGTCTCCCTGTGGTCAGCCGATTCCCCGGATAAGCTAATAAAGGGACACTTTAGTGCTTGCTCAGGCTTGGGGGCAAGCAGAGGTCAGGGGCCTGTGGGGAGGAGAGAAGCCTCCCTGAAGTTTGGGGAAGACAAAGCAGCATGTGAGGCATGGCCAGTTGTGAGCACCTGGTCTGTTGTTTTGAGGACCAAGTGAAATCCTGCATGTATTATCACTTAACCCAGGTTTCTGGGCATTACCCATAAGTGCTGGGGTTATTTTCTTTTTATTACAAATGCTTGATTCTTCAAATGCTGGAGAGTAGCTTTTTCTTTGTTCTGAGCAGAATCATTCAGTCACACCTCTGCGACAATGCTAGCTAGCATCCATCCAGTGCACATCTACTATGTTCCGGGCCCAGGGGTGGGGAGAGGTCTGAACTTTGATGAGATGGAGTTTCAGAGCTCAAGGGGTTCTCAGTCCAGAGGGAAAGAAGGATATAACAGGGAAGGGCAGCCATTCAGACATAGACAGGATGCCTTGGGAGAATGTGGCTGGGGAAGGGGCTATCAATTAACAGGGGGAACTGTTGAGAAAGAAGAACCTGGGCGAGATGAACCCTGAAAGGAGTCTGGAAGAAGAAGGTTTGCCCTGATGCACGAGAGAGAATGAGCATTCTCATGTGCACAGAACAACATAGGCAAGAACAGGGTCTGAAAGAGCGTGTGGGGCCAAAGACAAGGATCCCCAGGTTCCGGGGCAGAGCAATGCTGGGTCTGCAGGGGGTTGGGTGACAAAGGCCCCTGAAATGGGCCACCAGGGTGGCTCAGTGGTTGAGCAGATATCTGCCTTCGGCTCAGGGCATGATCCTGGGGTTCTGTGATCTGCTTCTCCCTCTGCCTATGTCTCTGCCTCTCTCTGTGTGTCTTTCATGAATAAATAAGTAAAATCTTAAAGAAAGAAAAAGAAAGAAAGAAAGAAAGAAAGAAAGAAAGAAAGAAAGAAAGAAAGAAAGAAAGAAAGAAAGAAAGAAGAAAGAAAGAAAGAAAGAAAGAAAGAAAGAAAGAAAGAAAGAAAGAAAGAAAGAAACCCCGTGAAAGGGTAGGGGTGCGTAGGTTCTGTGGTTAGGATAGTCATCTAGCATCATTCTCGTACTTCTGTGTCTGCTCAATGCAGCTGAGACCAGGGTTTCAGGAGAGCCAGGACTGGAAGAGTTCAGCCCGGAATTGTTGCTTTGAGATGCCAGTGAAACATTCCAAAACAGATATTTAGGGGTGCCTGGGTGGCTCAGTCGGTTAAGTCTCTGGACTTTTGGTTTGGGCTCAGGTCATGATCTCAGGGTCTTGAAATCGAGCCCTGCACAGGGCTCCGCAGTCAGTGCAGAGTCTGCTTCTCCCTCTCCTTTCCCCTCTGCTCCTCCTCCTGCTTGTGTGCTCTTTCTCTCTCTCTCTCAAATAAATAAATACAATCTTAAAAACAAAAAACAAAAAACAAAAAACCCACACCCAAAACAGATATTTAGCAGGCAGGGCAGTGGTCTGGGCTGGAGATAAAGATACAGGAGTCATGAACATAGTCATTAAAACCGTAGCGGTGAAGATCATCTGAGAGAGTATTTAGACCAAGCAAGGCAGTGCTCTGAGGTCAGAACTCAAACATTTAAGGAGCAGAGCACCTTCTTTTAAATATATGTATGTCATTTTGGTGATAGACAAATATTTGTTTATGCACATATGTGTGCATTCACCCAACAATTACTAAGTACTTTCTACATGCAAAACACCATGTTGGCTTCCAGGAAAAAGAACTAATGGTTCTTCTCCGCAAGCAGGACATGATCAGGCCAGTGATTCTCAACTATGGGTGAGTTTGTCCCCCAAGGGGATATCTGGCCCTATCTGGAGATATTTTTGGTTGTCAAAACTGAGAAGAAAAGGTTGCATCTCCTAAGTAGAGGTCAGGGAAGCTGCTCAACCTCCTTTAGGGCCCAGGGCCGCTCTCCCCACCTAGATAAAGGATTATCTGGTACCAAATGTCAATTGTGTAGAAGAAGCTGAGAAACCCTGATCGACACTAAAGCAGTACATGTACGCACACAAGAAATCGCAAAAACCATTCCTTTCTCCAAGCTGGAGTTGGTGGCTGTGTAATGTGTCAACTTGGCTAAGCCAAACTACATTTGCCAAAGTCTGTTTTTCTGTGTTTCCTGTTAGGGCAGCCCGCAAGAACAACTCTCGCAAGCTTTGGGGGACAGAAGGGAGGCAGCGACGTTTTGTAGCTCATACACACTCATCTCATTGACACAAGGCAGCATCTGGGCCCTACAATTGCCCAACAACCTTCGGCAGAACCTCCTCCCTGACCGTTGGGGTAGGTAGAGTGTGTTTAGCTCCGTGACGAAAGGCCCCAGCTTCTGCAGGACACCCGTGCCACCAAAGGCAGAGGCAGCAGGAACTGACACGGATTCGGTCCATCCTCCTGGGCTTCAGCTCGTGTGGGTTTCAACGTGTTCTTGCTCTCTCACGCTCTGCATTCATCTCTTCCTGCCGGCCTGTCCTGTGGACCTCAGGCTACAGCCTCAGACACAAAGACCATGCACTTTCAGAGACGGCTAGCTAGCTCCCACAATTACAGAGGGCAAATCCTTGTGAGATTTTATATATATCTCCCCTCTACTGACACAACACATTTATTGATCGCCTACTGTGTGCTAGATCCCCTATGAAGCACTGGAGGTGCAGACTTGAATCAGATACTGTCTTTGAATTTGTAGTCTAAAGTCCAAAGAAATAAGTCATGTATTTGTGAACTCAACACAAAGTCGGCAACTCCCAGCAGAGAAGTTTCTAGACAGTCTTATGACCAAACGTGTGTGTATGCGTGTGTGTGTGTGTGTGTGTGTGTGTGTACAGGAGCATCAACCAAGGGAGGGGCCCATACATCTTTACCTTTTGTTTCCTGTCTCTTCTTTTTAAGTCCTCTAATCCATGGTAAGGTATTGCCTTTAATTTTATGGTAATTGGATTTGAAAAATGGCCTTTTGTGTGAAAACTTGTCAAAGAATTTTTTAATTCCTCATCTATATAATAATGAGACTAGTTTTGATGATGAGTATAATTTCTTCATTTTTAACGTTCTGAATCAATGAAAACCCCTGAGTAAGGAATTGATGCTTCTTATCTACATCCTTATTTGCTTATCAGAGAACGTAGGTGAATCAGTTCTAGTGGCCTGATGTCTCTGAGCCTCTGGCACATCAGTGCCTGTGTCACCTTCTAGGATTTAGTTTGTAATACATCATATTGATTAATATTAATCAGTAGAGTGTGAGATCCCTATGGGCTATAATGGGGTCTGACTCACTTTTTATCCTTGGTGCCTGTCAGTCCGTCAGTCTGTAGTCTAGGTCAATGGTTGCTCAAACTGGCTGGTTTTTAGCATCGTCTGGAAGGCTTTTAAAACGAGGTAACAAGACAGGCTTTTATGCCTTATGCCTGGATTTTCAGATGCAGTAGGTCTAGGTTGGGGCTCAGGAATCATAATTTTAGGACAATTTTCAGGTGATTCTGATGACCATGTTTGAGAATCAGCATTCAGCACTGACTTGAAACTGTGTGTGTGTGGGGGGGGGGGGGGATGGGGTTGGGTGGCGGGATCTTAAGTGCCTATCTGCTTGCCTTTCTTCCTTCTGCCCATTAAGTGCCAGATGTGGTCTCTGATCTGACTTCTCGCTGTAGTGGGCAAACATGACAGCGTGTAACCTCCAGCCTTCAGTGCCCAGGCCCCATGGCCCGTACTCAGTAGGTGATCATTAATTACTTTACTGATGACTGTGAGAAACATTTTCTCAGTGTGCATAACCTACATGGTGCAGCCCATCCGCTTAGCAGGCACAGAAGTGAGGCTCTCTGGCGTGTACCTCTTCTGAGACCCTTTTGTGCACCTTAGTCATGCGGACAATCCTACACGCTTCCTTGTTTCACTATGGGGAACTTCAAAATTTCTTGGATGATGGGTTGCCGTTCAGCAGTGCTTTTGCAGATGGGGAAACAGAGACTTCGAAAAAGTAACTGGTCCAGGATCTCCACACTGGTATGTGATGTGGTGGAGCTGGGGTTTGAACTCACGTCAACAGAATGGATTTGACTCCTAATTAGTGCCTGACTCATAAAACCAAAGTTAATGTCTTCATATAACACAGAGAATTAATAATATAATAATAATATTACCTTAACCCTTAATATTAACTGGTCCTATGCTGACAAAAAATTATTACCCAAGGCAACTTTTCTAAAACGTTGTTTTTTGTTTCATCAAGCCGTTTGTAGAAAAGATGAAAAAAATGCGGCATTTGTTCAGTCTTTTCCTTTCCCTCCCAAACACAATCTTTATTATATCACATCTAAATTATTATTTTAATTTAATATACACAAGAAAACCTTACAAATATAAGCAGGCTCAAAAGACTAGTCACAGGTACCTCAAAGATATCAGCCCAAAGACACCAAGTAAAATTATTTATAATACATCAGTCATTCTATGTTTCTCATAAACCTTGAAAACCAAAACAGGTCGTAGTTTCTCATTTTTAATACGCTTTCCTCTGTTGAATTATGTAAAACTTCCAAAGATATGAACATCTCTATATACAAAGAAGTGGTGTGGCAGTAGGTGTGACCTTACACACTTTTCACTGAAAACAAATTACGAACAATTTGCTCTGAACCTATTCTTCAATTCTGGAAGGAAGGGAATCTGAAAGATAAAGAAACCTAACTTCCATGACCAAACTATTTTTCATTTGAAAAAAGCATAAAAATCTGAGTTGAGCTAAGCTGCTTGGAAAGTAGAAGGAATAACTCTGCTGTCCCTAAGCTTTGTTAGTTAGGAAGCAGGTAGGAATTGCCAACCCCAGGAAGAAGTCTAATGTAGTGTCCCATACACCGTCCAGTTAGAGCAGCTCCTCAACGAGATTTAAACTGGTCCATCTCCCTAGAAGACAGAAAAATTAATTATGAAATTATTCTTTTTTTGTGTTTTTGGTTTTTTTGTTTGTTTTTTTTTTTTTTGCTTTCTTCTCTCCCCTTCCCCATCCCCATCACCCCCCTTCTTGATTACTCCTGCCTCATATTGGTTACCGGTTGAACATTTTCAATACCTTTTTGACTATTTCAGAGCTTTCATCTGTCATTTACCTGTGTTTAGCTTACAGGAGTTGAGGCTTCATTTTATTTTGCATAATTTATTATTATTTGTTTAAAGATTTTTGTGTATTTATTTGAGAGAGAGGAAGAGAGAGCAACCACAAGCAGGGGAGAGGGAGAAGCAGGTTCCCCACTGAGCAAGGAGCCCGATGTACGACTCCATCCCAGGAACCCTGAGATCATGACCTCAGCTGAAGGCAGATGCTGAAGCCACTGAGCCACCCAGGTGCCCCATATCATTTATTATAAAAAAAAAAAAACAACTATTTGATAAGAAGCACAGAGAGCTCAAGTGGTGTATGCAAAGTCACTGACTGGTAAGTAGAGGAGTCAGGATCTGAGCCCAGGGAGGCTGAACCCGGACACTGTGCTCCTTTCCTTAAAGCTGCACCAATGTTTATATCTTAGCAAATAACAATCAGTACAATGTGCTGAGCCTTCTAATTGTTGATATGCATACATATTTATCACCCATGTTAGACCCTCAGCAACCTTAGGAAATAGGTTTAATAACCACATTTTGCAGACAAAGAAACAGTTGCGTGCAACTGACTTTGCCAAGACTGCGCAGCTGGCATTCAACCCAGGTCTCATAGTTTGTATTTAAGGCACGTTTCCATCTATTACCTCATGTAAGGACTGTGCCAGGCTCAGGAATCTCTCAATAAATACTTTCTGCTTGAATGCAATGGATCTGCACACTCTGTAAAAGGTCTGCAAGAGGCAGACGTGGTAACTACGACTGGAGAAGTGAGGAAGCTTGCTGGGGCCACTCAGCTAGGAGGCTGTGGAACTGGGCTGCGAGCCCGAGTCCCCCCACCGGGTCCCCCCACCCCCACTGGGGCGGGGGGATGCTGACCAGCTGTATGAGGGGCAAGCTGCCAGCAAGAAAGGAATTCTCAGCAGACCGATTGTTAAAAAAATGCAGCTCTCGTGTGCACTGAAGTATCTGGTAGTGAAGCTTCCTGATTGTGTCTGCACATTACCTTCCAGTGATTCAGAAAGAGGGAGCGAGCAAATATGAACAGTTTGTGGATCTAGGTGAAAATATATAGGTGTTCCTTGTACCGTTCCTTTAATTTTATGTAGATTTGAAGTTTCCTAAATAAAAAGTTGGAGAAGGAAGAAAGAAAGGGAAGGAGGGAGGAAGAAGAAAAGGAAGGAAGGAAGGAAGGACGGACTCAGGAAGTATATTCACCCTCTGATTCTCTAGTTTGCATGTGTGTATTGAAGACTGTGGAGTCCTAACTTTTGACTATCAAATGATTTATTTATTAAAATTGCTGAAATACAGTATCTGTATAGATGACACTCACTGAAAAGAGTCTACGTACTGGCATCTATGGGTATGTTTTAAAATTTATAGATAATCCTTCTAGTCAAAGGGCAGCTATATTTCTACTATATCCTGCAATGAAAATTTGTTTCCTAATCAAATATATGATTCTCTTCTGCATAAGCAGAAAAAGAAATAATGGAAGTGTTTGAAATGAGCTGATTTAGCAAGCATGAATTCATTTTGGACGAATTACAAGATTTAGATGCTCAATATTCTTAACCGCTATCATAAAAATAATTTTGATGGATTGCTGACCCGTGGTTTTCTCTTCTTCTCATTTGTGTTTAAGGACCAAAACATTAAAACACAACACGATAGAACTGAAAACTTATAGCATAAGGTGGCTTGGTTAAGTGTCCGACTCTTGGTTTTTAGCTCAGGGCATGACCTCAGGGTCATGAGATGGAGCCCCAAGCCAGGCTTCCGTGCTCAGGTGGGAGTCTGCTTGAGGTTCTCTCTCCCTCTGCACCCCTACCCCCCTCACTCTCTTTCTAAAATAAATAAATACATCTTTGGGGGGAAAATTTATAGAACAAAAAATCCAATAGTCAATAAAACTTATTTGTAATAGATGCATTTTATAATTGATTTGGGGGACCTTTTTGTTTATATTTTGTATATTTTAAAATTCATGATTTTTAAACTTTTTTGAATAATATAAGCTAGAAGGAAAGAAAAAAGTCAAAGTCTCCTTACTGATCATTTAGCATTTGAGTTGGATTTCCTTTAGGTCTTTTTTTTTTAATTCATAGTATTTGTTTTTTCTTATATACATTCTTATTTATTCTGTCTACTTCTTTTGTATCTTGCCTTTTTGATTTTTATCTTTTTATAAGATTTTATTTTTAAGTAATTTCTATACCCGAAGTGGGTCTTGAACCTACAACCCAGAGATCAAGCATCACATGTTCTTCCAAATGAGCCACGCAGGCACCCCTATGACTTACCTTGCTCTTTTTAAGTAACACTATCTCATAAGCATTTTCAGTATTATTACAGTTTTAAACATTTTTTTAAAAGATTTTATTTACTTGTTTGAGAGAGAGAGACAGAGAGACAGAGAGCACAAGCAGGGAGAGCAGCAGAGGGAGAGGGAGAAGCAGGCTCGACCCCAGGACCCTGGATCATGATTTTAGCCAAAGGCAGATGATTAACTGACCAGGTTACACCCAGGTGTTCTCAGTTTTAAAAATAATTTTAAGGTAAGAAGAATAAAAATAATAACAAAGTAACCATGAATGGATATAGAAGAAACTAGGTAGAGACCGGGGCAGCTGGGTGGATAGCTGTCCTGGGCAGGACACAGGCTTCCCATTGAACTCTCCTGTATATTTCTCACATAGTTTTTGACCTGTCTACATATAATGCTTGTTAGAAATTCAGAGAAAAAGGGATCCCTGGGTGGCTCAGCGGTTGAGTGCCTGCCTTTGGCCCAGGGCATGATCCTGGAGTCCTGGGATCGAGTCCTGCATTGGGCTCCCTGCGTGGGGCCTGCTTCTGTCTCTGCCTCTTTCTCTGTGTTTCTATGAATAAATAAACAAAATGCTTTAAAAAAATCAGAGAAAAGGATTAGAATCATTTAAAATTGGGACATGATGTCATATTAAGTAGATAGACCACAATTCATATTTATTTGCATAGTTCTTCCTTATGGAATTCTCAAGTTCTGTTTAATTTTTTCCTCATACAACAGTTTGTGTTTTTAACTATTTCCATGTGTGTTTGAACAATTGCCCAATCTGGTCTGGTCACTAGTTGAAATAATCATCCTGTCTTAGTGTCCATAGGTATATTTTTGTTTTTTTGTACTACTGATAATTTACAATCATGTTTGGAGACTAAATCCTCAGTAATTTCCTTTTATGCCCTCCTCTTCCCCCCATTTAAGAACCATTTCTCTCTTCTGTATCAGAGATCTCGTCAAAATATAGGCTTTGCATTGGTATGTTCCATTCTTTTCCAGGGAGAAGGCCATGCTCTGACATATGTTCCACATATTTCTTGGCAACTATTTATTTATTTACTTATGAATTTATTTGTTTATTTGAGAGAAAAAGAGAGCAGAGAGAGAGAGAGAGAGAGAGCACAGGAGTGGGGGGAGGGCAGAGGCAGAAGGAGAGGGAGAAGCAGACTCCCCACTGAGCAGGGAGCCCACAGGGCTTGGTCCCAGGACCCTGAGGCAGGTGCTTAACTTACTGAGCAGGTGCTTAACTGCCTGAGGCAGGTGCTTAACTGCCTGAGGCAGGTGCTTAACTTACTGAGCCACCCAGGCACCCAATTCTTGGCAACTTTAACCCACTGTCTAGATCTATTAGGGAATAATGAGAACATTTGGGGCGGGACCATGACGTGTTATTGTGGTCAATCCGTGCATATGACAAATGCCCAATTCCTGGGGATCTTCATATAAATAGTAACAAACATTATTGTAAACTCCTACAAGTATTTGGAGCCCTCTGCTTCCAGGACTGTGGTCCTATGGGTGTCAGACTGAAAAGTCTGTCAACCTCACCTCACCCTGTGCACCTCATGTACGTCAACGTGCACGGACAGCAGAACCAGGTTCTTGGCCACACGATGTCACGGTTCCCCTGAGCCCATGGAGAGGGCTCCCTGGCCTCTCCGGCTGGGTTTCTGCAGCTGCCACCCTGTCCACCCTCTGCAGCGGCGCTGGTGGCCTGCCCTAGCCTCCTGCACGGTGAGAAGAAGGCACCAGGACCTCAACTTACCCCACAGCAGCCGCAGCATTGACAGTCTCCACACAGGGTCCCCAGGAGGCCATTGACCACCTGGATGACACAGAGAAGCATCTGGATCGCTCCTACGACCAGCAGGATGGAGAAGAGGGTCAGATTCCAGGGCACCACATCCTCAGGCTTGAGGCACTTGCTCCATAAGGCCTCATCATTGAGGTAATCCCTGGGGCGGGGGGGGGGGCATGGAGGAAGAAGGAGACATTGGTAAACTGTGTGCAGTACCCCGGGCTAGAGAGACACCACCATCATTTTTCTTTTGCCATACTGTCCCTCCCAAATATAAGCTCCACAGGAAAAATATCCCATAATAACAATTTTAAAAACAACACCTAACTTTTTTATTAAGTCTATACTATGTACCAGCCAGACCCTGTTCTCGACACTGTACACGTACCCACTTTCTTTTTTTTCTTTCTCAGAGTGACCTTATGGTTCGTTTCTTCCATATCACAAATAAGGACATAGGGGCACAGAGAGGTTAAGCAACTTGCCCCTAGGCCACATAGCTACTAAGTGACAGAGTGATTTTTTATTTTTTACTTTTGACGAGTGATTTTTGTGAGCTGGCCAAAAGGATAGGTAAATCCAGTATCTATCATGGGGCCAGGAAAAGGAAGGCACCCCAGGAATAGACTCTCACCAGTGTTCCCGGCCATTATCGTCCCCACTGGGAGGGACCACTTGGACTTTTAACAAACTTTCAAGTCTAGTGGCCATCTGAAGCCATGTAAAGTATAATCATGTCCCATGGCTAAAGAGAAGAGCTTAGTTGTTTAAGGCCTAATTCTAGCCAAATTGTGAATCTGTTAACAGACAGAAGGATTTAATGGCTTCCTTCAAAATCCTTTATCCCTTCCTTTAAAAAGGAAAAAATAATCTGCTGCCTAAATACACAGTTTGTAAAACTTTGAAAGAGGAGAAACCGCACTATATTCATAAGATATATACATCAGGGGTTCACTACAATATAAAAGGCGTTGCGTCTTGAAGGAGAACTGTGAAGTATATTAAGACACAAACAAGGGTAAAGTAGGTCAATGTGGATTATTATAATTTCTTCTCACATTCTTAGAGCTACAAATTGGTGTCTCCCTCTTCCTTTATGTACCCTCTATCGTTTTCGGGGGCTCAGTGGGAAACTCCACCTGGCTACTAAAATAACATCTACCTTATTGTTTCCAGATCTTTTTGATGACTCCCGTTTCTGACAAATTCTCCAGTGCATCAGTACTCGTTTTTAAATACGCTCTGTATTAAGATTTTCAAAAGTCTTTGGAATGATGGAAGATACCCTGGAGTTTAGTGGAACAGAAGGAACAAAGGAAAGAAGGAGCATGTTGCTCTTGATTTAAAAAGAAAACATTGCATTGTTTGTAGCATTGATTCACTTTTCCGTAATCGCACAGTTTCAATAGCTGCTCATCAGCCGTGTGACTTGCGTGCTTATCTGTAAAGTGGGAATGACATCAAATCGTAGGGTTGCTGTGACAGTTACATGAATTAATACTGGTTCAGTGCTTGGAGCAGTGTGTAGCATGTAGTAAGTGCTCAATAAACACTAGCACTTTTATTATTGTGCTTGACCTGAGCAGTGTGGTCTAAAGGAAAGAGCCTGGTATTGCGGATTCAGTTGGGCCTGGCTTTGAGTGCAAGCATTCCTCTCACTAGCTGTGCATTCCTCCTACAAGTCTTAGCATCAGCTCATCATTTATAAAATGGGCTGAGAACAACCTCACAATTGTGAAGCCTCGTGAAGGTAACACACCTTCTGTATTGGATGCAACTTCCCTTTTTTTTTTTAATTACTCGATTATTTTTGAAAACTCATCTCTCTGGTCTGCATTTTTCTACGCGGTCCTTGCTGTCTTTGCAACTTTTAAACTTGATCATAGAACGTCACAAAGGCACAATATTTTCCGGGCACGTTTTATAAAAGAAAAGATTCTGAGATGAAGTCATTGGCCAGCCCGGGTCCTTTCGCTCGGCGACAGTCTCTGCAGAGATGGGACGACAGCGGCCCCTGGTGGCGAGGTTGGAAAAGCGCTCTCGGGACTCTTGGAAGCCAGGGTGCCTTGGAGTTTGGGTACCTTGGAGACATCCTCTCAGTCCCACTCCTGCTGCTGCTTCACCGCTCACGAACCACCACGAATACCCATTCCAGACCCTTCTACTCTCCTCCCAGACTCAGGCCCGAGACTCTGGGATGCTGGCAATGATTGCTGTGTGCGACTCTCCAACCCCAGGGGAGGGGGGACCCTAATGTTTCACCGCCCCAAGAGCTAATCCTGCTTCCACCTTCTGTGAAGCAAGGAGAGTGGAGGCAAGTTTAAAGCCACCCAACTGGAGTTTGCAAGCATCTCGATATTGGGAAAGACATTTCCACCTGACCTGCTGCCATCCTATCCACACCTGGATGGAAAGCCATGGATCTCCTGAAACTCCCTTGCAAGCAACCAAGGCAGCCGAGGCAAGGAAAGGGGGGGCCTCAATGCTCTGCCTGGCTCACTCAGGGGCCGTGTCCTCCAGAACAGACTCCCTGCTGTCCCCTCCCTGCTCTCAGCTGGCTTTGGTGGTCCTCCTGTGGCTCTCAGCACCCTCTGTTTCCTCTGGAGCAGAGCCCCTAGGACCCTGAGCTGTCATTGTCTGTCCATTTGCCTGTCTTCTTTTCACGACTGCACACACCAGCCCAGCCCAGCCTCCCAAGTCTGTCCCCAGTTCTAGCACTGGGCGTGTCAGTCACTACCAGCAGCTGTGGTGTCCTGGTCCCGGCTGTGCACTGGGCCCTGGCCTACCTGCTGCACATCCTCTTTCCCAATCCTGCAAGGAGAGGCTATCTTAGTGGAACGATGCTTGGCATGGAGTAGCCTCACGGAACAATCACGGAAAAAACGGACACACACACAGATTAAGAGCTTGAGGCTAGTAAATGGAAGTGCCTGGATTTAATCTTGGGTCTGCCTGACTCCACAGCCAATATTCTTAATCATTACACAAATCTCGTCTGTTTGAGCGATGATATCCCTTTGGTAGATTTGAAATATGGTTTATTGATGAGATGTGATTTACACAATATAGTTACAATTGCATGCCAGTTAAGGTTCACCCGTAGCACGGTAAAGAGAATGTTCTCTTTGAACCTTCACCGGGCTGGTTGAAAAAGAGCAATTAAAGCACAAAATCATAATAAAAGCGGAACATTTCCGAACGTTCTAATGCATAATGATGAATTCCGTTCACAGTAATGAGTTATAAAAATGAATCCTATGGCGGAATGGTTAGCAAACAGCATGTGGCAGTAGTTGTGCCAAGTGCTTTCTGTACCTCGGGTCTTTCATTCTTCCCTGGAGCTATGAGGCAGAGCTTGCTGTCACCCCCACTGGACAGAGGAAGAGCCCAGAGGTTAATGCATCGTCGAAGATCACACCACTGGGACGTAGCAGAGGTGTGACCGGACTCCGACTGGTCCCTAAGGCCCATCAGGCCAAGAGCAAAGCTTCTTAACCTCCCTGAGTGTTTCCTGCTTCGGGAAAGCTGGAAAGCGAGGGTGCAATCCCGTGTCACTCTGTCACTGTGGCTTTCAGCTCTAGGGAATGTGTTCAAGAGCAGCTGATGGTAATCCTTGAGGCCCAAGTGCAGATGGTCTACACTGAAGTCCAGAAGGAACACTGGTCATACCTGACTTCTGTGTTTCGGTGTGAGGGAGCTCGCAGGGCTGCGGCCCGACTCGGAAGGACTGTGCTTGACCCTGTCCCTGGTCCCCCCCGCCCTCCACTGCTAACCGTCCTTGGCCGGCCTCTGGCTCTCCCTCCTGTAGCGCCCCGTGCCCTGTGCAAGCTGCTTCCCTTTCAGCAGCTCAGGGTCAAGGTAGAGGTAGCCAATTGTTTCAGAAAGGAAGACCTTGGATGGGAGGAGGTCCCACATCAAAGGAAGCCAAGAGGGCGTATCCCGAAATATCCTAGTTTTCTTTTTCCTTCTAGAATGCTTCGTTAGTATGACTCTCATGGCAGAAAAAGTTAACTGTCTTTGCTCTTTTACTATGATTGCCAGCCAACATTTCCAAGGGACAGATGACAGGCTACATTCTATGGCATTGAGGAGTCCTGAATTTTGTGTCCCCAGGTGGACATCTCAGAGTCCACCTTAATGACCTTTGCCCTGTCTCCTCACACCTAATCCTGATGATTTCATCTCAGAGGGGCTCTGAAATCTGTGTCCTTTATTTTCGAGTCCCAGTTCCACTGCCTCGCAGCTGTTCATAATCTCATCTGGATCACTACTCCAACCTCCTACTTTTCTCTCTTGGTTCCTGAGCACTCGTTCATCCTCCACATCACTGCCATCACGATCATCCTAGAGATCCTAAGTGCTGGTGACATGTCCTGCTCGAGGTCCTCTACTGGTCCCTGAAATCCCAAAGTTCTGGCCTGCCTGTCAATCACACCCCCGCGTGGTGTCCCCTTCTCTTCCTCTTGGCCACATTTAACTTGCGCTTCTGGCTCATGGTGATGGAACATTCTCTGAGCATGCTGGCCCTTCCCATGGTTGTCTTAGGACCTGCTCTCCTCTCTGCCTAAAATGTGCCTTCCCCTCCCTCTCTGGAAGGCACACCTGTGCCTCCAAACCAGCCGTGTCAGCTCCTTAGAGAGGTTTCCCTTCTCCATTTCATCCCTTTCTGCCTTGTGAGGGTCTGGCCTGTGTTGTCACCCTAACCGGCCCTGTGCTCACTGGGGCAGGGGCATATCTATCCTCTGCTCCATGTCTGGCCCAGGCTTCAGCACAAAGTGGGGTACCAGCCAAGTGTTTGTTTGCTTTTAAAATTTCCCTTTTACTAATTACTAGCTATGGAGCCCTGGGCAAATTAACCTTTTTGAAGTTCATTTTTTCAACTCCAGGGGTAAGAATTTGTCTCAGATTTATTAGCGAGATTAAGTAAGAGAATGCATGCAAAACCACTTGGCCTCTAAACATTAAGAAGGGGAAGGAGGAGGGGGAAGAGAAGGAGGAGAAGAGGGGAAAGGGGGAAAGGAAGAATGGAAGAGAGAGAGAAGAGAAAGGAAGGAAAGAAAGAGAGAAGAAAGAAGAAAGAAAGAAGAAAGAAAGAAAGAAAGAAAAAAAAAGAAAGAAAGAAAGAAAGAAAAGAAAGAAAGAAAGAAAGAAAGAAAGAAAGAAAGAAAGAAAGAAAGAAGTAGCAGTGGCTTCCACTGCCGTTTGGTGACAAGGAAAGAGCGACAACTGTCCTGAGTCCTTTCACTGGAGCTCATACATGCCAGTGATTCATCGCTGCTCCTCACTGGTAACTGTGCACGTGCGTTAGGTCTGCAGCTATCACCACAACTGCTGCAATGCTCATGTTCTGGAATCCCCTGGATAAGAAGAGTCCATGGAGGCAGAGGCCCCTAAGCTATGCTAGATGGAATCTATAACCTATACAAAAAGTGGATAATGCAAATCAATATCACTTGTGTTCTAGAAAAGAGATGGTGACTTGGACTCAAAAAGATTGGATTTGGGGCGCCTGGATGGCTCAGTGGTTGAGCGTCTGCCTTCGGCTCAGGTCATGATCCCAGGGTCCTAGACTGAGTCCCACATCGGGCTCCCTGCACGGAGCCTGCTTCTCTCCCTGCCTGTGTCTCTGCCTCTCCCTCTCTGTCTCTCACGAATATATAAATTAAAAATATTAAAAAAAAAAAAAAAAGATTGGCTGTGAGCTTCAGTCCTCAAGAGACAGCATTTCTCTGCGAAAGCGGCCTGTCCCTTCTGGGCCTCAGCTATCCTCCTCTAAAGGAGAGGTGATCTCACAAGCTTTTTGTAGGGATCAAAGGAAACATGTGGGCGAAAGCCCTTTGTGAACCAAAAAACACCAAATGACAGAGGTTCAATTATTGTAAGAAATTCAAGATGAGCCCCTGCAGTCCGAGGGAAGGCTTGGAGCTGGTGTGGGCGACTAGGTCATAAAGGAATGTGATTTCTTGCCTCACAAGAGAGGACACAGGATGTAGGAGACAATGGAATGCTGAGGAAAGCCTGCCAGGTGGCAAAGAGGATGCTCCACCTAGAGCCCCTCCTCCTGAGAGCCCTTCCTGTGCCAGTCGGGGCACATGTCATGCCTTGTACAGACAGAGGGCTTGCACCTTCTGTGGGATTAAATTCCAAAGTCAGAGCACGAGGAAAAAAAAAAAAAAAAAAAACTACAACCAGGAATAGTCAAAGTCTCTCTTAAATATCCTACAAATCACCTGGAAAGTGTAGCATCCATGGTTTTGCAATGACCCTGACACAGCGAGATTTAATCATATTTTAGTTTGAAGCCACTACGCGGGTATTGTGGTTTGAATACCTCTCTCCTCTCGGGTAATTATCAGAGCCCAGCCACGAACAGAGGAGGGGGGAGAGTGCCGAAATGTTCCTGCTTGCCTGCAAAGTTGACTGTCTTCTGTTTTTATTCGTAGACCTCTCTAATCTGCTAGCAGGTGATGAACGGGTTCGTTGTTGGGAGAAGACAGGATAACATACATGAAAGCATCCATCGCTGAGTGACGTGCATGAAAACTCGCTTCATCAGAAGGACAGAGCACTTTGGAGGGTAGGTTCCTGTCCTTCCCCCACACTGGCATTTCCTGTACTGGCCCACAGAGCAGCTGTCACTCTCCTGACCTTGGGCATCCGTCCCATTCCATCCCAAGCAGGGAGCGGCCGTGCCAGGGGAGGGCGTTAGGCCTCACGCCATTGTGCTGTCTTGGGGTGGTACTGGAGGGCCAGGGTTGTGTTTCCTTTTCTCCCTCCTTTGTTTTGGACATAGACCTGTTCTAATTAATTTTAAGGTCATCATTCAAGGACCAATAAGCAGAAAAGCACGTTTAATCCTGCACTGATGCTGTTGACGGAAATAATAGGAGAAGAGGCCTTGAAGGGAGACAATCTGGAGTTTCATAAACATGGCCCTGGGAGGGAGAGCGTGAGCCACTGGGGAAGAACCTCCAGAAACGGGTCTGGTTTCTGATGTCTATGCTCATGTAGGCCAACCCCACGGCAGTTGGACATTTCCAACAGTCCTCTGCAAGAAAAGGGGGCTTTCCACAATATAATCAATACCTCTGGGACTCCCTGCATGTGATGAGGATAGGAGAGGCCTGTGCTCCTGTTTAACTCCAGGTGAGGGATGAGATCTTACCTGAAACCCTTGTGACCTGTATCATCGCAGAGCCAGCGCCCTCCACCTCCCCATCTAAAGTCTGCTCTTGAGTTTCTTTAGACTCTACAGATTTCTTTAGGCATGGACCCTTCCTTCACATGTAGGAAGGCCCTACAACTGCGTTTCATGACCCCCCTAGGCATGTCTGTCACCCTGCCAGGCAGGGATGGACAAAACAGAAATGGGCCCAGGCCTCCTGGAAGTCACAGGCTGGCGCAGCACTGCCTCACAGACTGTGACGGAAATGTCCTATATCTGTGAGTGTCAGTGCAGTTGCTACTAGACACACGTAGCTACTGGTACTCGAAATCTGGCTAACGTGATTGAAGAATTTTTAACTTTATTTCATTTAAATGAATTTAAGTTTGAACAGGTACATATGGCCACTGGCTACCGCACTGGACAGTGCAGTCTATGGGCAGAGGGAGGTGTAATGTAGAAAGACTAGAAGTCAAAGTCAGAAGACACGAGTTTGAGCCCCGCCTCTGTCCTCAACTAGCTGTGTGACTTTGAGCCAGCCGAACTTAGTAAGCCTGCCTTGGCAGGGAGTAACTACCTCTTGGGGTTGCTGTGGGGATTCAATTATAAATTTGTAGGGAAAAAAGTTCTTTATCAGCTTACAAAGTTCTATGAAAATATGAAATGTTATTTCAATGAGTTCTATCAACATTAACTCTCATGAAGAATCTACAATATCTCCAACGTCATTTTCCATAAATTTGTGCCTTAAAAGATTGTTTAGTCATAGAGCATTTGGGGTATTAGTGAAAACCTTTGAGCCCTGTTAGTGAGTAGTCATTCTCATTTTCTATTAAAAGATTTTCCATGGAAGCCACCACTTTCTGTTTCCTAATATTATTAGTTGCCTCATGTTGTGGCTCATAAATGTTTGGGTGTCAGTAATGACACTGCAAATCTCCTTCTCTCAGGCCAGCTGAGGCACCCTGTCTTGTTATTTCCCCTGGTGTCTGTCAAGAGAGCACTTAGAGGTGAGCTCTTGGGCAACTTCACACCACCCACGTGTCCAGCTCTTCTCCCTCGGAGGAGCAACGTGCCTGAGACTCGTCAAACGACAAGGTGACAGGACCTGGGCAGGCTGCCCTGGTGGGGACACATGGGCATTGCAGGGTGTACCTTACCCGTCATGGAAGGGGTAGCCCCACGTGCTATTGTCCATGAGACACTTAGGACCCCTGTTGATTGAGATGGCCGAGATGACAAATGAGTATCCAGCACCCAAGAATCCAATCACAGCAAATATTGTGGAGGTGAACATCTGAAAGAGAAGGAGACAGGCATGTTCCTAAGGTGTTCTCGAAGTTACCCCCTGCACCCCTGACCAGCTGTTGTCGGGCGTGGGGCCTCCAGGGAAGTTACGGGGTAAGAGCCAATCTTCTCAAGTAGGTGGGGACTGTGGGCTCTCCCAGGATGAACTTTGGTATCTTGTGACCCCTTCTTCTCCCCCGTCCCCATAGCTTTTCGTACCTATTCACTGATGACTGAAGTGCGAGTTGTCGGTTGATCCCTCTGAGTCATGGTTTTTCACCTTGTGAAGAATAGAATCTCTTCCTAATTTCCCCTCTTCTCAGAGCTAATATGAAAGGCCAAGCTATTACTGCATCAAAGGATCTTAGAATTGGAAGTGATCTTAAAAATTTTCTGGTCTAGTCACCTCATTTAAACTAAGCCATGGGCGGGGGCAGGGGTGGGGGTGGGGATTCTATTTGGCCAGCAGGCTCTGCTCATGAGAAAGAACAGAGGTCCCAGAAATCTTCTCCTGGCTCCAGTTCCATGTCTCAAGGTCAGAAAGATGAAGCCCAACTTCTCTTCCACGTGGCAGCAGCCTTTAAAATAGCTGAAGATCTTTTATATTCACATAAACATATTTTATATGTTACATCTCTCCACCTTTTCTACCCTCTGAAAGTTTTCTCTTCTTGGGGTTAAACAAACCCCTAAATTCAAGTTCTTTTAAATGTTTTCATATGACAGGGATTAACTAGTAGAAGACATAGATGGCACTAGCATCTTTCTTTTTGTGATTATAAAAGTAAAAGAATTATAGAATGCGAAAGGCAGGAAAAATCCTAAAGCCCATCCAGGCTAACCACCTCCTACGGATGAAAACAATCAGGCCCAGAAATGCAATGTCCATTCTCTACAGGCGTTAGAGGATAGCATGGCAACGTTAAGGCTTTTGGAAACAGAGGTGGGAAATGATCACCAGTATTACTTTGGTCACATGAAGGTGTAGTGCAAAGCATATGAGTTTCAAAGTCGGGAGGCCCAGGATCCAATCACAGCTTTGCAGCTTTTCTCTGTGTGATGACTCTGCATAAGGGTCGGGTGCTCAGAATCGATACGATGGACGTGATAAAGCCTGCCTAAAAGGTCTGTTGTGAAAATCAGATGAGGTAACCTAAGTTAAATGTCACTTACTTCCCCTCTTCCTCTTCTGTGTATTGCTAACAATCTTACCGCAGAATATATTTGGGCAGGGGGTGAGGCAGGGGTGGGTTTGAGGGTGGAGAGGATCCGAGAGTGCCTGGATAATTGGAATCTGTGGGGTTCCATTTTAGCTTGTATTTGTTTCCATGTTATGTATTTATATATTCTTGTCACAACTTTGCAAGCTCAGTCTTGAGCCTTGTTTGACTTCCTATGTCACACTGACCGTCCTCTCCTTCATCATCTCTTACCCTCAACACTCTGGACTGTATAAACTTCTGTCTCAGTGCAGTGCTCGGAACACAGCCATGTATTGCTTTTTATGTCTATCTTCCCCAACCAGGGCATAAGCTCCTTGCAGTCATGGACAATGAGTTATTTGAAGATAGTTAGGACATTGTTCTATCCCTATTACCATCTGCCTAGTTTTTCTTCTTCCAACTTCTTCAGAGGCACTGGGTAACTACTTGTTGGATGTTTTCAAAGGCAATGGTTTCACATTACTCATTATTTAAATTTTTCCCCTCAATTTTTGTGTCTAGTTCCATTCTCACCATTAGGAACATTTGTGAATTCAATCTAGGTCAGAAAGAAATGAAAACATTGGTCAATTCATCATGTTAGAACAGGCAATATCTTTTCCAAAGAATGTCTAGTCTGGACGCCTGGGTGGCTCAGCGGTTGAGCGTTTGCCTTCAGTTCAGGGCATGATCCCGGGGTCCTGGGATCGAGTCCCACATCGGGTCTCCTTGCGTGGAGCCTGATTCTCCCTCTGACTGTGTCTCTGCCTCTCTTTCTCTCTGTCTGTCATGAATAAATAAATAATATCTTTTAAAAAAGGGGTATCTAGTTGAATAATTTTGGAGATTGCTGGGTTATATCAAGTTAAATAGGTTTCGCTCCTGTTTTACTTCTAAAAAGTCTTTGTGACATGCTAAAGTCTGTGAGCCTTCAAGAAGGGTATTCTGGAATATGCACAAAATTATTAGCTCTCATATCATCCTTGAAAAGTAAGGGAATTGCCTTGGAGTTGATTCCTTATTTTATCTAACAGGCAATAGGGCACTTCCTCAAACACTTTATTTTGAACAACTGAGTCCTGTAGAAACAACCCAACTAATGTTAGCCGACAGACTTGTTGAAACAAAGTTTTCTGAACACAGATATATTAATTATTCTAGGAAGGTTGACCTCATAATTTCTAGCTCTGAATGTTATAGTTAACAAATCCTTGAAAGGGCATTCTGAATGAGCATACCTAGTGTTTACAATTGTGAGGATCATTATAACTGCAAGAGATGTGTTCAAATATTGCCTTTGTCTTTTGTGAATTGATATTTGTGACTGAGTGAAATTTCCACTGACAGCATCATACATGCATACAAAAACGTTGCATCCAGACTCAATGGAAGAGAAGAGAAGATGTACTATGGAAAAGAATTATCTTTCTTAAATCCCCCTCAAGCTGGCTGTCGTTCCAAAGAATGCAGAGGTAAATGTCAGAGCCCGGGCTTCTGACCTCAGAAAATGCTTATTGAGATTAAATATTTTCATCTAGAAAACTTCTGATGGCTCAAAATGTGTCTTTAGTTGTAGCAGAGACATTGATGTCAAAAAAGCACGAATATATTTAAAAATAAATGAGTAAGGGAAAAGTCTTACTTCAAAATCAGTGTATCAAAATTTTATAGAATGTGATTAAAATATGTATTTCATTCAAAGTTTGTATATTAATGTCAGTCGAAGAGGTTTTTTTTTTTGAAACTTCTTTATGGGAAAATAAATAGTTTTATTCAGTTTTGCTTATATTTGGGTATATATGGTGACTTGCAGAGTTTTCCAATCTCATTGGAATATATAACTTTTCCATGAGTTCTTGCAAGAACACACCTTGAGAAATGCTGCTCTAATTCTTAGAGACAGTTTGTCTGCCTGGCTCTTGTCTCTGAGCTACCTCCATGCTCCAATCAAACTGCTGTTCGGTTAGACACAGCTGATACAACTCTACGATGGCCAGAATGTTCCAGTCCAGCAACTGAAAGCTTACACTCAGGGCAGTTTCTTCTAACGTTACCTCTTGTCCTTTCAGAGTGAGACTCTGAATGGTCTGGAAACACTTGTTAACATGAAGTCCTTTGCAATATTGAGTTGTCTCAATGTAAAAATGGATTCTATAACATCTTAAAACTGGGTTAAAAGTCTTCAAAAGTCAGAATTTCCACTATATCAGTATTTAAATATTCTTATAATTAATTTTAATAAATAAGCTCTCAAAAATCATCTGATGTAATTATCTCACTTTTTAGCTAATAAAAATATCTCCCTTCAATGAGAACCCTAGATGCCTTATCTCATTTTATCCTCTCAACAAACCGGTGAGGTGAGTATTATTATTTACAATTTCTAGACAGAAAGCAGACTACTAGTAATTAAGATAATTGCTCTAAATTAAATAGTACAGAGGTAAAATTGGGATCAATCCATGGTCACTTGCTCCCAAACCCCATGCTCTGAACTTGTAGCTTTCTCAAGTCACACATCTAGAAAGTGGCTGAGCTAGATTAAGAACGGGGATCTCCTCCCTCCCAGCCCAGTATCCTGTACCCTTTACACTCTCTCTTTCTCCCTTCCCCTCACCCCCATCCCACCCCCACATACCCAGAATACACTGCTACTAGCACAAGAAACTCTGTCATTTGCAAGTTTCCCTGTGCATGGCATTGGTTCTCTCACAGAAATAAAACTATATATATATATATATATATATATATATATATATATATATATATATATATATATAAATGGCTTTTTGTTTACTTGACATTCTGATTTTGAGTCCCAGTTATTAGTCAGGAATCATTACCCTAGGGGTGCCTGGGTAGCTCAGTCAGTTAATCGTATGCCTTCCTCTCAGGTCACCATCCAGTGGTCCCCAGAGTTGGGCTCCCTGCTCAGTGGAGAGTCTGCTTCTCCTTTTCCCTCTGCCCCTCCCTGTGCTCCTTCTCTCTCTCTCTTAAATAAATAAAGTCTTAAAACTTAAAAAAGGAATCATTACACTACTAAGAATACAAGAGTATCTAAAATTGCTGTAATGAAAAAGAAGATACATTTCCAGGAAAGCAGTTTGGAAGGCTGAAGAGACCCATGTTCTCACTCTCAGCGTCACTGAGGCCCCACCTCTCTGGCCTCAGCTTCCAGTAAATAGACGAAAGAAGGCAGTTCTAGAAGGTCCTCTCAGCTAAAACAACCCAGGATTTCAACATCTGCTGACCAGTAGTAAGAGGAGAAATCTGACTCATGCTATTCCTGCAGTGTAAGCTGAATAAAGGATTTTAGATATTACTCCTGGAATATTTTCACAGGCAGATATTTAAAGATACAGAAAGTGAGTACAAATGCACACATTCTTCGTGTTAGGCAAGTCTGAGTAAACGAAAATCCAAGTTAACATAAGGTATCAATGAGATAATATTCACTTTAGGAGGAGTCCCCATCGTAAGGACCTCCAGACCAGAACAGTCCAACGGAGTGTGTGTGTTTTTTTTCCCCAATGGAGTTTTAAGGAGAGCCATATATGTAATTTAACACTTTCTAGTAACTACCATTTAAAAAGTTAAAACAAATCAAACAAAACCCCCCCAAAAAAACAGGAACAGTGAGATTAATTTTAATATATTTTCTTTAACTCAACATATTCAAAAATTATTATATCAATATATAATCAATATAAAGATTACTAATGAGATGTCTTACATTTTTGTATTAATTCTTTGAAATCTGGTGTATATTCTATACTCATGATACACCTTAATTTAGGTTAGCCACATTTCACTGCTCAGTAGCCACATGTGAACTGTGGCTATACTATACTGGACAGCACAGTCTAGACTATTTGAAAAACTGATTTTTGGTAGTAAAAGTTTAAAAAAATGCATGGATATAGTCTGCATTGAATTTATGATTATGGTTACTCTCAAGGAGGAGGGAATTACAGAAGAGAGGAACACAGTGACTCAATTGAATCAAGAATGTTTTATTTCTTTATAAAACTATCTGAAGGAAACACGGCATCAGGTTACAATTCAGAAAGCTTACAGGTAGGGTGTTCTGATTGGTTTTCAGTTTTGAAATGTTAGAATAAATAAAATAAACAACCCACACTGATTTTCCATAACTTTTCCAGAACGGATGAACCACATGAAGCAAGGTATACTTTATATCACTTTGCTTTAAGTAATTTCACATTCAGAAGTCTTAAAAAATTATCAAATTCACTACTCAGAGATATCACCAGTCTTAAAACACTACGGAATAACTTTATCATGGGTTTCATGATAAAAAGATGTTTCAGGTTAAAAGTAAAGTTATTGAGCCTCTGAAACTAATGATATACTATATGTTAATTGAAAAAAAGGGGTAAAGTTATTGAGATTAAGTTGAATATTTGAGGGTAGACACTCTAAATCGGTGTTATTTAAAGTGAACAGGCAAAAGGCCTGGAAAATTTCTGGAAGGAGACACAAAATTGGGAACAGAGGTAACCTCTGGAGAGGAGTTGCCAGACTTTACAGCCAGAAAAGTGAGGCTTCCTTTGTCATTCCAATGGTGATGTTCCCCAGTCTAGATGAATAAACAGTAAAGAGTAACCACTGTGTCGTGGTTAAGGGCGCAGGTTATAAGCAGATTGATCTGGGTCTGAGTCTTGGTTCCTTCCTCAAGACCTTGGCAAGTTAACCTTTCTAAGACCTCTGTTTCCTCTTCTGTAAAACAAGCCTCCAAAATAAGTACCTGCTCCGGGAGATCATAGCAGCCTAATCAATAGTAAAAAGGGAATAAAAAATACGCATCTCTACAAGATCAGATAACCCCTGGGGGGGGGGGTAGGCACCCATTAGATAATGCTTAGTACTTCACTGATAGGCTATTCAGAAATCTCTTTTGCCGCCTTCTAAGTTTTGGATGATCTCCCCTGACATGAATAAGTACTTGATAAATGTCATTATTATATTGTAATATTTTTATTATCATGTCCTCACACACTCTTGCTTTCCACAAATACTGAGAACATAATGCTGGGCAGAAAAACAACAGGCCGACACACATTCTGTTCACATGGCTAAAGAAATGTGTTTATGTATGTGCTGTACATGGGGCGCCTGGGTGGCTCAGTCTGTTAAGCGTCTGCCTTCGGTTTGGGTCATGATCTCGGGCTCCTGGGATCAAGCCCCACATCGGGTTCCCTGCTCAGTGCGGGGAGTCTGCTTCTCCCTCTCCCTCTGCTGCTCCCCTGCTTGTGTCTGCATGTGTGCTCTCTTTCTCTCTCAAATGAATAAGTAAAATCTTTAAAAAAAAAAAAAAAAGAAATTTACATACTGTAAATACTTCCCTGGAAAAAGAAGATAAAAATGCCTTCTAATTAGATGCCCTCGAATCTGCCATTTGTCAGCTTTAAAACCTTCCTCTCTGTCAGGTTCTGGAGGCAGAGGACGTGAGATCAGACCCCTGCTCGGCCACTGCCATGTCACGGTCTTGGTCAGCTGTGTACCTAAGTTGGCTGCACCAGATGGTGGAGGTACTGGGGCCTGGGAAGGGAAGAAATGGGGGTGGTTTGGGGACACAGCTTTTAGAGGCTTGGAGTAGTGCAACATGTTGGGCAAACATGTTCTGATGGGCATGAAGGCTCCTCCTTAACAATTATCCTGGGAGACATAGAGATTACCTGAAGCATTTTTTCCCTTAAGATGTGAACCTTCTGGATTTTCTGCCTTGGCCAGGCTTGGGAAGGGGAGAGGACTGGCGGGGTGGGTTGTGGCCATAAGAAACTTAACTTGCATGTAACTTCCATATTTACAAAACCGGGTAGTTTAATGCCTAACTCAAAGGTTAGTGTTAGAGAATTGAGCCTCATAAAGTATGGACATCACCTGAAATCCCTCCTGACGTTCGTTTGCTTCACTCATTCAATGAGCATTTATGGAGGATCTATGTGTCCTCACTACCCAGCCACTTGGTGCTACTCTCCCCTCTGGGTACTCTACTGCTTGTACCATCTTCCCCCATCCTCGTGCTGTCCTTATGAAGGGATTTTCATAGGAGAGGATTTTGAAGCATTAAAAAAAAACCCACATTTAGTGAAGAAATAGGATTCCACATTGTATTTCTCCTCTCAAGATAATCTATTAATCTATTATTTCAAAAGAATTATCTTTCTTAAATCCCCCTCAAGCTGGCTGTCATTCCAAAAGAAGGCAGAGGTAAATGTCAGAGCCCAGGGTTCTGACCTCAGATGTGTTCTTCTGAGGTGAACACAAGAGGTGTCCCTAGGGGGCACTGGTGAGCCGGGCCCGAGAAGGTGCTGACCCTACATAGAATAGACCAAGTGAGGAGATCCTCCTTGGCAACAGGTCAGTCAACCATCTGGCCCTGCCTGTGGGTGGGGTGGGCCTTTATCTGCCTGATAGGCTTTAAGGATGTTGAAATGCCTGATTACCCCTAATATCTCATTTATCAATTTACCTCAGTTCGACTATTAGATAGTCCTTTGCGTCAAGGCCCAAGGTCTTCAAATGGCTCTTATTAGAGCACAGACTTAACACGAATGAGTGGATAAAATTAATTAGTTGTTCTTTGGACTCTGAGAGTTTTTTTTTTTTTTTTTTTTTTTAAGGGATTAGGGCCCGGAGACCCCGACACGCCACAGATAAACTGCCAGGAGGCCACTGAGAGCCTCTGACAGGGGAAGAAGAGGATGAGACCCAAAAACGAACCCAAGTCTGGGTTTTCAAAGCCCATTTTGGAAGTCACCCTTTTCTCACAGCGCTTGCGCCAGGGCTCACTTTTCTTGGGTCTCCAGTAGCTTAATTTATTTAAGAGTGTGCAGGCCCTGGGGCTGGGCTTCAGGTTTGCTCTGCTTCAGGGGAGGGCTGGCCTCCATCACCTAGTTTCACCAGGAAACTACTGGTTAGGTGAGCTCAAGATTTTTTCCAGCTCATTGTCTTGCTTTATCTTTACAACCACCATATCCTGCTTCTGTCTATTGGCTATTATGCCCTGTTGTTATATACCCAGGGAAAGGGAAGAGAATGGTGAAGCTGACTTCTGAAAAGTATTCCCAAAAGACGTGTAACAAAGAAGGGAGGAGAGAGAGAGAGAGAGAGAGGCCAGGAAGCAAAGGAGAGCAAGGCTATGGAGACAGCAACAGGATGTAGCCCTTGGCCTAGTGTATTTTTGCCTCCTAGGGCTCTGTACCCAGCTGGATTTCCTAAACAGCATTCCACAGAAGCCTGGTGTTCCTTAAACACCTGGAGGGGAATGCCATAAGCCCGTGGAAAAATAATTTGAATTAACATTGAAAATAATTCAACGTTATAGTACTGATCGAAATATCCTGCAGCTTTTTCCTTTTTTGTCTGGCAAAATATTTGTAGATAACTTTCTTTAAAAACGATTATTGCTTAGTCTCCAGAGCCTCAGAACATGAAGGAAACACAGCCCTGCAGCAGGAGCAGGAGCACAGTGGCCCTTTGGGACAGGGTAGGGACCTGAAATGAAGCACTCAGCCGTGCCCACCGCAGGCCATCATGTGTCAAAACGCAGGCCCATGAGTATCAGGTCAACCTTTAATTTTTTGAAAAAGAAGTACAACATCTAAGTACCTCCATAAAACTCTCATTTTAATACTGGGTAATCATCCCAGTATTAAACGTCAGCCTTCTACTCAGCACCAGAGAATGAGCTGTTAGATCTCTAAGCAATGACTTTGTTTCCTTTTTGTCCAATTCCTTAATTGCCAATTTCTTTTCAAATTCTCATCTTCAACTATTTCTCCAAAAGGAGAATAACAGGATTACATTTCAAGGGGCAAATGAGTTGTAGATGTCCTCCTTTCCTTTATAATTAATTATGTAAACATATCATATATAAAACACATTACAGAACTGTATCAAAGAAATTGTGGTTAATTTTTACATCTCTTTGCTTTTAAATATTATAATAATCAGTGGCAAAAAGGAATAATCAGTGCTTACTTGAGACTCACAGTGGTGCTAAGAGGGTAAGAACATTCTCTTTGAATGACCTTTGCACATAAAAAAATGTAATTGTCTAGTGCACTAGCTTCAGCCTTTCCTATGTGCTCAATAAATATTTTTTTTGATTGAATGACTGAGCAAATAGTAATGGAGGAATGTTAGAAATGATACTATTTCAGAACAGATAGCTCTACCTTTTCCTTTAGAAATTAAGGTAAGCTTGTAAAATTCATCATTGGGGTTCACGAATCTCCCAGATGGACAGTTGAGCCTCGGGAAGGAATTAGAGCAGGAACTAGTTTTACTCATCAGCCAGCCAGTCATTCCAGGTCAGCCTTCATTTTTGCCATAGCTGTATACCCAAACCCTTAATATTTTTCTTTAGGTCAACTCTTTCATTTATTTATATCACCACTATGAGTAAAGTGCTAGAATCATTGATAAAGATCATAGAGTATTCTTGAATTTTCAGTTAATGTCGCTTGCATTCCTGGGGCCTGAAACTTGCTCTCCCTTTGTCAGAAAGGGAGATGATGAGGTGCTTGGGATGGTAAAGACTTAATTCCATCAACATTTGAGTTTCTTTTGATAAAATCAAAGGGATGGAAGGAGAATTGGCAAGGGAAGAACTTTCTATGTTATTGAAAGATAGAGCACACCTGTGGGCCAGCAGAGCTTGTCCCACACTTGAGAAATTCTGATCTACTTCAACTTCCCCATTTTACAGATGAGCGAACGGAGGCAGAGGGCAGTACGGTGACTTGCACAGGGGCAGAAATGGGACCCGACCCCGCTCCCCAGGCTGTAACAGCGAGACCACATCTCTCTAGCTCACCTACTAAAAGCTGCATGAGAACAGAACAAGAGACACAAGCCCTGAGGCAAAATCTGAGCGTTGAAGGCTGGCAGTGGGGGTGGATGGGGAATTGAGGGGGGCTCGAGGGGAGGAGCTGTTATCATCTGTTATGCTGCCCTGCTTCCCTCCACAGGTGAGACAACGCATGGCCAGAGAAAGGAAATGACTTGCCCAAGGTCTTAAGACCTCTCCATGGCAGAGGGAGAGTTTCAGCCCCCATGCCCTCCTTCCATGCCTGCCTTCTTTACATGGCACCCCTCTTTTTCTAGCTCCAACATCCCTTCCTGTTTGCATAAGCTGAGATGATACTCACACCCTAGAAGTGTGGGCCTAGGGTATTTTAAATTTTCTTATGAGTGTTACTTTGCACCAGCAAGCAATGCATATTTATCCAGGCCCCAGGTGTCTGCCGAGCAGCCCCTTGCCCGCTGCCCAGCCCAAGGAGCCGGTGCCCCCTGGAGTGACCCCGGCAGGTGGCTGCCTTCTGGAACTTACAGCAAAGCGCTTCCCACAGCTCTCATTGCCACAGCAGCCACAGCAGTCATTGTTCTTCAGGCCCAGGAACACCAGCGCAGGGAAGATCATCTGCCGGCGAGAGAAAGGCCTCAGTCGGGGTCTGACACAGGAAGAGGGATCCCGCACCTGCCACGGCCACGGCCACGGCCACCCCATGGGACCCGGGACCCCGTGGTGGAGGGACCTGCAAGACCCCGGCCAGCGCGGCAGGTGTGGTCGCCCAGTGCGACCGGTACCTGGGTTCCACGGAGCCCACCTGCGGCTCCAGCGAGGCCAAGTTTCAAGATGTGACACCCTGAGTTTCCATGTACCCGGTGGGTTCCGAGAGCGGTAAGAAACTTGTCCTCGACTTTTATGAAGAGTGGAAACTCTACTGGACACCAGGGGCATATAGATCATTCCTGAAGGAGTGGAAGGGGGATCCACTTGCACCTGGTTCTCTTGGTGGTTTTCAATCAACTTGCCGGAAGGTGTGTGTCTACCCCCGCACCCCCAGCACTATAGGGGGGATAGGATATAGAGATTAGGATAGGAAGCACATAGAAATTACATAGCCCTCGGTTTGGTTGGTGGAATTCAGCTGACCCACAAAGACTGCCCACCCAGCCTGGGGAATTCGTTGCTAAGTTTAATGGACATGTCTGTGTCAGGGCCTAACGGAGGAGGAGAAAAAAATATCAAGGCCCTGACTTTTCATCATGCAACGCCTGGGCTTTTGTTAGCAATGAAATATCTTCTTGTTCCCAAAGTACTCAATTTTAAAAGGATTCTGCAAAAATCTTTGGGGGGGGGGTGTTCTTATGGCTTCCCTACTCACCAAGACCCCGCTTCCTAATATTCCTCCGAAAAACCAGACCTCTTCCGAAAGGTGGTCATTATTGTCTATCACTCTTCCTCCAGGAAAAAATAACAGGATGTTGGCCAAAAAGCCAAACAAGGCGAGAGGAATGAGGGTGCTCCCCAGGCACTTGGCACAGCCCCCAGTGCACATGGTGGGGGAGTCCAGTAGAGGTCGGCGATGCAAGGCGCCTCACTGTCTCCTTCACAGGGTCTCTTCAGAGTTAAGCAGCCAGAGCGTCCCAGTAATAGTCCCCAGTTCAATCTGGATTTCGGAGCTGAGAACCAAATCAGCCTGTGAGCTGTGTCCTTGGAATGGCTCCTGCTTCTCAAATGTGGCTGAACCCTGATGGCGATGCACATTTATACATCCTCCCTGACCTGAAGTCCTTTTTTTTTTTTTTTTTTGCACTCCATAAATGAGATTACATTCAGAGCAACAATTTTGCCATGGCGACCAATAACCTCTGTTAATAATCCACCAGCACAGGCAAGACGCTCCCATTGCTGCAATCGAACACAGGGCTGAAACAAACAGCCTTTAGGACTCCGGCACCTTTAATCTGACAGTGCTCCTGCCCAGATATAGAAATATTTCTCCCAGGCTCTTTCTAATCACTGGATAATTGAGTTACATCCTAAAATCAGGCCTCACAAGTACTGGATGGTCTACAGTGTGTATCTTTTGCTTTTCCACTGAAAGCCTGGAACGCAAAAAGATTCTCCAAAAGAGTTTCTGTTGTCCTCAATACAGAAATAACAATTTGCTGGTCTAGGTGGGTATCATGGTGCTCAGCCCTATGGGAATATTTGGAAGGATAAAACCAAGATGATTATTAATTTTATGGCCTGACTGCTAGATGTCTGTACTTGTGCTTCGGTAAGTGCCATCCTCTTCCTTGCCTGGTGTGATGGAATTAGCAAAAGCAAGTTCTCCCAATCGGCATGTTCCATTATATCCTCCATGCAGTAAGACTTACCTGTCTTCACAGATAGTAAGGGAAAGGGAAAGTCGATGTTGGGGAGAGCAGAGGCAAGGTACCAATAAATCAATCACCTGGAGGCCAAGTGGACAAAGTTGGAAGAGCTGTTAGAGAGTACTGGGGGCTGTAAGGTAGATCTCTATTCGAAATTTTGCCAGCTGCCAGAGGCATGATTCAGTTACTCATTCATTTGTGTCCTTAAGAAGCCACTTGCCATGGCCTAGACCATGCTCTACATTATGCAAGGAGCTAGTTTGGTGCTGGTAGCCAATGGATTGTGGGGTCGAACAGGAAGCTTGCTAGTTCTTCGTGGAGAGGCTAGAGGTCCAACTTAAGAACAATAGGTTGAATTTCACAGACGGTCGAATTTTAGCTAAATAGAAAGCAAGTAACATCACGATCATGGTGAGACCTACCCTGCAGTAGAGTTGACCACCTACTCCCAGGGCAGCAGGGGGCTGTCTTATCCCAAGGCCCAGGGGCCGTCGGCCAGGGACACTGTGGACAGGACTCTGAAGAAGTCGGGTCGGATCGATGCTGAGTTTCCTTCTAAAGATTCTTTGAAATGTGTATTGGTCTCTCTATAAAGATACTTTCTGAGATCTCAGGGTTGAGGTGAGAAGCAAAACAGCAAATGTTTCTCGAGCAGGCCTAATATCCTAAGCACAAAGGGGGCTTTAAATGCTCCTCATCCTCTCATGAAGAAGAGATCAGGCCCCTCCTGAGGTGAAGATAGTTGGGCCCAGACAGATGAAGTACTTTTTGCAAGGTCATTCCAGCAAAATGAGGCAAGGAGCTAAGATTGTAAATCAGGAAGTTATGTTCCCAAAACCTGGGCTATGGTCTCCCTAATCGGTTTCCCTTTTAGAAATTAAAAAAAGACAATCTCTTCAGTATAAACTATAGAACATCATTATGTGCAAGTATATAGAAACAGTGAGATATACTTCCTTCTGAACAACAATTTAGATTTTTTCCCCTTATTACCAATAAGTATTTATTTAGGTAAAAAAAAAAAAAGTCAGATATACAGAAAAACAGAAGGAAAAAAAGGAAAACCAACTGCATCCTCACCACCAGCAGATAAGGACTATCACCACTTTGCTGGCAGTTGTTTTCCAACACTCCAAGCAAGTGCAAAATGAGCTTTTTTTTTTTTTTTCTTATATAACCCACCAGTTTTGACAAGGAGTCTTGAGGGTAATGCCACAGAGGAAAATAAGGTTCTAGAAATGTAAGGCTTGAATTAATCATCATAGATGCTACCGTGAAGCTAGGCAGCTTCCCACTGGGAACTGGACAGCTTCTTTCTTTTGCCAGGGCCTTTGACCTCTAGAATTTCTCATCATGGCATTTCAGTAACACTGGTTAGGACAGCCCTGATGCCCCAGACTTTTCAGACTAACAACTGGAGTTGCCAGCCTACACTGTTTGAGAGAAGAGATCAAGGTAAAGGGTACGGTGCACCACACTTAGTTTCTTCCATAATGTTTTTCCAATAAAAATTAGAAGGATTTTTAAAAAAGATTTTATTTATTTACTCATGAGAGACACAGAGAGAGAAAGAGAGAGACTGAAACACAGGCAGAGGGAGAAGCAGGCTCCATGCAGGTAGCCCAACGCGGGACTCGATCCTGGGTCTCCAGGATCATACCCTGGACTGAAGGCAGCGCTAAACCACTGAGCCCAAAGGATTATTTTAAGGGAAGGAGGGAGAGACAGGATCTTAAGCAGGCTCCACACCCAGCAGGGCTCCATCCCACATCCCTGACATCAGGCCCTAAGCGAAATAGAGTCAGACATTTGACCGATGGAGCCACCCAGGTACCCCCAAACTAGAAGGATTTTTAATTTCCAAGTCTTTTGTGAAAGCAAGACTAATGCAACACAAATTGGAATGTGTAATTAATAAATTTAACAATATGCCAAAGTAATTTTGTTAAATAAATTAACCCATTTGTCGTAGGTTAGTGATGTTTCAAATGGTGGCATTTCTACTGGTCTTTCAGCAACTCCAGTTGTCTGCTGACTGACTCTGTGACAGCAGGGGTGCTGTGGGAGGTCCAGGCACCACGGGCTACCATTTTCAAGGAGGAACCATGATGCCAGATCCCCACAGCTCGTCTTTTCATCTTGGCTTTGCCCAGAAGGAGCAAGTGTACCTGGCACGTGGCTTACTCCAAACTTCCTCATCATTTTCCTGGTGGGAGGCACCATAACAGGTCCTATATCTACCGATGACTCTGACCTTCTTGCTGTGTTTAGCCAGGTCGCCACAAACAAGGTCTCAGCCCAGAGTCCTTCCACAATTTTTAAGAAGTTGTGGTACGTGAGTAATCGTGAAGGAGAGACCTGAGGTCATTTATTTCCTCTGTGGAGAAGGAG
The DNA here is from genome assembly GCF_048164855.1 of Canis lupus baileyi. Taxonomy (NCBI): domain Eukaryota; kingdom Metazoa; phylum Chordata; class Mammalia; order Carnivora; family Canidae; genus Canis; species Canis lupus. The sequence continues at coordinate 8,351,219 of NC_132859.1, forward strand.
AAACACTGACAGTCACTTTTCTGGAATGCTCTGGTCATCCAGAACCTGGAGGGTGACTAACTCATTTATTTTCAGCTATTGATTGTGCCTTCAGACCAGCAAGCAGGAAGTGGAACACCTAACCTGGACAAAGGGGGGGGGTAGGGAAGGGAAGCTTGGTGAAATCCACCCACAGGAAGACGTGGGGGTCACCCACAGACTGCTCGAGGTGCTAGAAAAACTGTTGAGATTCTGGCAATTGTTCTCATGACACCTACGCTTAATGGTTTGTTGTTTGCTCTCTGTTGAGCAGTGAGGCCCTTAAACCAAAAAGCCTAGAACCTTCCTTTTCAGAGACAGCGAGGAGGAGATAACTGAGATTGAGCTCCATTTTGGATCCAGTCCTGTAAGAAGACCTCAGCAGTGAGAGCAGATGGCAGCTCTGGAATGGACGGAAAGACAGCAATGATCCTTGCAGAAAGAGAAGAAGAATGCAAACATGGTGGCCCTTCTGGACTTCACCCTCTGGGAGATTTGACTGCAAGAGCTTCAGCAGCAGGAAGTCCAGAGCTTCCTCTCTGTGCTGTAGGCACTCCGTTCCTGAGACAATGAGCCCAGGAGTAGGAGATATTTTCCAGGTGACTCTGATCACCTGCGGGGGTGTGCACCACACTTCGGTGAAGCTTGCTACTGCTCCTCAGCCTGCTAGACTTCTTTGCCCTACAAAGGATGAAGAATCATCAGTTTGGTGCAATGCAATGCAAACGATAAGTGTGCTTGAAGCATCCACCAAGGTGCCCAGTGCTGTCTTCATGAACACAAAAAAATCTGACTGACTCTGCCCTCAGTGGGAGGACAACCTCTTACAACAGACCATGGGAACCGGGCATAGAGGTTATAGGAATTAGCTGATGCTTAGCAGAAGAACCAGAAGACACTCTTCTGTGTCTCTGAAAGTAGATCACTCTCCTCTATTCATTTAGCACGTCAAGGAGGAGATGATGCGCTAAACACGACACACTCATATTCAGGTGTTATAAAACTTAGCTGTCTTTGCTTGCTTAGATTATTGGAACAGCCTCTTAAAAGCGATTTCCAAAAGGAGGAAAAGATAATAGAAAAAAATTAGTGGGCATTGCGTGTAACAAGAATCAGAGCCATTTTATGAGCCTTCTGTAATGCACGTGTAGATGATGGGTGACACTGCAACGTGGTTTGTTTACTGTAGGTCTCCAATGAGTAAATAGAGGTCAAAAGTAAGAGTCAATGCAAATCTGATTGGATATGCTCTTGCTTGAAGGCCTCAGAAGCTTCCATGGCCCTCAGAGCTGAAACCCAGCCCTCTCTGATTTGCCTTCTTGCTGGGTCAAGACGCACTAACCATCTTCTTACTTTCTTCTCTGCGCCCTTCACCTGCTTCCTTCTTCTATACCTTGAGGACTCAAAAAAGTGTTTCACAATCGAGATATGTCTATAAAAATCTAGATAACTTTTTAGGGCTTTTAATCAGCAAATGCACTTGTAATTATGGAGGGAAAGTTCGGAAATGTAGTGTCTGGCATTTCCAGAACTTCAGTGTGTACAGAATTCTTCTGTCATAGATCAACCTGAAGGACTGGGGTTCCCCAGCCCCTCCCCGGGATACTTGGAGCTTCCTCATTTCTCAGGTGTTTGTGAGGGAATCTGTGTTAGCAGGAAGAAGGCGAGTGGTCATTTGAGGGAAAGGAGGTGTGAAAGGAGTGAAAGTTGAAAATGGCATGAAGTGGGACTTGGGGGAGCTGGATGCACACTGAGGGTGTTGAGCCGGGAGCAGGGTTGGGAGCCAGCTCGGCCTCCACTGCATGGGACACAGCTGGCCTGCAGGAGGGCCGAGCCTAATCTTAGGTGGAACAGTAAACTCTAGTCCTTTGTGTTTAGAAGGTCATTTCTTTATTTTCTTAAGATTTTATTTATTTATTCAGGAAAGACACAGAAAGAGAGGCAGAGACATAGGAAGAGGGAGAAGCAGGCTCCTCACAGGGAGCGACCATTTTATTATATATCATGATTTTGTAGTTCAGGAATCAACTGGGTAATTCTGTCCTGGGTAGTGTTGATTGGGGTTATTTGCTCTTATTCAACTGAAGGCTGCATTGCATTGGTCTCTAGGGACCCTGAAGGCTTTGCTTACCTGCCAGGTGCCTTCACGGGAAGGGCTGTAAGGCTGGGCTTGGCGGGTCCCCACTCTTCCCCCATAGTCTCAGGGTTCTCCCTGTGGTCTCTGTAGCAGCATAGTCTGATTTTACCTGATGGCTTAAGGCTCCAAGAGAGGCAAGAAGTGGTAGCTGGGCCAGAAAGCTGGGCCAGGTCTACTTTTATCTTATCGCCTTGGTCAGAATCATCACAGAGCCATCTCAGATTCAGTGGAGGGGCATAGACCTCATCTGTCCACGAAAGGAGTATCCAAGCCTTTGTGGCCATCTTTAGCCTGCCACAATGGTAGAGGTAGGATTTGAACCCAGAAAGTCTGGATCCAGAGACTGTGCTCTTAACTACCACACTGTAATATCTCATTAACCCAAACTGGCATCTACTCTTACATCAACACAGGAAAGAATTGCCTGCAAAGATTTAGCTTCAAATTAAGGGCCTTTCTTATCTATAAGATGACTAATCTGGGTAATTCCCTCTATTTTATCTGGATAGACTCAGTCTGAGTTAAGATTTGGACTTGGGGATCTTGTAAGTGCCATCAACACCTAAAAGTCAGTGTCTCCAGTTATTTTCACAATCAGAATCAGCAAATGCACACATGCCCTGCCTCATGACTCAAAGGGGTTGCCATGTGGCCCTCTCTGACACAGGTTTCAGTACAAAAGGGCACAGCTTGACCTCTTAGAGGAACGTGAGTCCTGGCTGATAAATCTGTCCAAGAAATCTGTCCAAATATTGATTGGTTTTAGCGTTGTTTCATGTCACTATGGTTATAGGTGGAAAATTAACTTTCAGTAGGAGCTCAGTCTCCACCCACTCTGCATAAAGTGGAACATCTCTAATTGAGGGTCCTCATCCTCTTTTTAAAATGAAATGCACTCATAAGAAGACTTTAGTCTTCTAAAGTAGACTAAGTTTAGAAATCCATGTTATGGTTTTTAAAAGGCAGGGACATTTGAACATATTTGTTATGTTATACATCTGACTTCATAAAATTACATATTATTCTTTGGATCTGTACCTTTGGATAGGTATTTCCCCAATAATTTTTAGTATTATTTTTTCCTCAGTCATATTTACTGTTAAAACAATTCACATATGTATAAAGCAAAAACATAACCAGAAAGAAGACAGGTGAAATTTGGAAAATTATATTGAAAGCAACTGGCCGAAAGCATTTGTCCTGTCAATGAGCTAAAATCATGTCAATTTTAGCTTCCATACATTTATTCTTTTAGCATGTTCATTGTGCCCTTAAGTATCAGGCACTGATAAATGGACAGAGCTGCTAAGAAAAGGAAGATAGATACTAATAATACTAAGAATAGGAAATACTGAGAATAGGAATAGGAAACATGCCTAGCAGTTATGAGATACCAAGCAATATATATATTTCTCATAGCAATTGTTTAAAGTAGATTCAAGTATTAATCTGCATTTTACCGATGAGGAAATTGAGGCACAGAGAGTGACTTATGGCCAAGATCTTACAATTTGGAGCAAGAGCTAGGATTTGATCTTATGCAGCCTTGTGCTAAAACAAACAAAAAAGGTCTATGCTCTTGACCCCTATGCTATGTGACCTCTTGCTAACCAGATAGTCTCAGAAATGTGCAATATAATAAGCAACCAGTGATCTGTGCCATGGCGCTGAGGAAGCCTGAACCTGTACATAGTAAGAGGGGGATTCTGGGAGGGCTGGGAAGGCTCCTCTGAGAAAGCAAAGCTTCTTTGAAACTTTGTTCATGGTCAGGAATAAATTTTAATAGAATTTTGTAGTTAACATTTCTTGTACGCTTGTGACATGCTGCATATGACTGTAATGCTTTTCATCGTTAACTCATTTTATCTGGACCACGTCCCTCTGAGGTGGGGAGGTGGGGACAGTAACTGCCTCTTTGCTCTGTGGGAGGGAACCGAGGCTCACAGGGGTAGGGAGCTTGCTGAAGCCACAGGCTTCACACTAGAAAGTATCAAGTCAGCTTTTGAACCCCGGCCTGCAGGCTGCTCATCTCAATGAAAGGACAAGGCCGCGCTGGCGGTGCTGGGAGTGCTCACCTTGTCCCACTGCCCAGAGAGGGTCATGTTGACTTTAAGGACTACTCCAGGCTGTGGAAGGATGAGAAAAGAGAGCAAAAAGTGTGGGTAAGACCAGATTCTGAGGCAGTGAAAACATTAAAACCAAGTTTAAGGGGCATGTGGGTGGCTCAGTGGTTGAGCGTCTGCCTTTGGCTCGGATCATGATCCTGGGGTCCTGAAATCGAGTTCTGCATCAGGCTCCCCTGCAGGGAGCCTGCTTCTCCTTGGGCCCATGTCTCTGCCTGTGTGTGTGTGTGTGTGTGTGTGTGTGTGTCTCATGAATAAATAAATAAAATCTTTAAAAATAAATAACATAGCATCAGGTTTTAAAAGGCAGGACGTAAAGCGCTGATCCTATCAGTGAGCTTCTGTGCAGGTCAGTCTTAACTTTCACACTTTTTTTTTTTTTAGGCTATTTATTGAGCCCTTATGGATCAGGCTCGAGAATGCTGAGGACAATAGATATTTGGGCGGATCTCCTAAAGGTGTAGGCCGCTGGCGGCGCATGTGCTGATTCCAGCGGCCCTTCCCCGGTCAGCGGCCCAGTCCAGAAGCCCAAGTTCAAGGATAAACCTCACTCACTTGAAATCGAATGACCGGCTCCGAATCACAGAAAGTCACAGCTGAAAGGCACTGTTTTCCTTTCATAGACTTTGAAGACTGAACTACAATTGCAAAAACAAATAATAAATAAAATAAATTTCAATAAAAAAATGAAAAATAAAATCACCTTCCCACCAAACTGGAGCAATTAAACCCAGAAGGCACAGAATACATCCTAGGATACACCCGGTGGTCTTCACAGTCCCCAGGATGGCGTGAGGCAAATTGAAGAGGCTCAGTACTTTTTTTCCCCCCAAGATTAGCATTACTGCGATTACCCATGCGTATGTCGAAGCTTTAGCAAAGTTACAGACCAGGCTTCTCAAACTTTAACCTGTATGTGAATTTTCTGCCCTCTTGCTCAAATGCAGATTTTGACTTAGAAGGTCTGGGGTGTGGCTTGAGATGCTGCATTTCTAACAAGCCACCAGGTGATGCAGGTGGTCAGATCCTGGGACATACATAGGATCCTACAATCATACAGTGAAGCTGTATACATTTATTAGTATATTTATTTGGGGCCAAATAGATGCCCTCCTTTTGACTTCCCACCAGCTTTGTCCTTTGTGGGATATTTCAGTTGCTGGCTGCTGTAGTAAACTTCTGTTCTTGAGACAGTCACTGACAGCTTCTGGGATTGGAAGAGAACTCTCATCACTCCGGCTTGCCCTGTTTTCTGCATGCTGTAAGGCCGTTGTTCTTAAAATCTGAGCCTGTTAAAAATTCATGCTGATGTCCACTAGGAGGGCCCTAATACTACTCAGCCGTCTGTCCTCTGTCTTCCCGGCCTTACTCATGCATTCCCAAACCGCATTCCACAACTGTTGTTCCATTTTCCACATTCTTCGAGCACTCTCTTCTTCCTCCACACCCAATTCCTTTGCATTCTGTAATGTCTCTTCCCATTTTGTAGAAATAGAGGCCCACGTTCCTCCATCCATCTTCCTTTTAGGCCTATGATATTTTTATGCCAATACTCCCTCTTCAACCCATATTTGATCCTTATTTTCATTCATTCCTATGATCTTTCTCATCAGAAAGTTAATGCCCTCAGCTGTGCTTTTTCAAAAACACTGTGTAGGGAAACAGAGACTGTGTAGAAACCGTGAATTAGAACTTGCAGTTCTATTGATTACATGTGCTACATTGGCCCCGGAAGCTGTGGACCCTGTACTTACTTTGACCAATTGTTGAACAACCAAATGTTAAAATCGATATTCATCCAAAATTGAGGCCAAAGCCAAAGATCAGTTTCACAGAATAAACATGAGGGATATAAAGATAAATCCGAAACTTTGCCAACATTGCAATTTTATTATTTGAACTTTTTGTAGACTGAAGGTAGAAGTCTGGCTAGCATCAGATCCGTAAGTACTCAACACTGTCGGCGGTCAGATTTCTGCACGTTTGTGGCACTAAATAGCTGCTCATTTTAACTGAAGCTTGTGGAGGAACAATATATACCAGGGACACCTCACTTTTATCTAATACTTCCTTTTTTTCTACATAGGATTTTTTTCAAAATAAAAATTATATATATATAATTTCAAAATAAAAATTATACATAATTTCAAAATAAAAATTATATATGATTTCAAAATAATATATATATTTAATTTCAAAATAAAAATTATATACATATAATTTCAAAAATTATGTTAATTATATTGATATTATATATTAAATTAATAAATATATAAGGGGTGAAAGTGGTGACTTGATATACAACATAATGCAATGACTACTATAGTCAAGATAATTAACGTGTCACCTCCTCATATAGTTACCTTTTAGGGTTATTTGAAATGAGAGCACTGAAATATATACTTTTTGTAACATTTCCAGTATTCAGTACAGTATTATTAACTATAGTCATCATGTCTCTATTCATCCTACCTAACTGCAACATCTCTCCATTTCCTTCACCTCCCAGCCCCTGGTAACTACCATGCTACTCTTTGTTTCTCTGTATTCAATACGTGTATCCTACATGTCCCATCAAAGTACTAACCAGGCCCGACTCTGCTTAGCTTCCGTCCGAGATCAGATGAGACCGGGCATACTCAGGGTGGTATGGACATAGACAATATGTAGATCATATGTATAAGTGAGCTCATGCAGCTTTTTCTTTCTGTGTCTGGCTTATTTCATAAGAACAAAGTCCTCCAGGTTCATCCATATTGTAAATGACAAGATCTTTTTATTTTTTAAGGCTGAATAATATTTCATTGAATATATATTCACAAAATATGGAATCACAGCATTATCCTGTCTGGATTGAAGATGACTTATTACAGATGTCATTCTATGATTTTGGAGTTTCTCCTGCCCCTAACATTTTGAAGTGGTTAAAGTTATCCTTATGCTTTTAAGACATCCTCCTAAAATGTAAAGAATTTCCAAATAGGACGTTCCCTGGAAAAATGTATGGCTTAAGTGGAATTTAAATGACACATGAGTGAGATGCAATTCTGAAAGGTTATGTTATTTAATGTCATGAAAGTACACCAATCTGTTCCACCAAGGTTAGCATTATTACACAGACTGTCAGTTGATTTCCCTATTGATCTGCTCAATAGTTCTTAATAATTGCTTTTGTATATAAAATAAACAACTTTCACAACCATGAGTATTTTGACATTTTACCCTTACAATGGTAAATATATGCATTTACATTTTAGCTGTCCAACAGAACGTGAATGAAATGAGCACATGAGGAGACTCTTCATTCTAACTTATAGTCGGAATGTTTACCTATATTTAGAAGGGAATATTCAATATAAGAGCCCTATGTAATGGACGTGTTGTGGCAGATTTTATTTTTTTAAAGATGACCATACCAATATGGATTCCATCCCCATGCACTTCGCCCAATGTCAGATCTGAGTTCCTTCCCCTTGAAACTGGGTGGAGGTGACACTGAAGCTAGGTCATAAACGGCAATATGACTGCCTGGTTCCCTCTCTAGGGGCTCTTTCCCTGGGAACCCATCAGCTATGTTGTAAGGAAGCCCCTGTGAACACTCTGGCTGACATGTGCGGTGTTCATAACCAGCATCTACTGCCAGACACATGCTTGAATGAGCTTTTGATGATTCTCGGCCTGTCTTCTAGCCGGGGCTCCAGACATCTTGAAGTAGAGGCAACTGAAACTATCCCCCTATGCTCTTCCTGAATTCCTGACCCATAGAAAGTAGGAGATATAATATATAATTATTATTGCTTTAAGCCACTACACGTTTATTTAATTTTTAATTTTTTAAAAAGATTTTATTTATGTGAGAGCACGCATGCATGTGCATAAGCATAAGCAGGAGGAGGGGCAGAGGGAGAGAGAGAAGTAGACTTCCCATTTGAGTGGGGAGTGTAAGGCGTTGCTCAATCCCAGGACTCCAGGGTCAAGACCAAAGAAGCCAAAGGCAGATGCTTAACCAACTGATCCACTCAGGTGCCCCAAACCATAAGTTTCATTATGCAACCAGAGTAACCATTTAACATACGCCTTGTAATTATACGGTTCCCGGTAAAATATAGGATGCCCAAATTAATTTAAAATTTCAGTTAATGAATTTTTTTTAAAGAATTTATTTATTCATGAGAGTCACAGAGAGAGAGAGGCAGATACAAAGGCAGAGGGAGAAGCAGGCTCCTGCAGAAGCAGGCCCGACATGGGACTCGATACTGGGTCTCCAGGATCACGCCCTGAGCCAAAGGCAGATGCTCAACCATTGAGCCACCCAGGCATCCCAGAGTGAGAGAATCTTAAGCAGACTCCACACCCAGCACAGAACCAGGCTTGGGGCTCAATCTCACAACACAGAGATCATGAGCAGAGCCAAAATCAACAGTTGGATGCTTAATTGATTGAGCCACCCAGGAGCCCCTGAATTTATTTATTTATATATATTTTTAGTATAAGTATGTCCCATGCAGTTTCTGAGATATACTCATACTAAAAAATTACTTATTGTTTGTAGAAAATTTGAATTTAACTGGGCATCCTGTATTTTTATTTGCTATCCGGAAACCTTAGCAGCAGTATGAATCTATGTGGAATCCGCACTATCACATTCATTGAATAACTACAACATTGGGAAAGCCACAAATGCAACTGCAGATCCTGGTGTGCAGCTCACCCAAAGCTGAGGACCGGGTGGAAAAACAGGTTGTGGTTGACTGCAGCAGGGACTGAACTTCCTCCGTCATTGTGGCTCACAAGTTCTCTCTGACCTCTAGGCCCATTTCTCCGATTGTTTCAAATAGAGCTGACAAATATCTGCAGGAAACTATTTTTAAATGCCAAGAATATTGTGGGAAAAAAATTACGTTACTTTTGTTTTGTTTTACTACGCAACTGACCATTGCCTATTTTAGGCTACTTCCCATAAAACTACTGTTCATCTGCAGTCACACTATTAAATGAAATTCGTTCTCCTTAAATTTCTATATATGAGCCAATGTGATGTCGTGGGACCCCACATTTTAAAACTGTTCTTTTTCTTTATTATTTTTTTCTTGCCAGTAAGGCAAAGCAACTGAAATGAGATGATATCTAGGGATTTGCTTCAAAATAGCCACTGGCGTGGGTGGGTAGAGAAACACCAACAACCAAGCCAGGCCTGGGAATTTGGTGACTGGGAAGTTGGTGCTGGCTACTTGGGGTTTGCTTTACTATTCTTTCTACTTTTATCCATGTTTGAGATCTTCCATGATTAAGAGCTAGAAGGAAGAAAGGAGATGTATAAACATATAACATAGCTGAGACTGTTTTATATTCTAGAATCAGGGACTGATGGAAGTGGAATGTCATCTAGCCCAAACTAGTTATATTGTGGATGACGATAGGGAGGTCTGGTGACCTAGTGACTAAACAGAAGCTTTTGAATTCCATGCCAGTGTTTCACATGGGTCACCTTACACTGTATTCTTTAATCTTTCCTGTCTCATGTATCATAATTTTACAATCATCAAATGTTTGGAAGTTATCTTTAAACAATTATGTTCCCTTGGATCTCAATGAGAATGCATGAATTCATTTTTCTTCTTTAGAGAAAGACTTAAGGAAGTTTATTGACACTTGAATATAATAACCCACACCACAAAAAAATGATCATTTGATCTAAAAGGAAAAGTGGCTTCAGAAACTCAAATAGAACCAGGACTCAGGGCGCCTGAGTGGCTCAGTGTTTGAGCACATGCCTTTGGCTCAGGTCATGATGATCGAGTCTGCATCAGGCTAGCCAGCCACAGGGAGCCTGCTTCTCCCTCTGCCCATGTCTCTACCTCTCTTTCTGTGTCTCGTGAATAAATAAATAAAATCTTTAAAAAGAAAAAAAAAAAAGAATCAGGACTAAAGATAGTAGTAGCCAACAAATTCACATACCCTAGAAAGTGGTAGGATAATGAGAAAGAAAAAAAGTTGCCCATGACATCCAGAATGGATTTCACTGTCACAGCTCTATGTCAATATGATTACAAGGTGGTCTGATGCTCAGGCCATCATTTTGTCCTCCTGTTGGACACAAACAATCTTGCAGATATCTATATCAAATGAGGTCACTCTCGATCATGTTTGAGACAAAAACAAGGTCACTGTGTAATCTAAAACACTGTCTTCCCCCTTCTCACTGACTGGGTGACTCTCTTGTCTGTCCTCCCTACAGAGAAGACCTGATTGGGTCTTCCTTGATTGGGAAGTCCAATCACAGAACTGCCTCCATTTTCTGATAATACAGAGGAAGGCCCTGCTTCCTTGGACCTTCCCCTAAATTACCCAACTGAAGTTGAAATTCTTTACTAGCTTCCTTCTGACGCCCTCTTACTGAGATGCTCCAGGTTCCTCCATATGACTGTTCCCCTCACAGCAACCTGTACAAAAACCCAACTGTTCAATTGCAGGTATTCCCCGTCGTCTTTGTCTGAAGAACATCGATAAAAGCAAAATCAATTCTGTTAGTGCCATTTCTTACATGAGACAATAAACAATGTCATCAGAAATGCGTATCTTTTTGCTCTTTGGAGAGTGCATGTGGGGTTCATTTGTGGAGTATTTGGGGAGGATAGTGGTAAAGAAGAGCTAACTTGGGATCCCTGGGTGGCGCAGTGGTTTGGCGCCTGCCTTTGGCCCAGGGCGCGATCCTGGAGACCCGGGATCGAATCCCACGTCGGGCTCCCGGTGCATGGAGCCTGCTTCTCCCTCTGCCTATGTCTCTGCCTCTCTCTCTCTCTGTGACTATCATAAATAATAAATAAATAAAAATTTAAAAAAAAAAAAAGAAGAGCTAACTTTATGGTGCTTTATTGTGTTGGTATATTTCAGATTGAAAATCAGTAGTTACTGACCATTAAGAGTGCGCAGGGTATTTTCAGGTGTGATAACGTGTTTTAGTTGTGTTGGGTTTGTGTGTGTGTGTGTGTATGTTTTTAAAAGCACTTATCTTTTAGAGCTAGACCCTGAAATCCATCCAGGAGAGAGGGGAAGTGGGTGGAGGTGTGGATGGAAAAAGACTGGTCATGAGTTGATAATAATTAAAGCTGGCTGATGAGTATAACAGTTCATGATGGTATTTTCTTTACCTCAAAAATTTTCCGTAATAAAAAATAAGAATAAGAAGATTCATGGAGTCCAATTGCTCATCTGTGTTTCCAGTTTGGGGAGCCCCAAGGCTAAAGGAGGCTGTGTCTGAATATGTTGAGAATCAGGGCATTGGAATTTAGTAGAAGATTCCAGAGTTATACTTGGGTGAGGAGGTGAGGCGAGGACAGACTTTTGAAAGATGTTGTCCAAAGGGGTTTGGATTTTCAGGGAAATTTTAAGCCAAACGGACTACAACTGTAACATCCATCAGACAGGGTTGGGTAGCTGGGGATGAGGCAGCTGGGAAGGAATGTGAGATGTGAGAACACAGCAAAGAGGGTCTGGAATGGTCATTAAGAGTTCAAACCTAGAAATAGTCCTTTAGCAGAGCCTCGGTGGAAGGGGTTCTGAAAGGTTACTTTGGACTGCTTGAGTCACAGACTCCAATAAATTCACTTTCCTTAAGTTGGATATCCAGATCTCTAAGGTCTGCTAGCTTAACTTCAAGCGCCATGCTTTTGAAAATAAAAGCTTAAAATTTCTCTCCATCTTAATGAATTTACCTTCTTTTACATCTGGAGAGTTCTAGAAAGAAGGAACTGTTCATTCATTCAAAGAATATTATTGAGCACCTGGCAGAGACAAGGCACAGACCCACATGCTGGAGATAAATGGCACCTGACTACATAGAGCTTAGGATCTAGAGAGGAAGATAGAAGTTTGTCCAAAAATCCTTCAAATATAAAGATACAAATTAAGGTAGGTGCTTTGAAGAAGTACAAGGAGTTATTAAAGCATATGACTTATACTAGTTAGAAGAATTACCTGGGTAAGTGGAACTCTCTGGAAGCTGGGATTACTGAGAAAATGGAAGTGCCAGGAAAGGGGAGTAAGAGCACGGTGTCAGTCTGACTGGTCAAAAGCCTTGGTTTCTACTCTGAAGACAAGACGATGAGTGCAAAGTGACATGATCACTTGGGGGATGAAATCTGTGGGTGAAAAGAGTCCGAAAGTGACAAAACCATCTTAGCTAACAGAAAAATGTCATGATTGGATGCATTCACGAATTTGCCCTTCCCTGAGGAATCAATCTCAGTGGTAGGAACTCAGAAGCCTTAGGCACATGGTGGCTGATTCTCATCACACACTGGGATGAAAAAGTATTGGCTAAAAAACAATAAAATCACACAGGTAAATACCTTGTGTTCTGATCCATGTGGAACTCACCTACTGTGTTCATTGGTGGCTTCTCTCCAAAGATGTTCAGCATCAACCAATTCCTTCCCTTGGTGTACGTACATGCTACTCCCCCATTGAGAGGTGGAGTCCGTTCCTCTTCTTCCTGAGATCTGCGCTGCCCTGGAGTTGCTTTGTCATCAGAGAGTGGCAGAAAAGACTCTGGACCATTTCTAGGCTCAGGTTGTAAGATCACTGACAGTTTTCTGTTTTCTTTTTCTTAGAACTTTGAGCCACCCTGTAAGAGGTCTGGACTGCTCTACAAGAGAAAGGTGCCACTGGGACACCAGGAGAGAGAATGAAGAGACCCTGTTGGATGCCCAGCCCAGACCAGCCTTCAGATGACTCAGCTGTTCACTTACCGTTATTACATAAAAACAAGCCAACGAGGTTGATTCGACCCACAAAACCATAACCGTCAATAGTACATTGTTTTAAGGCGCTATGTCTTGGGGTGGTTTTGGCAGTAGGTAACCAGAAATCACCTTCAACTGCCAGTACCTATAAGGAGCGTGGCTTGTGTTTCACAAATGCTTGTAGGCCAAACTCGTGTTGAACTCTTTTGTAGAATATACCAGATCTCTCTAAATTTCACAGAAGCTTTAGTCAGGGGCAATGGGGAAAATGAGCAGAATGGGGCGAAGAGTCTCACACACACTCCCATTCGGGACGTGTGTGAAATGACAGTGGTCAAGGCAATGTTAATATTTACTGAGTCTCTGTGACGAGCCGGGGACAGTACCGAGCACTCGCCACGTGCGATCTCATTTCATTCTCAAAACAACCATTCAGAGGAGGTGATAGAACCTTCCCCATTTTATTTTATTTTATTTTATTTTATTTTATTTTATTTTATTTGAGATTCTGTTTATTTATTCATGAGAATAAAGAGAGAGAGGCAGAGACACAGGCTTCTCCCTCTGGAGAAGCAGGTTCCCTGTATTCTAGGAAGTAGAAATACTGCACTTCAATTGAATTCATTGAATGCCTTCAATGCACTTATCAAGAGACTAGACACAGCCAAGATAGGATCAATGAGCTTGAAGACTCTTTAATAGAAACTTATGAAACTGAAATGTAAAGAGAAAAAGAAAAGAGTGAAAATGACAGAACAGTATATACAAGAACTGTGGGACAGGGCACCTGGGTGGCTCAGTCAGTTAAGTGTCTGAGTTGATCTTGGCTCAGGTCATGATCACAGGATTGAGAGATGGAGCCCCACATTGGGCCCTGTGCCGGAACTCGATCTCAGGACCCCGGGATCACCCCCTGAGCCAAAGGCAGAGGCTCAACCTCTGAGCCACCCAGGTGACCCAAATCTTCCCCATTTTAGAAATGAAAACACTGAAGCCACAAAGCTGCTAGATGGCAGGGCGCGACGGATCCACTGGATTTCAGTGCCAGCGACCTTGCCTAAAATGTGCACTTGCGTGTGGAGGGAATTCACTGGAAGTCACCGACGGAAGTTACTGAAGAGTTCCTATGATGCAGTGGCAGATTCTTAGCAATTGTCGCCCGGAGCCTGAGCCTGGCCTGGCTCCCCGATATTTACTCTTCTTCGTGGGAATGTGGGGAAGGGGGGCGTATCTGAAGGTGAAAGGGACATGATAATGGCTATATCATGGAACAACCAGGAACAACCAGGCCCTGGCCTCTCCTTGCTTTCCACAGAAATGCTCTCTGGCATGAAGGTTCACTCAGGTCAGAGCTACAGGAAGCTCCAGCGCTTGTCTGAAAGCTAGAACATTCCCAGATCTTGGAGGAGGCCAAGGGAAACAGTCCTGAAGTGTGGAGAGGGGAGGAGGCCAGCGGGGGGGGGGGGGGGGGGCCTCCACATTCTTGCAGGCCTCTAACTGGGCAAGAGGCTCCACTCCCTGAACATCATTCCTAAACCTCCCAGGTGGTGCAGGCTCCACCCCCGGCCCAGAGGCCTCCCTGAGGCAGGGAGGGAGGCGAGGGCACCCACGTGAAAGGCTCGGGTTCCACCAACCTTCCCCTCAGCTGTGGGTGCCGAGAATCGGCTTGGCCACACTGGGGCTTAGCTTGCTGACACCGCAGCTTTCGTCAGTGCAGAGCCGGCTGGGCCTTCCTACTGTAGGGCTTGCAGAAGGATGTGTGTCCATAGGCTTGCCAGATTCTTAGGATGTCTTCCTCCTTTCTGAGGGCTTGGCCTCCTTCCCCTTGCTTCTAGTCATCTTTGCTCTGCTCTCTCCACGATTAATTTCAAGAGAGAAGAACACAGGGGAGACTGTTCTATCCTATGGAGTTGGGAATCTCCTTGGGAAGAATCTGGAAAGGGGGGAACACAGAGTTTGTTGACCGAATTAAGTAATGTTAGGTTGCTCATCTGGAAAGAGAAGTAAAACTCCCATCAAAAGGGCTTAAAACACCACTGGACACAAGGGAAATCCATACTGGGCATCTCCCGTGTCCCAAGCATTATACCAAGCATGTTAGCTCAATTCTCACGAAAATTCTGAGGGCTAGGTGTTACTTTGTTTCCATTTTACAGATTAAGAAACTGAGGATCCACAAGTTAAATACTTTCTAAGTAGCTTTTGGTAGTTCTTTCATCATCTTTTCAATCTATTGTGTGTGGTTGCTGTATATTCTAGTATTTTCTCTCTTCTCTGTCCAGTTTTGGGTGCTTACATTTGCTAGGAAACTGCTCATTTCCTACAGATACCTAAAACTCGCTGCCATAGGAATACTTGGATGGCTCAGTTGGTTAAGCGTCTGATGCTTGATCTCAGCTCAGTTCTTGATTTCAGGGTTGTGAGTTCAAGCCTTGTGTTGGGCTCCACCCTGTGTATGGAGCCTGCTTTAAAAAAAAATGCTGCCATAGTTTTATACCTTGTATGTACTTGGGGATTTTTTTTTTAACTTTGCAAATTACAGCACAATTTGCACGTGATAAAATATGCCTATATACCTTTTTAAAGTGTTTAATCCAGTGCATTACGACAAAGGTCTCCACAATCTATATTGTCTATATTGGCACAATCATATGTAGAACTTTTCTATAACCCCAGAGGTTTCTTTTGTTTCTTTGCAAAAAAAAAGTCAACCCCCACCTTCTGGCCATGGGTAACCACTGATCTGCTGTCACTTCAAATATGTTTTGTCTTTTCTAGACTTCCATATCAATGGGATTATACCATATGCCCTCTTTTGTTTGCAATTTGTTTTGGTGAGTTTCAGGGTTTTAGGTTCATTCGTGTTGTTGCATGTATCAGACATTTCGTTCCTTTTTATTGCCAAGTCACATTCTGTTGAATGAACACACCACGATGTTTATTGTCCTGTTGTTTTCCAGCTTTGGACTTCTGTGACTATGTGTCACCTACTGCTGCAAAACTTCGTGATTTAGAAAGAAAATATTGTTATATCACAGTTTCTATGGGCCAGGAGTTGGGGTCCAGCTCAGCTGGGGACTTCTACCTCCAGGTCTCTCACCAAGCTGTAATCCAGGTGTTGGCCAGGCTGCCCATCCTCATCTTCACAGTGTTTGGCAGGATTCGGTTTCTCGAGGGTTATTTGACCGAGAGCCCCACTTCCTCCCCGGCTGTTGGTCAGGTAATTCCCTCAATTCTTTGTCATTTGGGCCTCTTCAGAGAGAAGCTCATAACATGCCCAATGGCTTCACCAGAGTTAGTGAGGAAGAGAGTAAGAGACAGCAAAAATATGAAAACCAGTCTTTTTGTATGCAACCTAATCTCAGAAATGGCACCTCCCCAGTTTTGCCATAATCTCTACGTCAGAGGTAAGTCACTAGCTTCAGGCCTCAAGGGGAGGGTGTTACACCAAGGCATAGATTCTAGGAGGCGGAGATCCCTGGGATCTATGTTAAAGACTGCGATGAACATTTCTCAACAAGTCTTTGCACAGACATGTTTTCACTTCTCTTGGTTAAACACCCAGAAGTGGAATAGCTAGCTCACATGGACACCTTGTAGGAAGTTGTCCGACGATTCTATCTGGTGGCTGTATCCTATCGCACTCCCACCAGCGATGTGTGAGAGTCCTAGCCGCTCTACAGGCTTCTCAACACCTCACTTGGGTCTTTGTAACTTCAGCCACTGGAGTGGATCTGAAGTGCTATATTTTTGTGGTTTTAATTTGTATTTCCCTGATGAGTGGATGTTGAGCATGTTTTTTGTGTGTGTGTGTGTGTTTATTGGCCAATTGTATATATCTTCTTTTGTCTATTCAAATCTTTTGCCCATTTTCTATTTCGTTGTCTTCTTACTGCAAGAATTATTCATGTGGTCAAGGTCCAAGTCATATTTTTACAAATTATATATATATATATATATACACACATATATATATATGCTGTGTGTGTATACGTCTATATACGTATATGTGTACATATGCACATACAAATGCATATATATGTATATCTGGGGAATTTATTTTATTATTATTATTTATTTATTTTGTATTGGTGTTCAATTTGCCAACATATAGGATAACACCCAGTGCTCATCCCATCAAGTGCCCCCCTCAGTGCCCGTCACCCAGTCACCCCCCCCCCACCTCCCTTTCTACCACCCCTTGTTCGTTTCTATCTGGGGAATTTAAAGGACAAAGTTACCACTCCTGAGGCTGGAGGATTTCTCCAGGTTATTAACATATGGTTAGAGGACTTTTTCTCTAGCTTACCTTTATAGACCTGAAGACAGCCCTCTGAGCCACCAGAGCATGCAGCAAAAAGTCTCAGTCTAAAGTAAATAGGTTACCTTTGGGCTACTAGTCCAGCCAGGGGTCAAGTCCTTTAGGCTTCTCGCTGACTCTACTACCCCTGACTCATAAGCTTTTATCAGGCAAATTGCTTCTGTGTCATGGTTTACTCCTATAAAATAGGAGTATCAAGCCTGAGGGTCTGAGACACAATTAAATTAATGTCTGGAATCATTAATTTTGAGAGTGAGCAAGCTAGGACACGTGAAGATTAAAAGATAGTTATGCTTTGTTGGTTTGATTTTTATTTCTTGTCTAATCCTCTTTTAACCACAGGGCATTTTTTATTTTTACAAAATGGTTTCGTGTCTTAGTCACCCTTCCAAAAACATCGTTAGACAGAATCACATGGAAAGGATGGAGACGGAGAAGGGGAAGGGGTGAAAAAGTGAGGAGCGTGTCCCTAAGGAGCTATGTGACTCAGGTGAGTGACAGGGTGAGTCAAATGGAAGGAGGGGTGGGGACCTCTGGGTGGCTCAGCGGTTTAGCGCCTGCCTTTGGCCTAGGGCATGATCCTAGAGACCCAGGATCGAGTCCCGCGTCGGGGTCCCTGCAGGGAGCCTGCTTCTCCCTCTGCCTGTGCCTCTGCCTCTCTCTCTGTCTCTGTCTCTCATGAATAAATAAATAAAATCTTAAAAAAAAAAAAAAAGAGAATTGAAGGAGGGTGTGGACTTTAAGCTGGAAGCTTTCACTCCTTGGCAGGAATACTACACTTGTCTTCCTGAAGTGTAGCATCACCACACCGTAGCTGACTGAGAAGTCCAGCTATTCGGGTCAGGTGCTCCCTTGGAATGGGGAGCTGGAGAAGCCTGGAAGCCCTTCCATTTCCTACGTCTCACTCCTGACGTTTGGCACCAGTGGTTGCACTGCTTTAAACAACTATTAAATCAAATAATAGTTCTAGTCACCATTCTTTTTTTGGGGGGGAGGGGGAACCTAAGTGTCTCTCTTTTATCTTTTAGAACCTTCCCCCATCCACAGGCCTTCTCGAACAGCCTTCTCCTTTGGCTCCTGCCTCCCTAGTTAGAACCTTAATAATGTAGGGTTAATATCTAGTCTATGGCACTTATCGTCTTCCTCCATGTTGCAGAGTTATATGCGTTTTGAGTCATTATATAGGGGGTATGATCGCCACAAATCTTTGTCTTTCCAAATAATATTAACCAGGATTTATTGGGTTCTTACTAAGTGTCAATCATTGTTTTAAGTGCTTAATATGGATTACAACATTTAGTTACTATGACAACCTCATGAGGCAGATATTATTATACCCTTTATACAGATGAGGGAAAAGGCACAGGAACTTGCCCAGCAGTGGGAGGTGGGAGACTGGGATTCAAGCCCAGCCAGTCTGCTTCCAGAATCTTTAGCAGCTATGATACCCTGCCTTCCCAGTACAGAGCAAGCCCTTGTGCCATTCATCATCACTGAGTTATATAAATACCTATGGAATTACATTAAATGAGAATTTGTGGAAAATAAGGCAGGCCATTTATGACCATTGTCGATTTTCAGGTGCTAGTGAGTGGGCCCTGATTTCAGGAAAATATCTGCAAATGAAACATGCAGGGAAATGACTGAGGTGAGAAGAGCCAAGTCCAGCACAAAGAGCGCTGAGCATAGAGGCTGAACTCTGGCTTCAAGTCCCACCCATGAAACAGCAGCTTCCAGACCTCAGATGAGGAATTTAGGCAGATGGAGCTTCGCTTTTCTCATCTGTCCAAGAGAACTAATATTTAGACCCACTTCAAAAGTTTGTCCCGAAGAGTAAGTGAGGTGACGTATGAAAAGTATGTTTTGTAAACTATAAAGCATTATAACTCTTGGCTTTCATTTAAAATATACTTATAGAAGCTATGCATTTGAAAATTATTTTAAAAAGTGGAATGAAAAAACGAGAACATGTCCTCCTGATTGAAAATATGATTCCAACTCCAAGAATAGTGATTTGTGACTCTTCAGCAGGATTCCTGTTTTACACATCAGACCTCTGGCTCAGTTTTCAACTTAGCAATTAGACTCAGAGTCCAGATGTCAACGACAGTTTTATTTCAGTGGGGCCATCTGAAAAGGAGTTTATCTAATTTCCATCGAAGAATCAATCTTTTAATTTAATTAATTTAATCAGAGTCATGTTTAAAGAAAACTATGCTCCTATAGAGAAGACTCACTGTCTATTTGCACCCTTGTTGTGAGAAAGTCACTTGAAAATACTCTCTTTGGGGACACCTGGGGGGCTGAGCGGTTGAGCATCTACCTTCGGCTCAGGGTGTGATCCTGGAGTCCCAGGATCGAGTCTCATATCGGGCTCCCTGCATGGAGCCTGCTTCTCCCTCTGCCTGTGTCTCTGCCTCTCTCTGTGTCTCTCACGAATAAATAAATAAAGTCTTTAAAAAAGAAAATACTTTCTTTGGCCACAGAGGGAGCAAAGAGTAGAAAAGCTGTAACTTTGAAACAGTGACCTCTACGTCTACCAAGAGAGTTGTTAGGACCAAACTGGCATCCTTTCTATCACAAACAAAATTTATTTTTCTTTGATTTTGTTTTCTCTACCAGGAAAGTGATCCTGCCAGGAATCGGGAAGTGTTAAGGGGAAAGTATATTTAAACTACCATGAAGTAGAAATATTTATTCATGGTCGGGCCTGGGCAGCCAATCCGTGTCTGAGGAAGTTACGAGGGCACGTATTTCCACAAAGCACAGATGGTCATAAGTTCTTAGGAAGTCTTAGAAGATGAACAAAATGTAACTGATGGGACAGGGTGCTGCTTTTCTAGCTTGGAATTGCGAGCTTCCCTCACCTATCAAAGTGGGAGGCAGTCTACATTTTTGGTTTTATGATCTCTCATGCCTGAAGGTTTTTTCAGGTCCTCTCTTCGTCTCTCTCTCTCTCTCTCTCTCTCAAGCTCTCACTCTCACTCTGACTGGGTCTCCATCTCTGTCTCTCTTTCTCCTTCTGCCAATCACCAAATATGAGTCCACATAAAAAGAGCAAACACATGCTAGAGTATTTCAAGCTTTCCTCCCCAAGGCTTGAAATTAATGCTGGAGATCACAGCAGCCATCCCCCAGCAGGGCAGACACACTTTTGCACACTCTAGAAAGCATCCACAGTGAAGTCTCTGCAGCAGTGCCTTTTATCAAAGGGAACTCTCGTACACATGGTGGATTACAAGCTCTTTTAAACTACCGAATGCCTCGATTGCAGTCTTCAGACAAAGGATGCGGTCAAGCCCAACACAGTCCATGAACATGGGAAAGATCCAGGGAGAAAATGTGCAGAACACTTTGGACAAGGAGTTGGACTGCTTTATTTGTAAGAAACATCACATGCTTTCTGTTATGGGAGATTTAGGTAATTTTCAAGATACATTTCCGAATAGGCAATTTTCATCTAACATGATGACTCTAGAAATTAATCTGCCCCTCCTCATCTATCTTTGACCCCATCCATCTTTATGGTGTCCTCCCCCCTATGCCCTACCCCACTGTATCAGAGTGCTTTATTAAAGGGGCAGGTAAATGGGTATTTTGGAACAGGAAAATAAACATTAAAGTGCTTGCAGGCTGAGAGAATTTTGTGCCATATATATATATATATACACAAAACAAAACGAGAGCCCCCATAGGGCTTTTAAAGGTTAGGTATCCTAAGATCTACCTGTTTTTAAAAGCTCCCACCTGTTTTTCTCTCCTCTGATCTCTTCCCCAGGCTCACATACGGCTTTTTTCTCCTTCAAGTCTTTCATTCTAAAGATGCCACTCCAACCCTCACAAAACCCTCTGCCCACCCCTCCATCCTCCCAGTAATGCCTCAGCATTTCTCTGCATGCCTGTTGCTTATCTCCAAAGGATATGGCCTCATGCCATGAATGAGAGTGAATGCTGGTCCCCTCATTCCCATTTTGACTCTCCTCCAATTCAAAATGTGTCCCCATGGTGCAGAGCATTACATTTCTATAAAGGCATTTATTTACCTTAGTTTGCATGGGATTGACCTGTTTGTAAGCAAAGTTTTTATTTTATTATTATTTTTTAAAGAGCTTGCGATGCCATCAAGTAAGAACTTAATCCACAGGAAACAAATATTCAGTATTTAAAAGAGAAAGGTAAAACGGAACAGAGTTTTCTATCTGTGTTTGAAGTTTGAAGTTAGAGATTCGTGACTTTAACTGGAAATTTAAGATCATTGTCATTAGAGAGTTCAGAGCACAGGTAATTGTCTTTTAATATGGGCTCAGCATTAGGCAATGTGGGAGAAATGATTAACACTGGTCAGTACTTGTTATTTGTGCAGTTAGGA
Source organism: Canis lupus baileyi (assembly GCF_048164855.1). Taxonomy (NCBI): domain Eukaryota; kingdom Metazoa; phylum Chordata; class Mammalia; order Carnivora; family Canidae; genus Canis; species Canis lupus. The sequence continues at coordinate 8,372,931 of NC_132859.1, forward strand.
CTGGACCCAGAACCAGAGAAGACAGTTGGGAGGGACGCCTGGGTGGCTCAGTGGTTGAGAGTCTGCCTTTGGCTCAGGTCATGATCCCGGGATCCTCGGATCGAGTCCCTCACTGGGCTCCCCACAGGGAGCCTGCTTCTCCCTCTGCCTGTGTCTCTGCCTCTCTACCTCTCTGTGCCTCTCATGAGTGAATAAATAAAATCTTAAAAAAAATAAATAAATACAGTTGGGGAAGGCAACTTCCTCAAGACTACACCTTATATTCCAATCACACAGCCTTTGGGAAGGAAAAACAAATGAACAAACCTCCTTTCCCCCCTTCAGCCCTGAAAAACCTCAGGGAGCATTGCTACTCCTTCCTCACACAAATCTCCACGGTGGAAGATACTTTGGATACCAGTTACACCTCTGAACACATAGGCAGTGACAGCGGAGGAAGAGATGTATGTTTTACTGCTACTAAAAATAAATAGGCCAGGCCACGCCTCAAGATGACTAGGAACTATGGAGTTTAATCATCTCAGTGTTGTCTAAGAAAACCAATTACTTCCTTCTCTTTAATTGCTCATTTGTAGCCTTCACTTACTACTGAAGATTGCATGTAAAAATGTCACAGGGCTTGGCTAGCAGAACGTGCTGCATGAAACAAGATGGTTTGAATGGGAAAATTTTCTAATTAAGACTTGAGACAAAGGTGTTCTAGAACACAGAGAGGCACAACTAGCAGCCTCCAGATCAAGGACTTTAGTTTATTATTGTTATTGAGTGATTTGAATACAGTTATAAAAGCTAAAATTTTTATTTTGGGGGAGTGAGGGAGGTGGTACTACTTTTTTTAAACAAATTTTATTTAAATTCAATTTAATTAGCATATATGTACTCTTAGTTTCAGAAGTAGATTTTAGCGGTTCATCACTAAATAACACCCTGTGCTCTTTACGTCTCGTGGCCTCTTTAATGTCCATCACCCAGTTACCCCATTTGCTATGATCCCTTCCACCTCCCCTCCAGCGACCCTCAGTTTGTTTCCTAGAGTTAAGAGTCTCTTACGGTTTGCCTCCCTTTCTATTTTCATCTTACTTTATTTTTCCTTCCCTTCCTCTGTGTCCATCTGTTTGGTTTTTTAAATCCCACAGATGAGTGAAATCATATGGTATTTGTCTTTCTCTGACTTATTTCACTTAGTATAATACCCTCTAATTCCATCCACATTGTTACAAATGGCGAGATTTCATTCTTTTTGATGGCTGAGTAATATTCCGTTGCATATATATATTCCACATAAAATTCTAAATTTTAGAATTTTGATACTATTTCAGATTTAGAACTTTGATACTATTACTCCTGGTTGGGAAGTTTGAATGTCTGTTGAACAGAATCAAAGTAGACATACTGAAACTTGAAGATGCAAGGATTTTTTTGGAGAAGGATATTTCTTAGTAGTGGACCCTTCTATCACATTTATGCTGTGTTTCTTCCAAAGAACAGTTTAAAAATGTATGGAAACTGTGGTTACAGTCATCAAAATGAGCATACAGAATTATTACCATATATTTTCAGTACCTTTAGGAAATGTATCATATGTGGTAGGTTTCAATTATATGTAGCACAGGCCACTGACCGTGAGCTAGTCATATACCTGCCTGCCAACTAATATTAAGTCATAATTTCTAGAGCTAAAAATCTGTGTACCAGAACCAGAACCTTTGTGACACTGCAGCATTCTTCTTTTGGAAGTGCCATGATTTGATCTCTAATGATGAAACAATGTGTGGCTCATGCCCTGGAAGGTAGCCGGCTCTCCTATCCTGTGTGGAAGTCTGTTACATTGTGGAGTAGGAACATGAGGGACTAGGGAAGAACCCACGGAAAAATTAAATGTTGACAACATCTATAAGAAAAGATAGAAAGAGTTGAGATGGTTAGGTTCAGAGATGAGAAGCCTAAATAGGAAGTTCCATTTTATGAACTCTCTACCATTTTTGCTGTTGTCTATACTGGGGCAGCCACTTTGTTTTTTTGTGGAACTATGTGCCTCCTGAAAGCCATGCTCAAGGAAACCATCATCTTGCTCTGTGGCATTATAGTCACAGGTTAGGACATCAAGTGTCTAGAATCATGGGGACCTTGATATGCAAGAGTAGATACAAACCAGTCCGCTGGCATGAATAATGATTTTGTAGTGATTTAATGGATTTCATGCCTAAATTTGGGTTTTTCATGTTCGTTACCATCAGTATTACTGAATACCTACTAAGTGCATAGCAGTTGGGGAATATCATACTGTCATTTAGCCATCCATTAAATATATTGAGCGAGTATCTCAAGCAGACGCTCCTCTGAGGGCAGAGCCCAATGTTGGGCTCCATTTCACAACCCTGAGATCGTGAACTAAGCCAAAGCCAAGAGTTAGGTGCTTAACCGACTGAGCCACCCAGTGACCCTAACACTTGTACTCTTAACCACTCAGCTATATATGATTTTTTAAAAGTATATAGTCATCTAAAATTTTACAAGCAGAATTTGATAAAACGTGGATGAATTATAAATGACTGTTCTGAAAACTGTTATTAATAATTGCTATGTGGATAGAATCTGTGGATTATCTTTTTCATAACCAACAATTACCTACCTCTTCTTTCTTTCTTTCTTTCTTTCTTTCTTTCTTTCTTTCTTTCTTTCTTTCCTTCCTTCCTTCCTTCCTTCCTTCCTTCCTTCCTTCCTTCCTTCCTTCTTTCTTTCTTTTTTTTTCTTTCTTTCTTTCTTTCTTTCTTTCTTTCTTTCTTTCTTTCTTTCTTTCTTTTCTTCTTTTTTCCCCCAATAACCTTTGTGATTCTTGTTTTACTAGTGAGACATAGTCTTCATGTTTTGGAACAAAATATCCTACCCTCTTCTCCAGTTACGTTAAAGGGTAATAATGTTTATCACTGCAAATGTCATTGAACTGGTGGAGTTGGTGGAGACGGCTCCGGCTCTACTATAAAACTATAGTAAGCACATGACTTCCTGGAATAAAAGGCCTAGAGATAAGGCCTCAGAAGAACATCCTTGTAGATAGGAATTCAAAATAGTCATAATAGATGGTGAAATCACTCAGTACTATCTCCTTTTAGAGATCCTTTTCACTTTCCTACTATAGTAGCCCGTGAATTTTACCAATCTTGTCTTCCTTGAGCTGTTAAAGCAGTATTAAGGGGAAAAAATGTAAACAATATAAAATATAAGCAGATGTCCAACAAAACTAGAGATTCATGTTATATTTATATGTTTAAGTTCCTTGTTTGTTTGGGGAATGAAATAAAATTTCATGAATAAAATTGCATCCTCTTAAACTTTTCTGCATTCTTAATTCCCTTCTTCCCTTTCCAGAGTGAATGCTGTCACAAATTAGGTCTATGTTTTCTTTTTTTTTTTTTTAATTTTTATTTATTTATGATAGTCTCACAGAGAGAGAGAGAGAGAGGCAGAGACACAGGCAGAGGGAGAAGCAGGCTCCATGCACCAGGAGCCCGACGTGGGATTCGATCCCGGGTCTCCAGGATCGCGCCCTGAGCCAAAGGCAGGCGCCAAACCGCTGCGCCACCCAGGGATCCCTAGGTCTATGTTTTCAATTATTTTTCTGTTTTTATATGTAATAATGAACAATATATACAATCTTCCAATTTTTAACTTTTAACACTTTCCAGCATATTTTAACACTTCTGATTTTTAACACTTTAAAGCACCTTCTTTCTTTTTATTTAATATTACTTTTTGAAATCTCATCATGATGATATGATAGAGTTCATTCATTTTAACTGCTGTATGAGATTACCACATGAATAAAACACATTTTATTAATGCATTTCCTTGACCATGGAAATATAGAATACATCTAATTTCTTTTTTAAAAACTTGTGTTTATAAACTACTTTGCCCTGATTTTTTATCCTTTCACAACACATGTAGGAATATTTTTTAGAGCATATAGTTAGAAAAAGTTATGCTGGGGAATATGTGCAATTTAAATCTTACTAAAAATTGGCAAATTGTTATGTAAAGTGTCTCATCTAGTTCATACTCCCTTCATAAACACATGAACATTCTTGTTTACTCACCAATACTCAGATTTTTAGGATTTTGTCAATCTGGGATATAAAATAGTTTCTCAGAACTTAACTTCATTTAATTTTATTTTTTATTCACTTTTTTTAAAGACTATTAACTTGAGAGAGAGGGAGAATGAGAGAAAGGGCACAAGCAGAGAAGGAGCAGAGGGAGGGGGAGAAACAGACTCCCCACTGTGCAGGGAGCTCAACATGGGGCTCGATCCCAGGACCCGGAGACCATGACCTGAGCTGAAGGCAGACACCCAAACTACTGAGCCGCCCAGGTGCCCCCTAACTTCATTTTAAAGTGGAATTAAACCACCACAGAATTAGCATTCTTAATTTTATTTACAAAGTTTTATGAGGTGAGAAGTTAGAATTTCAGTTCTGTCTTGCTCAGATTTTCCCATGCTTTGCATTCTGTTGGTTTTTTGCAAACTATACAAAAATATCGTAATTTTCTGCTAAGAATATCTGTGACTAATAAGCTAGAAGTAGTAGTAAATAATACAGGATAAAATTTAAACTTTTTCGGGTGGAATAAAGTAAGATATGTTCACTGTAGAAATATCAGAAAATGTGGAATACAATGAAGAGGAAAATAGGAAACCCTCCACCCAAGATCAGCACTGAGAACATTTGTTTGTTTTTTCCTAGCCAAATAAATACATGGCGAAGTGGTTGGGTTTTTTTCCTCACAAAATCTGTGTCATGAGCATGTTCTTTCTATTTTTTTTTAAGATTTTATTTATTTATTCATGAGAGACAGAGAAAGAGAGAAGCATAGACACAGGCAGGGGGAGAAGCAGGCTTATGCAGGTGCCTGATGTGGGACTCGATCCCAAACCCTGGGATCACACCGAGGTCAAAGGCAGATGCTCAACGCTGAGCCATCCAGGCATCCTGAGCATGTTCTTTTTAAATCTGTATTTTTCAATTGAACAATGAGTGTATTACGAGAATTTCCCATTTCATTAAGTTGTCTTATAAAAGCGTTGTCTTTAATGACTTCACACTTCTCCATCAAGTGAAGATAGCATATTTTATGTAATAAAGGCTCCCTGTGGGGAGCCCGATGCGGGACTTGATCCCAGGACCCTGGGATCACAGCCTGAGCCAAAGGCAGATGCTCAACCACTGAACCACCTACATGCCCCAAGGACATGAATGATTCGAAAAAGGAGTCAGTGAACATTTTCTGCAAAGTGCCAGTGATTACTTTAGGTTTCGTGGGACATATGTCTCTGTCATAGCTATTGTAACATGAAAGCAACCACAGATAATACATAAATGAATGAACATGGCTGTGTGCCAGTAAAACTTTATTATAAACACTGAAATTTGAATGTTGTGTAATTTTCACATGTCACAAAAAGTTGTTTTTTTCTCAACTTTTAAAAAATCATTTAAAAATGTAGAAACCATCCTTAGCTTGTGGGCTGTTATAGAAACAGTGGTGGCCATGATTTGCCAAAGATCTTGGTCTCAGATTCTATTAGAACATCAGAACTGAATGAATCCTTATAAATGAATTAGTACAACTTCTTCCTTTTAAATATCAGAAAACGAGGGCTAGAGAGTGTACGTAATGACTAAGTTGTCTGCATTATTCATGATATTCACATTATTCACGTCTGCATTATAGAGCATCAATATATGTCAGAAGAAATTTCATTACCTAATTGGAAACAAAAACAATCCTAAAACACTTAGAAAGATATTTCCAACTGAATAAAGGGTGCACAGGATTTCTCTGCTATTTCTTACAACTGTATATGAATCTACAATTATCTCAAAGAAAATTTCAATTAAAAAAGAGATATGTTCAAGTGAAAGAGAATCCAATTTTCTAGAAGCCACATCCTGCTGTAGGAAGAAATCAGGAAGCAATCTTTCCTTCTAAATAGCATTTCAAAATGTTTCATTAGCAATCATTTAATTTCTTAATATAGAGACCAATGCCGGTAAGAGTTGATGACATAGACATCACAATACCAAAGACAGTGCCAAACAAATTCACATGTACTTAGAAATAAATATGCCATAGAACTTGCAATGTTCTTGATACCTGCAGCTTTATGAAGCCTGTTACAGGCAAGTTTTATAGCTAACATTTTTTTTAAAGATTTTATTTTTTTTATTTGAGAGAGAAAGAGAGGGAGAGGGAGTTGGGGGAGGGGAGGGGGGCAGGGATAGGGGAAAGAGCAAGGTGAGAGTGAATGGGACAAGCAGACTCTGCCCTGAGCGTGAAGCCCTATGTGGGCCTTGATCCCAGGACCCTGAAATCATAACCTGAGTGGAAACCAAGAGTCGGACAATTAACTGACCAAGCCACCCAGGCACCCCACAGCTAACTCTTGTCATTACGGATAAACCTGGTCAATGAGGGCCACTCTTAGGGCTCTTGGAAATCAGCAGGAATATCTCTGCACCGTCCTCACTAGTATCCTAGCAGTTCCAGGCATGACACTACTCTGCACTGCAATAGAATACCCTGTGACCTGTTATGTCTATAATGCCCCCTCCAACTCCAAACCATCCGTAATGGAAATAAAATATCAGATGCCTCATCACTTTTGGTGAGTCCTTTGGAGAGACAGGCCTGTATTGAAGGTCCTAATGGTCAAATATAGTTTGGAATTTTAAAATAATACATCAACGTAGGAAGAGGGGTGTGGGGTTGGGGACATCTTAGCACCCAGAAGCACAGATTTCACTCTGTGTCCTTGTCCTTCTTTTTAATGCATGCCTCTGTGTTCAACTGCACCTGCCATTCCTCCAATCCAGACAACCTCTGTTTTGTTTTCTCCAGAACAGTTGCCATCCAATTGCACTTTCTACAATGATGGAAATGTTCTGTACTCTCTAGTAAGAAGATAGTCACTAGCCACATGAGTCTTTTGAGCACCTGAAATGTGGCCAGTGGAACTGAAGATGTTTAATTTTATTTGATTCTATATCATTTCAGTTAGTTAAAGTTGAAATATATAATTAGCCATGTCTGGCTGGTGGCTACCTATTGGACAGCTCAGCTCTAGAGATTTAACCTCCAGCTGAAGCAGGGTAAATACAGTTTCTTAGGTGATTACACAACTTTGATCCCCATCTTACTTATTTCAGTCTTGCCCCTTTGAGATAGCCAGTGACACGTGTTTGTGGCAGTTTGGGAGATTCTGTGGTATAAATTGCCCAGGTTCTCAGATTTCCTACTGCAGGCTAGGTACTACAGATGGAAGTGTGTCCTCCCAAATTTTCTATGTTGAAATCCTTCTTCTTGCATCTCAGGGTGTGACCTTATGTAGAAATAGGGTCTTTGTAGATGTAATTCGTGAAGATGAGGTCATTAGAGTGGGCCCTAATCCAATATGGCTGGTGTCCTCATAGAAAGGAGATATTTGTACTTAGAGATGTGAACACAGGGAAAATACCATGGGAAGGTGAAGGCAAAGATTGGGTGAAGCTTCCACCAGCCAAGGAATATAGATTGCCAGCAAACAGTCAGAAGCTGGGGGAGAGGCTTGGAACAGATTCTCCTTCACATCCCTCAGAAGGAACACACCCTCCCATGCTCCAATCTTGCACTTCAGGCCTCCAGAGTTGTGTGAAATAAATTCTGTTATTTAAGCCACCCACTTTTTGGCACTCTGTTATAGCAGCCCTAGGATACTGAGACCCTTGGGGTTCAGTTTTATCTGCTCTGCCACTCATCCTGCTTTAGAGCTTTCCTCCTTTTGGTGCATTTGTCTCTTCTCCCCTTCTCCACATCTTTGTGGGCACAGGCCTTAAAAAAATAAAAATCTTCACTGCCATGTAAGGATTTAGGAGAGATAAGACTAGCTCTGTCCATTCGCTATTTTTCCTGAAAGTCCAGATTTTAAAAATTCTTTTTCTCACCCAGTTTTGGATTACAAAAATTCTTATTTGCAACCATAGGGCCTTCTTTTCCGCCTCAGTATTTCCGTAGAGAAACAAGATGCTCTTGTTGAGAAAACAAATTAAAATTTCTCCCAAGGGGCTCAGTGCTGGTTGGAGGAAGGAAAGCAAATCATTTTTAGTGGAGACATGTCTCCACTAACATCTTTACTTTGTTTAAAATAGATGAAGGAAGTCAAGACTCCAGATGCATGGGGGTGGCAGGGAAGTGGGAGAGAGTGGAATATTCATATTTTTGCCTACAGAAGACGTTATATCACCCAGGAAGGACGTTTGGACCTATAAATCTGATAAATGATTGCTGCAGTATCTGTTTAGATAGCAATTACACAAAGTGGAGAGTCAGGAAGAAAAGCAAGAATGTGACAAGACATGTACTTATAAACTATTTGATGGAGGCAAGATTCCAGGTTGAATAAGAAATAAATGATTGAGTGGCTCAGATTCCATCTTGGATATTTCAATAATCATAGCAACAAGGGTTCTCCAGGTTGGAATTAACTGAAGTTCTTATTTTACATTTTATTTTTTAAAAAGGATTTATTTATTTATTTATTTATTTATTTATTTATTTATTTTTATTTATTTGAGAAAGAGAGAGAATGCATAAGGGGAGGGGCAGAGGGAGAGAACCTTCAAGCAGACTCCCCACTGAGCATGGAGCCCAATGCAGGGCCCTATCTCACCACCCTATGAGGTCATGACCTGAGCCAAAAGCAAGAACAGGATGCTTAACCGGCCCAGGAGCCCCTTATTTTACATATTAAAAATGAAACTTCATGAAAGATTAAAGAGAATTTCTTCCTTGTTTCCATTTCCCATGCAGCCAACCTTTTTTTTTTTTTTGCCAATTTTGTCTAGATAGATACAACTATCTTTTATACCAACTTCTGAATAATAGGATTACTAAAAGGTATATTTATTGAACATTAATATGTGACGTTTCAGTTATCTACTGCTGAGTGACAAACCACTTTAAATGTAGTGGTTTCAAACAACATGAATTATTATTTCTCACCATTTGACTATTGGATGGGCAGTCTTTCTGCTGGTCTTGCCTAGAGTTTCCCATGTGGTTGCATTCAGCTGGCCAACTGGCAGGAGGCTAGGCTCATCTTGAGGCTCTCAACCTCAGGGCATCTGAGGTCTCCGTGTGGCTAACTCGGGCTCCTTCCTAACATAGCAGTCCAAGGGGAATCATTTTAATAGCAAAACAATAGAAACCACCAGTCCTCTTATGGCTGGGGCTTTGAAGTCCTTTTTTTTAATAAATTAATTTTTTATTGGTGTTCAATTTACCAACATACAGAATAACACCCAGTGCTCATCCCGTCAAGTGTCCCCCTTAGTGCCCGTCACCCACTCACCCCCACCCCCCGCCCTCCTCCCCTTCCACCACCCCTAGTTCGTTTCCCAGAGTTAGGAGTCTTTATGTTCTGTCTCCCTTTCTGATATTTCCCACACATTTCTTCTCCCTTCCCTTATATTCCCTTTCACTATTATTTATCTTTCCCAAATGAATGAGAGCATACACTGTTTGTCCTTCTCCGATTGACTTACTTCACTCAGCATAATCCCCTCCAGTTCCATCCACGTTGAAGCAAATGGTGGGTATTTGTCGTTTCTAATGGCTGAGGAATATTCCATTGTATACATAAACCACAGCTTCTTTATCCATCATCTTTCGATGGACACCGAGGCTCCTTTGGCTATTGTGGACATTGCTGCTAGAAACATTGGGGTGCAGGTGTCCCAGCATTTCATTGCATCTGAATCTTTGGGGTAAATCCCCAACAGTGCAATTGCTGAGTCGTGGGGCAGGTCTATTTTTAACTCTCTGAGGAACCTTTGAAGTCCTTGAATACCATTTCACTGCAGTTGGTCCATTTTAAGTAAGATACCTTTAAAATTTTGGTTGATTGCAATACGTGCTGAGGATCATGTCTGTACTTAGACTTCCTTAGATTCACTACGAATTCATGTGTCAATTATTAATAGGGGAAAAAGTATTTTGAATTCAATAAATATAGAGATTTTTTAGAAGTATACTTAAAAAGCCTGTCAGCTAAGTTAATAGTTTTCACAGCAATAGCTAAACATGCCATTTACACCCCCACCAGAATTTCAAAGAAAAAAATGCCTTCATGCAAACTTTAGGGAAAAACATGTCACCAGGACAGCTCCAATTCAAGGGGAGGGAAAATAGAATGTGCTACTTGGGGTAGGCAGTGGCTTGTGTGCACGGGGCTGGGCGGGATTATTTGGAGGCAGTCCACCATAGACGCCCGCTGATCTTATCGCCTTTATGTGTTATTTTGATTAGTCCTCACAATAACCCTATTAGATGATTATTCTTTTCGCCACTTAGTAGTGACAGACTTGACCTACTTTTCTGGAATTGTTTAGCACCCAGCCAAAGCCAGGGCTTCCCTTGGGTCAAATATCTTGCCCTTGCACCAATCTTGAACATGAAAAGAACTCCAGCTTTGGTTAGAGAGCTATGGGTCTGCATAGGACTCTATTACTTGTTGAGAGAATCTCTTTGCTTTTAGTCAAGTGGGAATCGTAGAATCTTGCTTGAAGGGTTCTGGCAACAGGACATGTAAACCAAATATATGGTTGGAGGAAACTGGAACATTAGGAAAGAAGGCCAGTGGTTTTAAAAATAAGGATTCCTTAATACTTTTATACTTTTACACGCCTTTCACTAGCATTTATGTTAATGAATCATATCCATTGTTTATAAAGAGGACAAATAAAAATCGAGAGTGGTTTAGAAAGCCTCTTCCAGTTGTCTATTGCTTTGTGTTAAGCCACTCCAAATTTTCATGGCTTAAATTTATAGTTTATTATTCCTCACATATCTGTGGATTTAGTGGCTAAAGGATTCCTTAAGGATGTATTGCTGTGGTTGTCTTTGGAAAATACAGTCTGCCACAAAGTGCTATGTAGATTCCTCATTATTAACAACCTGAAGTGGCTTTTTTATTTTTCATTTTTTATGAGCCTTAGTCCTGTTGTCTCACCTTAGTTATTTTGGCAGATTCCACCCCCTATAATATTTTTGACTAAGAAAACCTTCTGGGAATCACGAGGTGTCCTCCTGTGTTCTGACATCACAGTGACCAATCTATTTTAGTTGCCTACAGAGATTCATGGAAAAGCCGGGCTGATTGACTTCTACTTTAGAAATCTCCCCGACTCCCTGTGTGTCTTCAGGAAAATCTCTTAGCCTTCTTCACCTTCAGCTTGTTGCTCTGGAAAACTGGGAAGGGCAGGTTGGATGAGATGATCTCTAAAGTATTTCCATAGCTGACACTCTATGATTTTATGAAAAATCGTTAGGGGCCCCTGGAGGGCTCAGTGGTTGAGCCTTTGACTCAGGTCATGATCCTGGGGTCCTGGGATTGAGTCCCCCACATTAGGGTCCCTTGTGGGGAGCCTGCTTCTCCTTCTGGCTATGTCTCTGCCTTTCTCTCTGTGTCTCTCATGAATGAATAAATGAGGTCTTTTAAAATAATAATAATATTAAAAATTAAAAAAAAATCATTAGGCAGCACCGGGTGATGTAGGGAAACACTGAATCACTATATTGGACATCTGAAACTAATATTACAGTGTATGTTAACTACACAAGAATTTAAATAAAAACTTAAAAAAATCATTAGGCACTAACAAGATATTTCACAATCTAATTTTTGCAGGATCCTCAAAGGTTAGGAAAATATATACTGACAATAATACCCTACTACAAAACATACACACAGTATAAATTGGGGTCTTGGGTTTGTATGGCACCTGAACAACTTTGCAACTTGTGCTACTTTAATTTGATAGAAAATATCAGGATACTATATTTGAGGAAAGAAGATGACTTATAACGGTCTTCTAATTCTGGGTCTCAATTCCATGTAAGTTTGACTTACAGTAGAGACTATTTTAAAAGAATTTTTTAAAAATTTAAAATTTTAAAATTCTTCTAAAATATTAAATTATAATCAGTCTTACAGAGCAGAGCACAAGAATTATAGTGTTGTCCCTTTTGTGCTGCAAGCCATTTTGTAGATGAAGGATCTAGAGAGAGACATTTCACTAGGAACAGTGGGTCTGGGTATGTTTAGGAGAGAATCATCAAAATAACAATGAGCTTAGAAATGATAGTAAATGAGTGGTTGAAGCAACTGGAATGCTGGCTTGGAGATTTTAGGGAACTATACTGTCATCAAAGATTTAAAGGGATGTCATCTGCTGGGAAAGACATTTTGGGTAGGTTCACCTGATAGAACTAGATAGAGTTACTAAGTTCAACATAAGACATTTTCCAATAATGGCAGCCCCTATTCAGGGCTGATGCTCCTGACACAGTGAAGTTTCCATTACTAGAAATGCTTAAACAGAAGCCAGGGAGCATCTTGCCAGAGACGTGGTTGGAGGGGTTCAGGCAAACGACATAAGTACGGGGGGGAAGTGGGCCTGGATGGCTCTGGGAAGGTTTTAAACTTCAGATTTCTTTCCTTTTTTCTTTCAGTGACATTCTAAGGTTCCTTATAGTGCTAAGATTCTACTAAGCAGCACATGGAAAACATACTTGCCACATTTCTAACAAAGGTTCATGCAATGTCTCAGAAAAACCTGAAGATTCCAGCTGTTGAATGTTCAAAGTCCAGGAATGGACAGTGCACACAAGAGGAAGGATAAGTAATTCATCAGCTTATGAAAAAATGTTCAGCCCCACTGGTAATAAAAGAAATGCAAATTTAAATATCCAAAAGATACCAGTTTTCATTTATTACATTGGTGAAGGTAAGAAAAATAACACTATTTCGATGACGGTACAGTGAGCAGTCTCAACATGACTGGTGAAAATACAATTTTTTATTTTTATTTTGTTTTAAAGATTTTATTTATTTACGAGAGAGAGAGAGAACGTGTGCAGGTGCGTGCACAAGCAAGGGGGAGGAGCAGTGGGAGAAGGAGAAGCAGACTTCCCACTGTGCAGGGATCCTGACTCAGGGCTGGATCCCAGGACCCTGAGATCCTGACCTGGACCGGAAGCAAACGCTTAACTGATTGGACCACCCAGGTGCCCTGAAAATATAAATTGCTTAGACTTTCCAAGAAGCAGATTAATGCATCCAAAGCTCTCAAAGTCTTGAAGCCACTCTCTATGAATATTTGGTCATATTAAAGAATTATCATTATTAGATGTAATTATGGTGTTAAGGTAAAAAACAAAAAACCCCTTTTTTATATTTTAAAATACATATTGGGGGTGTTTACAGATTAAATGATGTTTTAGAATTGTTTCAAAATCATCCATTGGAGACAGGATGTGTTTGTATAAGGAGTGCAGATGAAAAACGACTGGTTATATAGTAATCATTACTGAAGCCAGGAAATGGTGAGGTGGGGATTCATTTTGCTATTCTCTCCATCCTTCATGGGTGTAAAAATTTCCATAATAAAAAGTAAAAACAACAATAATAAAATCATTTCACATCCTCTGACCTAAATAATTTTCCGTTTAGGAGGACGGCCTGATGAAGTCGTCTGAATGGCATACAAAGTTGTATGCATAAAAGTGATTTCTAAACGTTCTCAAGTTCTCTATTCTGCAGTGTCCCTCACCTGTGTGAACCAGTGGCCTCCCATTGCTGTCAGGATTAAGACCGAGAACTTGAAGCCATCTGCAAGGCTTTAGATCATCCGACTTCTGCTTTACCTGAGCTTGCCAGGTGCCCCAAAGCACTCTGTGCCCCATCTCTCCTGCCCATCACCCTCCTTGAGGTCAACTCCTACTCCTACTTCAGAATCCAGGTCAATACTGCTTGTTCAAGGAGATTTCACTGCGCTCTCCAGATGGGGTTAGAGCCTGTTATATGCTCTCACAGCACAATGTGCTTCTCTTTTGTACCCCTTCTTTCAATTCAAATTAAGTAGCTAATTAGATAATTATATACCAGCTGCTTAATGACACCCCCACCCCCATCAGTGACCTCCACCCTCTTACTGTGTCTTCTAGAAACCCCAAATATAGCAGGAATTCAATAATTACAGATTGAATCTGTTAACTCATAAAAGTAATACAAACCTAGTTCAGCCAACCAAACTCTGTGATTAACTTTAACTCCTTGGTCATATTTCTGAGCGTTAAAATGGAATGGCAGATTTTTAACTTTCCAAAGGCAATGGTAGGATGAGAAGCTTAATTTGGGAAAGGCGCCTCCTGCTCTTTTCTAGATTCCTAAAGGGTAAATGTGTTTTAGAACTAGCGGATGCCTCCGTTGCCTCAAATCTCCCCCCAAACAAAAATCACCTTCATTCCGCAGGACCACTTTGCAAAGCGGTGCTGACACAGTAGAGAACTTTAAAATGCCAGAACCTTGTCAGGTAATACATGCCTGAGAGAGACGAGGTGATTAGGAGTGAAAAAGAGAGAACTTCAAATTGCACAGTGTGAGTCTGGCTTTTATTTCGTTAGCTCAGGAATATATGTTCTAGGGGCAGCTGCATTCTCTTAGGGCTTCTGGTCTAAGATAATGAGGTCAACAAATTTTACTCAAGGAGAGATGTTCCCGTTAATTAGGTAATGAGTGGGACTTTGCCATGCTCTATATTAAACTAATTTAATTTCCAGAGCAAAAGAGTCTACTTCCTGGCTAGCGCACTTTCATAATCTAGACAATGGAAATAGGAGGCAATAGAAAACATGTCATCTCTAAATTCTACTGCAATTCCTGGTGGTTCACATACACATGCGGGCTCATTTTTTTTTTAAGAGTCCAGGCCAGAATGCCCTTCAATCTGGGTTTGTCTGATTGTGTCTCACATTAGATTCAGATGAAGCAGTTCGTGGTAGGACTTCTGTACAGATGCTGGCAGGAGACACATGATGTCATTTCAGTCTCTCTCCCCATCTCCCACGCCACTACACACACACTTAATTTTTTTTTAATTGGAGTTCAATTTGCCAACATATAGCATATCACCCAGTCAAGTGCCCCCCTCAGTGTGCATCACCCAGTCACCCCGTCCCCCTGCCCACCTCCCTTTCCACTACCCCTTGCTCGTTTCCCAGAGTTAGGAGCATCTCATGGTTTGTCACCCTAATTTTTCCCACTCATTTTCCCTCCTTTCCTCTATAATCCCTTTCACTATTTCTTATATTCCCCATATGAGTAAAACCATATAATGATTGTCCTTTTCCTATTGACTTACTTCACTCAGCATAATACCCTCCAGTTCCTTCCACCTCAAAGCAAATGGTGGGTATTTGTCATTTCTAATGGCTGAGGAATATTCCATTGTATACATAGACCACAGCTTCTTTATCCATTCATCTTTCGATGGACACCGAGGCTCCTTCCACAGTTTGGCTATTGTGGACATTGCTGCCAGAAACATCGGGGTGCAAGTGTCCCAGCACGTCACTGCATCTGTATCTTTGGGCAAATCCCCAGCAGTGCAATTGCTGGGTCGTAGGGCAGGTCTATTTTTAACTCTTGGAGGAACCTCCCCACGGTTTTCCAGAGTGGCTGCACCAGTTCACATTCCCACCAACAGTGCAGGAGGGTTCCCCTTTCTCCACATCCTCTCCAACATTTGTTGTTTCCTGTCTTGTTAATTTTCACCATTCTCACTGGTGTGAGGTGGGATCTCATTGTGGTTTTGATTTTGATTTCCCTGATGGCAAGTGATGCGGAGCATTTTCTCATGTGCTTGTTGGCCATGTCTATGTCTTCCTCTGACACACACACTTTAAAAATAGACAACACTTAAACAACTCTATAAGGCTAAGCCTTTGGGAATTCAAATGGACAGCTTTTTATTCCTTTATATTCTGATGGGACCAGATACTCAAAGATTTTGTTCATTTCTGATTAAACAAAGATCTGGGTTCATCACTGGCTTGGCCTTTTCAATTAAACACCATAAACTGTGGCTAAAGGCCTCGGACATGCTCATGGTAAAGGCTCCAAAGCACTTTTAAAAGCTTTCCTGAACAGGGAGTCAATACTTTGTTTGGAAGAATTGCCCAAAGTTTGCACAGAGGGAGATATTAGACAAAGAAAAGAGATAGATGGACAAATGGATATTCTCAAGTCCAAAAAACTAGAAAAGCTTTTTTGTTTTGTTTTTAATGATTTTATCCATTCATTTATGAAAGACACAGAGAGAGAGAGAGAGACAGAGACACAGGCAGAGGGAGAAGCAGGCTCCCTGTGGGGAGCCCAATGTGGAATTTGATCCCAGGACCCTGGGATCTTGCCCTGAGCCAAGGCAGACGCTCAACCACTGAGCCACCCTGGTGCCCCAAAGAGCAGTTTTCTTGTCAGAGTGATGTTATGTGCTCTCATGCATGCATTCATTCATACATTTCAAACAAATAATTATTGAGTCAAGCACTATTCTAAGTGCTGGGTTATAGTTATGAACTGAACCAACAAACTACCCTTCTCCTACTCTAGCAAAAATGCTGCCTCTTTTTAAAAAAGTAAATGTTGGTGACAGATTAAAGATGTTTCCTTTTGAACATGAATCGTTGCTATTTCTGTACTTTGAGAGATAAGTATATAGGGAAAAAAACTCCTAGAAGGATATGCCAGGAAGTTGGGGCTTGTTAGCTTTTCCCACGAAAAAGCAGTTGTTTTTGGTGTTCATACTTAATCTGATTGGCATTTTTCTGTGTTTTTCCTGTGCTACCATGTTTCTTTGTAGCCATGAACTTGTATTAGTTTTGTCACCTGAAAAACAATAAAGCTCTGCCCCAGGCGAGGTCTCCGAAGCCTGGGTGTGCTGACCTGAGGCTAAGTGATGTGGTTAAAGGAAAACCCTGGGGGCACCTGGGTGGCTCAGCCGATTAAGCATCTGCCTTTGGGTCAAGTCATGATCCGGGTCCTGGGATGGAGCCCCCACATTGGGCTCCCTGCTCAATAGAGAGGCTGCTTCTCCCTCTGCATCTCTCCCCCCTTGTGCTCTCTCTTTCTCAAATAAATAAGTAAATAAATAAATAAAATATTTAAAAGAAATAAAGGAAAACCCTGGTATTCACAGGAATTGGGGGGAACAAGGGCTAGCTTTGGAGCAAGCACTTTCTCTGGAGGTTCTGTGAAGTGGAGAGAAAAGGAAGGGGGTAGAGAGAGACAAACATCCTCAGCTCTAGTTTAGGTGAATACCACAAAGATGCCACTGAGATTTTTATTTTGATCTGTCAATGCACTACTAGCTTCAGTTTTATCTTTGTTGAACAAGCAAAAGCATGAAGATGCCCTAGTTCAGCTAATATTTTTACTCACGTTCTAAGAAAACTCTAGTATGAAGTAGAGGGAGAAGATGTAACCCCATTACTCCCTAAGGTTCCATTTACCCTCCCAGAGACCCCACGAGAGAGAGTTAGTAGACTAATGGAGAACTGAGCTGAGCATGTCTGGAGAAATTTCAAGCGTGTGTCCTCATCAAATGCCAAGGGGAGCCTGCATGAAAAGAGGAGAGTCAGTATGGAGATCATTGTTTTGAACTCTTAGCTCACCTTGGAAGGTGTCCCAGTCAACAAGTGTGTCCAGAGGAGGTCCACTGAGCATCTGTGTGGGGCCAGATCCCAAGCTGGGTGCTGGGGTATATGGTGCTGAAGTGTGTCCCCTGCCCTCATGGAACTTCCATTCTTGGAAAGGCACAGATGATGCATGAGTATGACACAAATAAGCAATTGTGAATGTTTAAATAGGGGAACCAAGCAGAGAGTGAGGGACAAGGAACAACCTGGCACCATCAAGGAGGCCTCTGAAGCAAGATCATCAAGGCCAGATGAGAGCTGGATTCTAGGGTGAGGATGCACAGCATTCATATGTAAGCCACAAGGGACTGCAGTACAGTTGAGAGATGACTTTTGTTTCTCCTGAAAGATCCTGATTCTACCTCTTATTTCCATTTTTCAGATTCTGAAAGCAAGCTGGCCAGGAAGTTCTCCCTTAGTAAAAAGTTGAGAAAGGGGAGAACAAATTTTGTTTTATTTATTTATTTATTTATTTATTTATTTATTTATTTATGATTTTATTTATTTATTCACGAGACACACACACACACAGAGGCAGAGACACAGGCAGAGGGAGAAGCAGGCTCCATGCAGGGAGCCTGATGTGGGACTCGATTCCGGGACTCCAGAATCACACCCTGGGCTGAAGGCAGGCGCTAAAATGCTGAGCCACCCAGGGATCCCCCCAAATTTTGTTTTAAACTCCAATTAGTACCACTTTAATTCATTGAAAGAATTCAGATCAAGCTCACTAATCAAAATCTGGTTGCTAATTTCAGTATTTGAAGCAACCACAATGAGCTGTAAGACGCCTAACGTTGGGTTTTTATGTGGGAACAAGCGCTTCTCCATCCATCAGCAGTCGCTATGGGGGTCCATCCCAGGTTTCTTCTCCACCTCATGGAGAGGTGAAAGCAACTGTGCTGTTTCATTTTTACTTTCCCATACCCATCTATACCTAAGTCCCTCTTTGAATATTTGGAAGTTCATCATGCAAACACTAATTTATTTGATCACAGTAATATCTCTCTTTGGTTCTGTTATTAAGTGTGAAGCTAATCACTTGATCCAGGTCCTTTGCCACACAAACTGTCACTAGGTTGATGACTAGAAAATAATAATCACTTTCTGGTTCTCTTTGTAATATTTTTTCACAGTTCCTTAAAAGGATCAAAGTTAAGTCTACCCAGACAGAATTTAAGAGGGCTCATGGTTGTAAGGATTTTATAAAGATGCTGGAAAAGATGAATCACAGCATAACAAAATGCAAAAAGATACTCTCTAGTAGCATTGCATCGGATGATCCCAGGAACTGGAGCCATTTATGGGGTGCTTGCCATGTGTCAGGCCTGGGACTGACATGCATCTTCTCATTGAACTCCCACGAAAATCCTGCAAGACTGAGCATTCCCACTTCACAGGGAAAGAAACTGAAATTCAGAGAGGAACCATGGCCCACAGATGCACTGCCCGCTAGTAACCAGGGAGCACGGGTTTTCTGATTCCAAAGCCTGAAGCCATTCTTAATCACTGCGAAATACTGCTTTTCTTCCCATTTTGATTCACTGAATTAGATGTTTCATAGAAAAGCCACACAGCTCATCTGTTGCTCTCTTCTCAACCCTCAGCATTCTGTGAAGAAACTCACTTTCTATTGGCATTCGTGAAATGCCACACAATAATGACAGTAGAAATCCTCCAACTCAAGTGAAAAATAGAGAAAAAAATACCTGGGATAAATACTGAAGCAATGAATGATGATGATGATGATGCCTGCTGGCATTTGAAACATGTAGTCAGCAAAGGAGAACATATATAAATATTACAAGTATTGTCATTCATTACTTTTCAATATCTGCAACGTAAAGATATCATAAATAAATATAGAGGTTTGGCCATTCTCAGAAAAAAAATTTTTAATTAAAAACTTATGATCAGGATGACAGGTAAATATTAATATATTTAATATTTTTAAATTTATTTCAAGTTAATAAAAGCAGATTATCATCACAGAAGAAGGACATGAATATTTCAGAGTGGAAATATAATATGAGTAATAGACCCATAAAAATAGCTAACCTTGAAGATAAAGAAATACAAATTAAATTCAGTAACTCCACACCCTATTTTCCTTATCAAATTGGCAAGGATGAAAAAATTGATAATACCACAGCTTGTAAGAGTATGGTGAAATGAGCCTGGTATATTCCTGGTGGGAAGGGAACTGATATAACTCTTCTAGAAAGTAATCTGAAGATATGTTTCATTAGCCCCCAAACGTAGCATCTACATAAGGGATTATTAGGCACTAACGTATTATTTAAAAACAATATTTAATGACATAATAAAACCCTATACTATTAAGTGAAAAAGATCACATTTCAAAAAGATCAGTTTTGTACTGAAAACATTTAACATAAATATGTGGACATCAGACTGGACGTAGAAGGTGAAAATGGGAGAGGGATCATCCACAAGTGTTGGGGTGACAGAGAGACTATTGTTCCCGGAAGCCTGGCTTCCTCTCTGCCCCAGGCCTGTTTTCTTAGCCTAATTAGTCTGAGACACCCTGATCCAACCAGGATCTTCCCAGGGTCTGTAAACAGGCATCAGTAGCCCCAACTTGAAAACCTCTTACAAGCCTCCCTAGCCATGCCTCTATGTCCTTTCTGCTCTTGAATCCCAAACATCTTTATTTTTCCTCTTAAATAATTTTCCTATTAAAAAAAATGTATAGTCGATACATGTATAAACTTTAAAGTTGACATTAAAAAAATTGGGGGAGGATGAGGCCTCGGTGGCTCAGTGATTGAGCCTCTGCCTTTGGCTCAGGGCATGATCCCAGGATCCTGGGGACCCCCTAGGGAGCCTGCTTCTCCCTCTGCCTGTGTCTCTGCTTCTCTCTCTGTGCCTCTTATGAATAAATAAATGAAATCTTAAAAAAAATTTTTTTAAACTGCGCATTCTTTTTTTTGTAGTATTTTTTTTATTGGAGTTTTATTTGCCAACATAAAGTATAACACCCAGTGCTCATCCTGTCAAGTGCCCCCCTCAGTGCCTGTCACCCAGTCACCTCGTCCCCTGGTCCACCTCCCCTTCCACTACCCCTTGCTCGTTTCCCAGAGTTAGGAGCATCTCATGGTTTGTCTCCCTCACTGATATTTCCCACTCATTTTCTCTCCTTTCCCCTATAATCCCTTTCACTATTTTTTATATTCTTTGTATGAATGAAAAATAGAATGTTTGTCCTTCTCTGATTGACTTACTTCACTCAGCATAATACCCTCCAGTTCCATCCACGTCAAAGCAAATGGTGGGTATTCGTCGTTTCTAATGGCTGAGGAATATTCCATTGTATACATTGACCACAGCTTCTTTATCCATTCATCTTTCGATGGACACCGAGGCTCCTTCCACAGTGTGGCTATTGTGGACATTGCTGCTAGAAACATCTGGGTGCAGGTGTCCCGGCGTTTCATTGCATCTGAATCTTTGGGGTAAATCCCCAGCAGTGCAATTGCTGGGTCGTAGGGCAGGTCAATTTTTAACTCTTGGAGGAACCTCCACACAGTTTTCCAGAGTGGCTGCACCAGTTCACATTCCCACCAACAGTGCAGGAGGGTTCCCCTTTCTCCACATCCTCTCCAACATTTGTGGTTTCCCATCTTGTTAATGTTCCCCATTCTCACTGGTGTGAGGTGGGATCTCATTGTGGTTTTGATTTGTATTTCCCTGTTGGCCAGTGACACGGAGCATCTTCTCATGTGCATGTTGGCCATGTCTGTGTCTTCCTCTGTGAGATTTCTCTTCATGTCTTTCGCCCATTTCATGATTGGATTGTTTGTTTCTTTGCTGTTGAGTTTAATAAGTTCTTTACGGATCTTGGAAACTAGCCCTTTATCTGATAGGTCATTTGCAAATATCTTCTCCCATTCTGTAAGTTGTCTTTTAGTTTTGTTGACTGTTTCTTTTGCTGTGCAGAAGCTTTTTACCCTGATTAAGTCCCAATGGTTCATTTTTGCTTTTGTTTCTCTTGCCTTCATAGATGTATCTTGCAAGAAGTTGCTGTGGCCGAGTTCAAAAAGGGTGTTGCTTGTGTTCTCTAGGATTTTGATGGATTCTTGTCTCACATTTAGATCTTTCATCCATTTTGAGTCTATCTTCGTGTCTGGTGTAAGAGAATGGTCTAGTTTCATTCTTCTGCACGTGGCGGTCCAATTTTCCCAGCACCATTTATTGAAGAGACTGTCTTTTTTCCAGTGAAAAGTCTTTCCTCCTTTGTCAAATATTAGTTGACCATAAAGTTGAGGGTCCACTTCTGGATTCTCTATTCTGTTCCATTGATCTATGTGTCTGTTTTTGTGCCAGTACCACACTGTCTTGATGACCACAGCTTTGTAGTACAACCTGAAATCTGGCATTGTGATGCCCCCAGATGAGAAGGGAAGAATTCACAGGATTTTTAGCTGTGAACTTAAAACAATGAACACCTATCACAAGCTTCTCAAAGTATCTGAGTGTCTGACGCATGAAAGATCATGATGCCTCATGAGATCAGTCAAATTGATGAGATGAGGCATGATAAGGGCATGAACTATTTGGAAACCGTGCATTTCCTTCCAAGTGGGAAAACATCATTGAAGAAAATTGACTCATAACTGTTAGCATTTTCTTGAATGATGAGATTCACTATGAATTCATGGAACAAAACACTGCTTCTTGGTTTGGTCTATTTAATAGCATATTGACATAAAATTGACATAGGGTACGATACTTGTATTTTAAGTGTACAATCTGGTAAGTCTTGACCCATGTATACATCCATGGAACCTCTACCACAATCGAGATAACAAGCATTTCCATTACACCCCTTCATCTGCTGTTGGACATTGGGTTGTTTCTGACAACCCACTGCTGTAATGTTATTTCCTCATAACCATTTCACAAGTCATTTTTTCTCCCCATTTTATGGGTGAAGGAATGAAGACTCAGAGAGGCCAAGATGCACACACGGAGGTTGGAGCACAGCATCTTAAATTGTTAGAATGTTTGAACTGCCCATGTCATTAGGACACCTCTCCCTCATTTAAAGAACTGCTTGGTGTTGAGATTTGAATTGTGATCAACAAGTAAGAGCTAGAAGGACACACAGGTGCAGAAGTTGGCTGGGCCATGTTATCGAAAACAGAGAAAGAAAAGTCTCCAAAGTCATATTTTATTTTATTTATTTTTAAAAGATTTTATTTATTTATTTATGAGAGACACACAGAGAGAGGTAGAGACACAGGCAGAGGGAGAAGCAAGCTCCCTTTGGGGAGCCCGATGTGGGACTTGATCCCAGGACCCCAGGATCAAACCCTGAGCTGAAGGCAGACATTCAACCACTGGGCCACCCAGGCATCCCCAAAGTCGTTTTAAAGCAAGTTGGAATAATTTTGTAGGAATGACTTGGTGAAGGGTGTATTTGATCTCTCCTTTCTTTTAAACATAGGATTTATATGTGATTTATCTGACTTTCTTGGCCATTTAACTTGAATTAATTTTTGTTTTCCCTCAAAGGGATCATGACTCATCTATCAGAGTTTCCACTTCTGAGAGACAGACGCCGTGAGAAATGCAAAGCACTATGAACCTTTGAACCATGCTATTTCAGGGTGGAGCGGGATGTACCATTCCACTCTGTGGAAGAAGACTTTCTGACTTCTTGTAGTTGGGAAAACGCTGGAGTCATATGTGATTTGTGGAGCAAGACCTTCTGAATAAATCAAATAGCTTATGAGGGAAGTTGCGTTTTCCTCATTGCCCTCAATTGCCTCCAAATTCAGCTCAGAAACTCTCAGCAAGGATCAGCAATGTGCTCCCACGATTAATCGTTTTTTTCTTATACTTGGCCTTGTTTCAAAACCCTTTTTTGTTGATGTTTTCAAAGCAGGGTTTTGGTGGGATTCCTGCCATGCTTTCTCTCGTTCTCCTTTCATGGGAGATCTGACATGGGGAGACAGGCCTGCCCACCACCTCCCTCACTTAACTAGAGGGTGCGTGATTTACATCTATTGTAGATTGAGAGAGTCCAGCCTCACAGAGACAGAGGTTGACCAGTGTTTCTCGAGCTCCTCTTGTTTTGTTTTGTTTTTTTCTTTCTTTCTTTTATTTTTTTTTTGTTTGTTTGTTTTTGTTTTTTGAGCTCCTCTTGTAATAGATCCATGCACCAAGGGAAGTTCCCTAGGGGGATATTTTAAATGTAGAAGGCCTGAGAGCAGGTAGGGGCAGAGCACTTGTGCTCCTGAGGCCTGACTTCCATGGAGGGGCTCCCAGCTAGCTGGCTTGATCATCCAGAAATTTCAGTCCCTGTGCCTTACATTCATTCCTGCAAGGAGACACTGCCCTGATTATGGTGACTCTATAACTTATCATACAGACAGGGACTTTTTTTTTTCTAAGATTTTATTTATTTATTCATGAGAGACATAGAGAGAGAGGCAGACATGCAGGCAGAGGGAGAATCAGGCTCCTTGAGTGGAGCCTGATGTGGGACTCGATCCCAGGACCTCGGTTGGGATCATGACCTGAGCCAAAGGCAGATGCTCAACCACTGAGCCACCCAGGTGCCCCCAGACAGGGACATTTTTAAGAATAAAAGAGAAAAGCAAAAAAGAATAAAAGAGATTGGTAAAAATAATGAAAGCTATACAGTTTAAAACTTTTTTTGAATTATAGATTAATTTTTATAATGTTGAACTTATAAAGTAATTCTACTCAAGAGTGTTTAAACAAATATAGATGCTGCAGAAATAGAGATGTTTTCTGTTTCATTCTATTGTAGTACAGAGTACATAGTTAGGCAATTAAAAATAATAGGTCTATCAAACATTTCTTCATGTAAGTCAAATTAGTCCAAAGTATAGTTATGGAATTTTTAAATTTTTAAATTAATTAACCTTGTAAAGCATTTGAATTTTCATTGTTTATTTTGTTCAGTTCAGTTCCTCCCCTGCTTTTGTGTGGTTTAGTTTCATATCTTCTTGTTTGCAAGCTTCTTTGTTTGCAAGCTCAATAACTGCAATTTGCTAGAACGTAAAAGCTGAAGTTTTGGAGTGCTCCATTCATCGAACACCTTGATTAAAGATTTTTAACTGATTATGAGCAAAATGCAACCAAAATTTAAATGGTATATTTACAAAAAGTGTTCAATGCCATTGCAGGGTACTTGTGTTCAGTTTGTTGAGTTAGAAATTTATGCTTGAAAGTCTCCAGTGTTTCTAAAATCTAATTAATGTTGGACAGCAAAGAATAAGAGTTGAGTTGCTTCAACATCAGTGTCTCTATGAAAATTACGTAGTTCAGTTCTTTCTTTTGGTGTATCTGTGTATTTGTAAAAATATTTGCAAATTTTGACAACATAGCTTCTGTTTTAACTGAAAGAATATCACAACCTTTTTGAATGCATTTACAAATCATGTGCATGGCAATAAATTGTGGTACATTTCTGCTCTGCAATTTCGATTTAGTAAGTGCATTGGGTTTTTTTTTCCACAATTCTCTACACCACCAAAATTTGTAAACATATTGTGGCTACAAAAACAAATAACTTAATTCTTAGTATTGAACACTGTAACTGAATTTATAGGAGGATTCACAATAATTTCAGATGTTTCACTTCCTAATAAAATGCTAAAAGTTCTATTTTGATTCCAGGAAAAATTAGATGAAAATCTTCAGCTATTAGAGTTAACTGGATTTTTATGTCAATCACTCGATGACATTGATATAAAACTGGCATCATTTAACAGTGTGACAAGTTCTTTGTATACTAATGGAGCGAAACCATTTTCAGCTCTCACTTTACAAGCATATGTCTATGAGGAAACTTGGAATTAAAGAAGAGCAAAATTAAGGACGCCTGGGTGACTCAGTTAAGCATTTGTCTTCGGCTCAGGTCATGATCCCAGAGTCCTGGGATCGAGCCCCACATTGGGCTCCCTGTTCAGCGTAGAGTCTTCATCTCCCTCTCCTCCCTGCTTGTGCTCTCTCTCATTATCTCTGTCTCTTTCTCAAATAAATAAATAAAATCTTTAAAAAATAAAGAAGAGCAAAATTAAAATAGAAAAAGGATCATTTGATCCAAATCAAAAGACATGCTTCAAAAGGGGTTGTGTAAATATATCTTCTGAAGCTGCACCTGCTCAGCTGTTGTATTCAATTCCAATCTTCTTAAATTAACTATTAACTTTTGAAATAGAATCTGATGACTTTTCGGGAGGTTTATATTTCCCTACTTTCAAGTGGCCAGTGCTATCACTATTGACCCCAAAATTGATGGTTGATGTTTATATTTTGTGCAAGTTTCACTTTCTTAACTAGCTTTCTTGTGAAGTGACAATTTTGTATTTATGTTTCCATTCAACTCGTTTCCTTGAGGTCATTTCTATTGAAAGGATTTACTGAAAAATAAAAAAGCATTGTCAAACAATAAAATAAGCAGTTGTGGATTTACCCCATTCAATAAGTAGCAAAGGCACCACGGCATTCACACTACACAAAGACTTCTAGACAGGATGGCTTATGTTCTATTTCCTGCATGTAATCTGTGCATACTTAACCAGTAATTTGACATGTTTTCCATTAATCTGGTGACTTTGTACATATAACATAGAGTGTCACAAGCTGATACACCAAGAGTGTGGCAAGTGGGTGGCAGGATCAGCAACACAGAATATTCCCCTTGCCATCACCTGAGACCAGAAGGAGTCATTTGTCCCTAGCAGCTCACGATGCTACACTTCATTTTACCAGTGAGAGTCCTGCATGGCAGGCCTGAAAAGGAAACATCAGCTACTTTGCTTCTAGAAAGTTGGGAAAAGAGAAATGGGTTATTGCTGGTTTCTTTCAGATTTGACCATATGTTAAAGTGAAAATGCAACATCACCCAAGCCACTCATAACGCTATTCAATGAGACTATAGCAGAAGTTGGAAATACAAACGGCCATCTACCCAACCCATTATGGCTCATTTTAACACAGCTACTAGTAAAAACACTTCATTAAAACATTAAGTATTTGAGACAAGTGCTATACCACGGGAATGCTGATAGCCCATTGGTACATGTAATCTCCCTAAGCTAGACTGATTGTTTCTAGTTGGGTTTGGCTACATGACACTGTCATCTTTCTGGATTGTCATTAAATAAACCCTCTCATGTCTTTATTCTTAAAATAAAACAATTCACTGGCTTTTGAGTTTATTTAACTTCTGGAATACGACCTTTAGTAAAGCATTACTACTTTATTACTATACTTGGCCTCACACTCAAGAAAAAAAAAAATCCCAGTCCCTCTCTGGGTCACAAGGTCTTGCGTGAGAGTCTCTGCCCCTGGCCCTTCAGCCCCATCTTTTTCTCCTCCTACATCACCATTCTCTGCCATACTTGCCTTTTTCCAGTTCTTCAGCTACGCCAAGTTTTATCTGTCCTCAGAGCCCGGGGAGGCTGCTCCCACTGCTTGCTCTGTTCTTCCTCCTATGATCCCAAGCTTGGCTCCGTGTCCTCCTGTGGATGATCTCAGCCTAAGCATCACCTCTTTGGAGCATCCCTCCGTAGCTCTTCCTAGAGGAGATGGCCCTTGGTTTTTCTCAATCTCAGCCCATATTTGTCTCCTTCGTAGCACTTGTTGCTTTTTGCTGCAGTTGGTTTCTTTGTTGGCTTATTTATTTTACTAACAGCCCCTACCGTGAGAATCTAAGACTGCATTCTTTTCATCTTCATATCCTCAGAGCTGAAAAGGGTGTCTGGCACCAGACACTGAATAAACATTTGTTGTAAATGAATGAAGAACATGTATTCATATTGTATGTAAGGTGAAAAATACATATCAGCTGGGTCATATTTAATATGAAAATGTTGATCGCAATATCAAGCTTCCAAAAATGTTTAATTTTCATAGTGGTTTCTATGATACATTTAGCAAGTTAGTCCCAAGGGCACCTCTCTGCTCACGGGAGAGGTACCTTCTTACCCCAAGTCTGCAAACAGAGGAGCAGGGTCCGATCTGCCCAAGTCTCACTTGCTAATATGGTTGGTGCTGGGACCTTAGGCTCCCTCCAACCGCTCAGGCTTTAGATACTGTAGGCAAGTGGGAACTTAAGTCTGTAAACTTCCTGTCACCTTTGTATTTTCATCAACCTGGCCTTGTATGGAATTGTGGTTTTTGAACAGATGGCTGACGTGGCTTTGTTAAATGCAAGAATTTGTCACATTGTTTTTCATAAGCTGCAAACCACTGAGAAATTTATTTGCATTATTTGATAAACAGGCTCCATTCCTCTCAGGATTTCTGCCCTGCAAATGTTCTGGTTTCTGGAAAAATTTACTCTAACTCGATTATGCCTTCTATAAACTAAGATGAACATCTTATATTTTAACGTTTAAAAAGATAACCCCTTCAATTTGGTTTTAAAGTATGCTAATTCTCTCAGTTTCAATGAATGTCAGAATCATGAATAAATCATTTGCAAAAGAGTTTTAATGCATTGCATTGCTTTCTAGGTACTCACTCCTTCTGCAAAAGGCTTCTTTACAAATAAGATATCCCAGTATGATTCTGATTAAGGGAGGTGCACAGGTTTGTGAGAAGGTAGAGAGAATTATGTTAACTCTATGCATGAGGTGCGACTATAGGGGAAAGAAGCTAGTACCTCAAGGCACACACAAAAACCGGTCTCACGATTATAGTCCATATTTTCAACTCTCAGCAATAACTTTGCATGCTTAAGTATCCAATAATTAAGGGACTAATTGGATAATTTATAGGATACTCATGCTCTGGAGTACAATATAACATTAAACATCATATTGTAGAAAAATATTTAATGACACCAAAAACTAATACGTTAAGAGAACAAGGCAGGGGGTACAAGCATATGTGCAACATGATGTCTTTTTTTTTTTTTTTTGTAATTTAAAAAGGCAGAGAAATATTTATGCAGAGAAAAAAGACTGGATGGTAACATCAACATGCCAAAATATTAACCCAGAAGGTTAATGATGACTTTCCCTGAGTGGTGGGAATGGGAGTGGTTTTCTTTCTCTCTCTCTCTCTCTTCCTTTCTCCCTTCCTTCCGTCTTTCCTTCCTTTATCGTTAAGATTAATGAAGAAAAGGAAGTAAGATAGGAAGCAATGAGAATAAGAAAATGGTTAATTTTCTTCATTGAAAACTGTACATTAACACGGTTTTTAAAAATGGAAAAAGCAATGAGTGTAAATATCAGAAAATGTAAATATCTCTCCCTGCTCTTCAATTTTTTCCCCCGTTGGCAACCTCTGTTAACACGGTTTTGTATTTAAATATATAATTTACATGAACCAATACTCATATATATTTTTTCATGGGTATTCTTTTTTTATATACAAATGCTAGCATAATAAATAATTTTACTCCCTTATTAACGACTTTCAAGAAAATTTCCCTTGTATTTCACCACGCAGACATCTTCATTACTCTTTGGCAGTGGCCTAGGGTTTCATGTTCTGAATGTGCTATAATTTACACAACCTCTCCCCTAGAGATGGACATTTAGGTTACTTCCATTCTTCACTACCACCCACGTTTTTGTGATGAGTATACCACAACATACATTTGCTCATCCATGGTTTTTAACATTTGCCAATCCATAAGTAAAAAAAAGGATTCCGTGGTTTTAATTAATTTACATTCTCTTATTATGAACTAACCATATACTCTAGCTGTAATATATTAAAAGATACTTAAACTATTGTCTTAAAGTCCTCCCAGGAAGGGGGTTATTACAAGGACAAAGGTCCATCAGGTCTGGATGAATCAATACCCAGAGCATAGATGGTAACCCGGTTAGAGCTGGCTGACAAAAACCAGGACTATGGCTCTGTCCCCTTCATGTCAATAATCCCTTATGTCAATAATACGTCAGAATTGACATGTTAGCTTATACTATTTGCCATGCTTATTTCAGGTAGCTTGTAGTTAAATAAAATAAAAAGATAAAACCCTGAGCTGTGGACCCCACATGACAACAAGCTTAAAAGAGAGAATTCCTTCTCTGTGAATCTCTGTAGGATTTGCCCTGTGTCATACAGTCAGTCTGACTTTTTTTCTTTTCTCACAGAATTATTAGAGACATACTGAGCTCTGGCCGCAGCCAGCAGCAGCTGCTCGCTGCCACACGTTTCAGGGGCTGATTTCTTTTCTGGCTTGGCTCCCCTCCTCCTTAAGCATTCTTTTCACCTTTCAAATAAATGACTTGCATCCAAACTGCTGATTCAGGTGTCTTCGGGGGACCCAAACTAAGGCACAAACCTTTTCTTATTTAGTTTTTTTTTTTTAAAGATTTTATTTACTTATTCATGAGAGACAGAGAGAGAGAGAGAGGCAGAGGGAGAAGTAGGCTCCCTGCGGGGAGCCTGATGTGGGACTCGATTCCAGAACCCCAAGATCATGACCTGAGCCAAAGGCAGATGCTCAACCACTGAGCCACCCAGGTGCCCCTTATTTAGTTTTTATAACGCATTGTGAGTTTGGTGTTAAAAACCTCATTTTACAGGTGAGAACACCGAGGTAAGTAACTAAGGTAGAGAATGTTAGCGAAAATTCTTTAGCAGGTGGACATGTGCTTTTTTTTTTTTTTTTTTTTTTCCCAATCCCTTGCTCTAGTTCTTGTTCAGGGTAGTAACCAGCATCTAATTTTAGAGGCTACTAACCTGAGGGTAGCATCTGGCTGGCAAGGGAGGCCTGATGCTGTTTGTGGGGGAACAACCCCGTAGAGCACATGGAGGTGCCACTCTTTTCCACTATCTCAGCCTCCTGACTTCACACTCCTTCCAGGCTCATCTTCTCATCATACCTCAGCAAACGTAATGTCAAAGCCACTCCTTGGAGACATTAAAATCTTTTAAGATGTACAACTTCTGTCTTAAAAACTGCAACTTCTGGAAATTCCACTCAGGAGTAGGTACCAGATGCCCTCCCTCCATGGACATAGCCCATCTGTCTCCAGATAAAATGCCCGCAACTCCCCTGCTTAAATGGATTGGCTTATGGCTTTCCAGGTCCCCTGAGTGGTTTGCCGTCTACCTTTTCTCATCACTCAGGGTATTGACACCTGGGAAAATGCACACACTTGCTGACTGATGGAGACCAAGAGCAAAGAATAGATTTGGCTCCAATCTATTTTTCCTTCTTTCCTCCTTATGCATCCAGGGAACTTCTGCTCTGAAGATTTTGCTGTGAGTGAGCGTAGGAGTTGGCTGGGTAGGCTCTCCTGGATGTGCCTCACCAGGACCTGTCATCCCTCCCCACTGCACCCCACCTCATACCCGCACCACACATAGCAGAGCAGCTCCTTCAGACACAGCCAGTAGGTATTACAAATAGTGTTCATTACTGGATTTTTTTGTAATGATTACATTTCATGAGTTTTATTATCTGTTTTTTCCTTAGAGCTTCAGAACATTGGATACATCTAAATATGGTAACAAAATGACTCCCTCACAGTCCTTTACCCACAAAATACATTGGAGGCAACACTCATAGGAAAAGTGCCTGAGGCCCCGGGAAATTGAACAATTACCTATACTTCCTTAAGTGTTAAGTAATTCAAATATTTTGGAGTGATAAACTACTTTGGAGATAATTGCACCATTATAACTAAATGGATCTAAATCATCTAAACATACATTGTGTTTCCAAGCATTTAGGTCTTTGTTATCCAATATTATTCTACTATATCTAATTAAATACACAGCACACGTATATAACACATGCACATATTCATATAAACACATTATATATATAATATATATATTCTAAGAGCAAAGAATTACAGACATAACCATACAAAATGATTTGAAGATTTTCATTGTAGGTAGTCTAAGAAGATAATATTAGCTGATAGGTAATACGCAAGTGTAGGAAATCACACTATGTACTAAAGACTACAGAAAGATCTTTAGCAAGTTCTTAAACTTGAACTTTTATGGAAAAATCTAAGGAAAAGGACAAATAGAATGATTATTACACTGAAAAGATGTCCGTTTGGTTAATCATTCAGAGTCTTCCAGAATACATGTATTCATAAGTGGGGCCCCAGGATGAGCCCATTGTATTTCTTGATGGTGTAGTTGAATTTTCAAAAACTCCATTTGTTATTTTCGTGTTGCTCAGGGGGAAATCAGAGTCTGATGGAACTAGCTTGTACTAACTAAACTTACAAGAGCCTGATTGATAAAAACAGGTTGCCAATTAATTACTTTGAGGTGGAAAAAATATAGAGCTATTAAGAGGTCTGGAATTTTAATGTGCTCAGGACAATATTTTTTCTTATTTGTAGGAAAGTCTGCCTGGGAAGTTAAATTACTATGAAAAAGTGCTTGGTAAAAACAAAGTCAGAATAAAGGGAGCTGGGTCATCTTAATGAGAAGTACCGTTATAAAGAATCAACGAAAATTGAAACAATTTGGATAAGATATCTATGTCTTTTTCAGAGGTACAGACTGTATATCCTCAGCAGAATTTTAAAAACTTCTCTTTTTAATACATTCTGTTGGTAATACTCAAGTCCTCATAGAAAAACTCACCTCTAAAGTGCACTTTAAAGGTCATTTGTCACTGATTCATTTGCTAGAGCCAACTATTTTGGTGTGGCTTGATTCTATTTTATAACAAAGTCCTGCCAGTACAATTAAGAGAGATTTCCCTCATAATATTTTTCTATCAGCTTTCGCTTCTTTCTTTAAACACTGTTATCTACTTTCCCTGCCAATGACCTTTACCTTTATGTCATTTGAGTCATCATGCTACAGACTGGATGCTTTGGAAACGCAATTGCAATATGTCAGCTCCCTTTCAGTGGCATTCATGGCTTTGACACAACTAGCAAACAGGTTGAGAACTGAAGAACAGGATTTCTGTCTTGTGGATCCTCCACCACTTTTCTTGATTATAAGAAGCAAGTTAAGGAGGGATACTGAGCAAATTGTACTTCCCACATTTTCTATGAACAAAATTTGAGAGTTCAACTTTATGGTTTAATTTATTAGCAATAATAGATTTAGCAGGAACAAGATAGCATGTTCTTTTTTTTTTATTTTTCATCTTCATTTCTTTTGCATCTATCACAGTGTCTGTAGAAAATGTCGGGAAACAATTTTCCATGGATTTCTTGCATTTCTGCACATCTTTTGAGGAGAAGAGTTGTCAGGAGTGTCTCCCTCAATATCATTAAGTAGACGTGCTTCTTGTTCAGTATAAAAGACCTGGTTTCCCTAAGTTTAGAGTTGCTCAAATGCAGACACTGGCTACTGTTACTGCTGTAAGTAATGAAGTCCTTTGTCTCAGACCCAGGGGTTTCACGACCTCTGCTGGCATCTAAACTGTGGCAAGCAAATTTGTTAATTTGAAAGTAGGATAAAATCTCATACTCTTCACAGTTCTTGAGAATAAGTACTCAAAAAAGTAACTGTGTCGAATGAATGAATTAAAAAAAATGTTTAGGGAACTTAATACTCTTCTGACTAACCAACAGTTACCCAGGAATGAGCCCAAGAACTTCTCTTGGCAAGGAGCTATTTCACAATTTATTTTCATTAAAGTACCAGTGTGTGTTAGTCAGCCTGTGTTTACTTTAGATATCAGTGTTGACTTAAAACTGTTGGCAGCAGTATGTTTGGACTTGGCTAAACATTGAGTTGTATGATGGGAACTGATTATTTATTTAAGCATTACCTACTCATATAGGAACTATAGACTTTGGATAGTCTCTACTTGATTCTGCATCAACGTCCCTAATGGATGAAGCCATAATTTTGGTACAGAGGGCTGAAATTTTAATCTCTCTTTCTAAAAATAACAACTAATTATCTCTAGACTGATGCTTTCATTTGGAACACAAAATACTGACTTTGGCATTTATTTTTTCCATTTGCTTTAGAGGTGGATTTGTTTTTCTTTCTGTTTTAGAATGCCTGGCAAAGCTGAGCCCGGAAACCCTCTACCAAAAAGAAGTGATCTAGTCTTTCTACGTGGCGGATGGCCAAGCTGCCACCTGTTGCCCTCCTGTTAATCATGACTCCAAGAGCTTCAGCAGAGGGCTGGTGCCAGGCAGCTGTGGATCCAGGGAGAAAATCACGTTCTGAAGGCAAATAAGTGATTTAAGGTCAATCATCATTCATAGCTATCTTAGAAACTGTCTGGCATGCCAGGAAGCAAAAAGTGTGAGGATCCAGGAGCCATAGGTTTGGTTCTAGACTTGCCAATTTTCTGTGATCCTGGGCCAGTCATGTGATCTCTCTGACTCTTAGTTTCCCAGTTGTAAAGTGGTAACAATAATACCTGCTCTGCCTATATCACAACACTCTTGAGCATCAAATGAAATAGCTCAATTCTGGTCAGTAAGGGTAATCATCATAAAGTTCTTTTCTCGACATTTTGGAGGCCTACGTAAATGGAGGGGTTATCAGTAAGGAGTATGCCTACCATATTACTTTTGAGTTCCTGCTTCACTTTTTTTGCACTAACCAAAATGTCCCTGCAGGGAATAAAGCAGATGTAGTCTTGAATACTATACACACATGATTGAATAATTTAGATCATGGCAAAACTGACTTGTTTCTTGGACACTTTTTATGTAGTAAACTGGATCACAGTGCTCAAAGCAGAATCAAACTGGCATTTGATAAAGATGTAGATGCTATGATTTCTGACTCATGGGGTTTTCTTACAGAAGTGAAAATTCAGCCAACTATCCTTGACCCAGTTGGTCCCCATGAGACCCTGAACAGGATGAAGAAAGGCTGTTTAACAGCTTGTCTGTTTCTGTCATGAATCAGCTCCTGGGGTGCAGAGAGACTTCTCCCCATTCTCAGAGAAGAGGGACTGATTACATAGGGAGCTGGGCTTTGTGGTAGCAGGTCACCATTGCCATGATCAAAAATTGTGCATTTTGACACAGAGTAGAAGAAGAGTTAATATAGTATACATTTTTTAGTCTTTATTGTATCACATACCAAAATTATATTTAAGACCAGTTTTTGTGGAAATATGAAACAAAATTCATAAATACACATTCATAGAGATATAAAAATGACAAAAGAAATAAATATTCCTTTTTTCCCCCAAGATTTTATTTATTCGAGAGAGAGAGAGAGAGAGGCAGAGACATAGGCAGAGGGAGAAGCAGGCTCCCCGTTGGGAGCCCAAAGCGGGGGGGGGGGGGGGGGGCGGGGGACTCAATCCCAGGATTCCAGAATCACAACCTGAGCCAAAGGCAGATGCTCAACCACTGAGCCACCCAGGCATCCCTAAATACTCCTTTTTTAAAAACTTAAAATACAACATGCAGAAATTGAGCCATTTCCTTTTGAATTTAGCTGTCATTCCTAAATGTGATATATTTGTCCTAATGTAAAGTTTTGGTGATCCTGAAGAAAATAGAAATGGAACAACCTCCAGGGGACTATCTTCTTCAAATTTCATCTTTAGGATCATCTATAAATGGGTGATTGCCATTTTACCGCGTTGCCCTGTTAAGCTGTAATCACCAGTTTCATGTTCTTGCTTTTTTTTTTTTTTAAATGAGATAACTCTTTTCAAAACGGATCTATGGCTTAGTTATAAGACGAAGTGGTGAATTATTTATGTAAAGATATATTATCTCTGAATGTGATTCACTTGTTATTATCGAAAGTATCTTTATAGCACTGAGGTTGCCATATGTGCTTCATGTATTGAAGATATAACGATTCCCTCAAACACTCAGTAAATAACACAGTGTCTCTATTATGAATTTTATTTCTACATCAAGTATATTCTGTATATTTTTGACACAGGGCCTTTAAATTGATCACCTTCTTGACCACCCACATGAATTTTCAAATTAAATAGTCTTTTAACTATCAAAGACCAGCAAATATTTGAACAGATACAACTAGAGGATATCCTCATTGGCAGGCAAATCAATCTAGCTGAAAAAGGTGCATATAGAGAAAAAAAAATCATGTCATCAGTGTTTTTCTGCCAGATGTAATATTTATTGTTATCTTTTGTTACATAACAGCATCGATACTGGTAAAAGACATTCTAGGACAAACTAGAGTGCATAGCACCCATCACTCCTGATGATGAAACCTGAAAGAATATAAACCTGAAAAGATGAACCTGAAAGAATATAAATTTGCTGATACACTAATTTACTTTAATTTGTTTGCATTTATTTAACATAAGCATGCAATACCTCTGTTTTTTTTTTCTTTTGGACAAGTAAAGCTTCTAAATATTTTTGTGATGGAAAAATTCAAGCATGCACAAAGATAGAATAGCATGTAAAACTTCATGTACTCATTAGGCGGCTTCAATAAATATTAAGAAGTGGCCAATCTCATTTCATTTCAAAATACCTCATCATAGTTCTCTAAAAGACATACATAAATCTTAAAATAATAACCATTCACATAAAATGGGATATGGTTTCAGTATTAGTAGAGTTTGGTGGAGTATAGGCTGAAAGCAAAGAATGTGCACTGGAATTTAACAATTATGCCTACAGATATTTATAGGTTTAAATATTTATTCCAAAACAGAAGGGCCATTGTATTCCCTGATGGCTATACAATTCCAATCAGTTGGCACCTGCAAAACCATTTCTAACATCCTTTCATCACTATTTGTGGGTAGTTGGATGATATGTATTTGTTAAAGCAAACCTCGGGAACTCTTGCCATTCTCATAGAGGCCAGGTTTATACGGTCAAAAAGTAGCAGAGAAAGAAGCTCCAAAATGCTCCAGATGCAGAGAAAACTTTTTTCTTCTCATGTACTGTACCAGTCTCTAGCCAGGGACACTTCTTTCTGATTATGTTGGCAGTGACTTTGCCTTTCTCTGGCCCCCGCGTCCTGTACAACAGCAAGAAAAAGACAAAGAGGAGACCTTGTCCTCTATAAATGTAGGGTGGACTTCCATTGTGTTTGCACAGATCATCAGAGCTTACAAAGCATTTCAAAGATGGTGTCACCTTTGACCATCACCATAAAGACTAGATTGTTTGTTTTTTTTTTTTTAGATTGGTATTATTGTGCCTGTTTTATGGTGAGTGAGTTAAGATACTTATCAAGGTCACGCAGGAGATGAAGCTGGGGCTTGAGTCCTCTGAAAAGGTACATGGTTGTTTGTTTTCTCAGGGCTGTCTCTGGACTAAAGATTTTATTTTGATTATTTTTTAAATAAATTCTGAAATTACAAAGGATAAAGGAAGGAGTGTGGAATGCATTTACAGTGACACAACTTAAAGGAACAAGGCACCCGTATACCTCCTCTTCCTTTTTATATCTCCTAACTGGGAAGGAAGATGCCCCTTTTCTTCTCATGGAGGGATGGGTCTTATTGGAGTGATCCCTCTATGTTAACAGTAGAAATGGAGGGACACCTGGTTGGCCCAGTGGTTGAGTATCTGCCTGTGGCTCAGGTTGTGATTCTGGGGCCCTGGAATCGAGTCCCTCATGCTTCTCCCTCTGCCTGTGTCTCTCTGCCTCTCTCTGTGTGTCTCTCATGAATAAATAAATAAAATCTTAAAAAAAAAAAAAAACAGTAGAAATGGAGTCAATGTGTTGATCCCAGGGTAAAACAAATGTTCTTTGTCAGAGTCCAGGGATAGAAATCATCAGTCCATGGTCTTGGATGAAGAAAAAAATACTTCTTAAAATTTTCTTGAACCTCTAGCAGTCTCCAGAATTATAAATGCAGATTTAGTTAATTAATCAATCAATTAATTACAGAGGGAGAGTGCATGCTCTGACTAGTGGTTGGAGAGGGGCAGAGGGAGACGGAGAATCTTAGGCTGGTTCCACACTCACTGCGCAGAATGACTCAGAGCTCAGTCTCATAACCCTGAGATCAAGACCTGAACTGAAACCAAGAGTTGGATGCTTTAACTGACTGAACCACCCAGGTACCCCTAAACGTAGATTCTAAATCATGATAATTATTAACTGTTCCCATGAGACTGTCACCAAAAGAAATCAAAGATTTGTTCCTATCACGTTACAATTGTTGTAGATATCTTGAAAATATCCTTCATACTCATCACTACTTCAAAATACGGTAGCTATGAGACTTGCGGCTAGCTCTTATTATTTAATGTGTTAATAAAGACACATTATTTTATTATGAAATTTCAAAAGCCATTTTGATCATTGTATTTCTACATAATTATCTATTTTAATTGTAATCTTATGTGTTTTATTTTATGCATATTACCTGAGAAGGGGTATATGTATCACCCGGTGGTCATAGGGTTCATGGTACAAATAAAAGTTTTAAAAACTTGCTTTAAAGTAACATTCCCCTAGAAATCTTAGATTATTCCCAGGGAACAAAATTTTCAAAACTTATTTTAGAAAAGGAATTAAGTTGAGGCTATAATTCCTCAATCTCATCGTCTGTTCTGTTTCTCTCCTTGGCCCACTGAACTCCTGACAAACAGCACATGTGCAATAAACATTCATAGAGAATGACGTTCTTTTGTCTTCTTGGAGAAAAATGAGCAGACCGTTAAAAACACACCGAGTTTGGTTCATGGGACACTTCCCAAAAGGAGAGATGGTTTAAGATGGAGAGTAAAGTAGAAGGGGAAGGAATACCTGCATAAGGGAATTAGCCGAAGATCAGATCTTACCTGGAAGGAGACTTTCTGCATTGAGTCTGAAAACCACATTCATCTTCATCTGGAAAATGATGTCATGAACTAACCTTTCTGTATTCTCTCAACCAGAGGAAATCACATTATGCATGAAATAATTAAATAATTTTATTTTCAGTTGGAAGCACTACATTTTATGTTAAGTCTATTCACATGCGGGAAGATATTTGTTGCAGTAACATCTTCTGATACGTGCAATTCTCAGAAAACCATTATATTACAATTCTTAATCTAGGTGAAGGAAGTGAAAAGGTCTAAGCATTTAACAAGTATATTTTGATGATTCATATGTGTCAGGAGGAATTAAGAACTTCCATATGATTTTTCTGGTAAAGTTCTCCTAATAGTGTTGTCTTTTACGTTGCTACCAGAATTCATTATGCTTGGCTTGTTATCTCTCAAGAGATATTTGGGAGATAACAAATACTCCACCTGGGTAGAATCTGGGAAATTAGATGACCATTAGGAGCAGTATGTAGGGCAGCCTGGGTGGCTCAGCCCTTTAGCGCCACCTTCAGCCCAGGGTGTGATCCTGGGGACCACGTTGGGATCCCTGCATGGAGCCTGCTTCTCCCTCTGCTTGTGTCTCTGCCTCTCCCTCTCTC
Organism: Canis lupus baileyi; assembly: GCF_048164855.1. Taxonomy (NCBI): domain Eukaryota; kingdom Metazoa; phylum Chordata; class Mammalia; order Carnivora; family Canidae; genus Canis; species Canis lupus. The sequence goes on from NC_132859.1 coordinate 8,411,806, forward strand.
TTGCTCTGTGTCTCTTATGAATAAATAAATAAAATCTTTTTTTTTTTTCAAAAAAAGAGCAGTATTTAGAGCATAATATTTAGAACAGCAATAGGCAGAACAAATGTGCGGTTGCTCCTCCTATAGCTTACATTTTTACAGGGCCAATTTTGTGGTTCGTAAAATAGACCATATTTTTCATGACCCCAAACATCTTCCACGAATGTTACTCTGGTCTCATTAACTCTGCAACCTCAAGATCTGCAAAGTCATCATTTCTTGCAAAAACTTAACCCTGATCTCTCTTCTCATTCCAGGTTGGGTGGCCTGACCCTCTGTACCATTAGAGTCTTCTGCTCTCCTACTAGGGTCAGGAACTGCTGTCACTTCTCCATTCCCAAACCTTCCCACCCTGTACTCAACAGTACACTCTCAACTATGAACATCTTGAGACTGGAATTAGGTCTTTGAGTTACAGGCGATTAAGCCCACAAGATTTGTCTGCAGGATTAATTGAATGAATGGGTTAGTGAAGCCAACAAATAAGACTAATGTGACAGGTAACATGAAAACCAAAGGGTGGGTAAGGAAGGGTGGAGAGGCAAGCTGACTCCAGGTGGTCTCACTTCCAAGATGTTAAACATATGTGGAGGCCGAGAAAAATTAAGGCCATCCCACCTAAAGTTTAGCATTAGCACAAGTACAGTCATCTTAGGCCCCTGTGAATAAGAGCTGAACTTTACAGGAAAAACTGCAGAATGTCCTCGGCAGAGAATCCCATATCAGAAAGACAACAGAGCCCATGCCCATGGTAGAAAGTCGCATGTTAGAATGAGAACGGAGCTCAATGCCCTTGAAAGCCCCATATCAGAATGTAAACAGAACTTGAGAAATTCCTCCACCCCTTCTGAAAATCCCCTAGACCAGCCTATAAAAAACCCAGCTGTAACCCCAGACCAGCCTATAAAAAACCCAGCTGTAACCCACTTCGGGGTCCACGTCCCTGCTCCGCTGTGTCGGGTACACTTGGACCCAAGCTTGAGCTTGCTAATAAACCCTCATGCGCTTGCATCGGTGTCGGCTCTTTGATGGTTTCTCGGATTCGCAATCTTGGGCACAACCAATAGAAGTGTGTGTGTCTGCACACACGCACCCAAGTGCACATGCACACACGTGCACAGGCCCCCATGTTTGTGTGAGAGTAGCAGTAATACAGGAGAGGTGAGATTTATACTTGTCTGTAGATAAATACTTTCAAGGTAGCAAGTAGAAATGTCACTCGGCCACTTTCTGACGTGTAAATGCTACATTTCTCTAAATCAGAGGAATTGGTTCTGTACTTTCACCTACGTGACTGGCAGAAAAATTCAACATCAGTCATGTTGGGGAATTCTCTCTTATTCTCCAGAGGTTCATGAGAGGATCTCCTGGTATTGAGATACCATACCTTGCAGAGTCCTTATCAGCTACTCCATTTGCTGTGACTCCTCAGTTTCCAAAGTACTGGTCAAGCAGTGTGATCCAGGAAGACCAGAGATGCCCATCATGGTGGTCCCCTCCTCTACTACACACAGGCCCACGAGACCCAGGGTCTCAGAGTTTCTCACGAGACTGAGGAAAACCAGCCTTCTTCAATTAGGTTGCTTGTATGGCTTCAACTCCTAACCTCCATGCTCTCTTCTGCTGGAACACAGTCTTGGGGAAATTTTTGTCCTGGGTGTTGCAGGGCAAAAAGGGAGCTGGAAATACCACTCATTCCTTTCTTCACAACTCACCTGCTACACAGGTCTTCAGAAGTAACAGAAAGTTTTATCTTCCTCCTCCCAAAGCCCACCCTAGCCATGACCCCAATCCACTAGCAGTCCAGCCACTATTCTCTTTGCAGCATGGAAGAGCTCAAAGCACAGAGCCTTGGCAGTTGTCCCAGTTTTCTTTATCCTGTTCATGACGCCAAAGAAAACACATTTCTGACTCAAAAACAAGCTGCAGTTTTCTGTTGAGACCTCAAATATTTTCCCAGAGTCCACCATAGAAATAAGAAGGTTATGTTGTAATTTTAAACGATTTGTTCAAGTTCTTGTGGCAAGACTCTGCTATAGTTTTGTTTATCGTGCAAAGAGCCTTGAGTTTGCTTCAAACAAAATGTTTTCCAAAAACGAATGCAGACTTCCCTCTGCTGATCCAAATCTCAAGAAGAATTAGCATCTGTTGTCACAACACTCCAAACTAATACTTACAAGCACGATTGTTTTTGCAAGTTGCACGATTTTGGCAACAATACTCATGCTAGCATTATTACTTGAACTCAGAATTAATGTTTTCTTCAAAATATTTTACTCTAGTGATGTAAATATACCTTATATTGCCAAGGACATACTAGACAAGCATGTTCATCAATGTATTGTACTGAAACTTGGCTTCGTTTCGAAAATAGTAGGAAATTCATGAGAGAAGCTTTGGGAAGAATAAATATTTTAGTGATCTAATCCCATAACATTTGTGCTTTCTTACAAATAGTAGTAACTAGGCTTCATTTCCAATGACACTAAAAATCTACCCCATTCAATGAGTAAGACTTCATTTTAAAATAAATGTATTATGAAACCATAAATAAGTAATATTGAAGACTACAAATGCGTAATGGGTGAATATTGATGTACTTCCCTTTGCTGCCCATTAGGAATAATTTCACCAGTGCCAAGTTGCTTCATGAGCATCTGTGATGTAGTGAAAGTGGAGACAAGACTGAATTGGAATAGGCTAGATTTTACTTCTGGAAGAGAAAATGCTAAAGGTGTAGGGAAAGGCAAGAGCCAAGGAAGTATTAAAAATGTTTTATTGGGACGGAGATACGGATTGAAATGATAGAACTGTCAGGGCTTTGCTCCAGGTCAGATTCCAGAGGCAAGGTGGGAAGCGGGCTTTGAGAAGTACTGTCATGGCTGTGTAGCAATTCCCTTGACAGACTCTCACGAGGGATTTTTAAATGCTAGGTTTTATTTCAATTTTGAATAGATTATACATTCACAAGGTTCAAAAACTAAATGCACTGTGAAGTCTATCAGGAAAAAGTCTCCCTAATGCTCTAGGCCCCCACTCACCCAGGTCTCATCCCTGGAGGCCACCAATATTACCAGCTGCTTGTTTATCTTCCAGAGGTTATAGGCATTGGTAGGAGATAGGAGATAGGAGATAGGCTTTGGTATCATATAATCTCCCCTCTCACTTTTTAAAGATTTTTAAATTTTTTTTTTATTTATTCATGATAGACATAGAGAGAGAGAGGCAGAGACACAGGCAGAAGGAGAAGCAGGCTCCATGCCGGAAGCCCGACCTGGGACTCGATCCCAGGACTCCAGGATCGCGTCCTGGGCCTAAACCGCTGAGCCACCCAGGGATCCCCTCCCCTCTTATTTTTTACACAAGTGGTTGCGCACTGCACAAAATCTTCTGCGTGCTGTTTTACTGTCTTCACAATATTTGGGGTATCATTTCATTTTATTAGATAGATTCCTCATTCTCTTTTGCAGCTGCAGAGTATTCCATTGTAGCAATATACAAATATTATTTAGCCAGTTCACACTGTTGGAGGCTTCCCATCATTTACTATGATTGTATACCTGATGCAATCAACTACTCTATCCTTAACTTACATGAGTTTCTTTTCATCGTAACATTCTCTTTCAAATGTAGAAATAAAATCCTTAGGATTAAAAGGAAACCAAGTATACTGACATAGAGTTATCAAAATATTTTTTTAATATTTTGATATTTTTTGATATTTTGATATTTTAAAAATATGTGTGCTTAGTTATTAAGGAGTTAAATACCAAGTTCTGACAGTGGGACTAGTGACTAATTCCAAACTATAAATGAACATATGTGATATTTCAGAATATTTGCAACAACAGTAGCATGACACAAAAGGTCTGATTTTTGCTGGTAACAAAGGCGCAGGCTGATACTATTGTGGTTTCTTGCCTGCCTTCATAATTAAAGGAAATGACAAATTTCACTTAGATTTTGATGAAAACAAAAACACAGTGTGAGTTTGATGAATCCCCTAGATGTTCCTGTGCAGCCCTTACTAAGAAGGTCTGACTTATGCAGACATCATTTCCTAAATATTCAAGTATATTTGTATATATTTGTAAATTCCCAGAAGTGTTTTAAATAAGCAAATACTGATACATTTGTCACTGAACCTGTATTGTCAAACCACCAGATATACGGGCACTCCACCAGCATGGAGTGAGGGTGTGTTAGCAAGCATTTTTCGTCTTTGCCAACCTGAGAGATGAAAAATAGTATCCTGGTGTCGTTTTATTTTGGGTTTGTCTTATAAAAAGCACACTTGCTTCTCCTATATTTAAGAGGCACTTCCTATCTGTTCCCGTCCTTCGCTTATTATATTGGTGCAGGTTTGTTGTTGCATGAATCACAGAGACGTAGACAGCGCCCCCTGGAGTTAAACACCGAGGCTCTATTTGCTGGTCCCGGGGAAGATTTACATTGCTGTCCATTGTGGTTTTACCTCAGATTATGGTTTCTTTGAGTCATCCAAATACATTTAAGAAGCATCTGGAATCCTCAGGCAACTGGTCTTATTTGGGTGACAATGCTGTCCAAGACAAAGTCTGAAAGAAGTGCCAGAAATTTGATAGCTGCAGTTATCAAAGCAAGGGAAGTGACATGGAAAAGGTATGAAAGAATTTTTACTTTGCCTTTTTTTTTCCATTGCTGTAATTATGCATTATTTGTATGCAACAAATGAATGATGAGAACGAACACATGTGATGAAAATTCAAATAATACCGAAGAGTATTCAAAGAACGGTAGAAGAATCTTCAGTTTTCCAGTGTCCTTCCAGCATAGGAATTTTAAGAACAATGATACTGGGGATGCTTCCTTGGGCCCAACTTGTGCTTTTAGAATACTTTTCCTCTAAGATCCAGGGCTCCTTAGAGAAATAACTAGTTCCAGGTCTAGGGCAGGAAATGTGCAAGAGGAGCCTGGTGTGACGTGTTATACCAGATAGTAAGAAGTCACCAAAGACTAGCAGGTCATAGCAAAAGGATGCAGGGCCCAACTTGACCAGAGAGAGAGCATCTTCTAGAGCATCGGTGGTGAGAACACCTGCAATGGCCTCAAGTGCAAAACAAAATGCTAACCTGAAACACTAAACAGAATCAAAAAGAATTGGTCGTAGTGGGAGGATGAGTGGTCATCCTGAGAGACAACTCAAGTCCAGGCTTGAGCATGTCTTTGATGTACAAACTAGCTAATCCAGGGCCAGACCTTTCTCAGGCCCGTGATCCCAGGAAGCAATATTCCTCTGCCTGGACCACCTCAGGGCCGGATGCCCGGCACCGAGGGGCCAGCCTGTAGCTGAAAGCTCACTGAAACAATTCGAACTAGCCAGTCTTAAATTGTTTAGCCAGCCCTGCGTTGACATGCTTTTGAAGTTTCAGTTAAGACGGCCTCAGCCCTCTCCTCACTCCTTCCCCTTCTGCCTCCTAACCATGCTGGTGTTTTTTCCAGGTGGCCCTACACCTCCTGTTTCTAGGACTGTGCAGATAATCTACCCAAACTTCTGTGTCTTCTCCATGGCCAGACCTGACTGACCATCATGTAAAAGAACAGAGAACACTGGCACAAGATAGTCCAGAATTATCTTGTGTTTTCCTTGCTTCACTTCTAGAATCAGCCATTTCTTCAAAGAGTCTTGGTTCCTGTTATTGGGGAATGGCATTGAGAAACCAATACCTGGGTGCTAAGGACGTTTTAGGTACAATGGTATTAACTCTTGTGGCAACACTTGCTCTCATCTGACCAAGCTCCCCAGGCTGGAGCCAACATGGTGTAGTAGGTAAGGGAGTGGGCTCAGGAAAGTGGAAGAGGAGGGCAGTCTAGAAGGACAAGGCCCTGCAGTCATTCTCCCCAGTGTTCTCTTGAGGGGGAGTGACAGCTGCCAGGACCTGCGTCTGCAAAAGGAGCTGCAAGGCAAAGCAGGGACTCCACATCCCCAGCCTGCTTTTAATAACATTCCGCTGTAGACAGCTCACAACTCCCATTTCTACCCCAAATTCCTGATTTAATGACTCATAGGGACAGCTATTCTAAAGGCTCCCACCCAAGAAGCTTATTTGGTTCCTACTGGGCAGGAGTAAATGTGCTAGAAATATTCCAGATAATTTTTCTGCTTCCAATTGGTATTTCAGTGACTTTGCAATTCTTGCTCAAGTTTTTTTTTTCCTCATCTTTCTAAGTCTGAAAAAGTAACTTCCAAATCACTTCCTTGAAAACTCATGACTGGGTCGAACCTGCAACAGGCCAGGCTAGTGGTTTAACATGAAAATGGAGTGGATTTCCCATCAGGGTTCCCACAGGCTACTACTGTGTTTTTGTAACCTAACACAATGAAAGGCGTTGTCACTAGATGATTCAGCTAGTTAGAATCTCAACTCCCTTTCTGGGGAGGAAATCTGAGGCAAGACGTTTATATTAGCTGCTAGGATAATGCTTACGCGGATAGTAATGCTTCAGTTCTCCTCCATCAATGCCAGGCAGAGACTGAACAGGGAGGTAAGAAGTAAGGTCAACCAGCCACCTTGGCCAGAAGCAACCATGTAGCCGACTCCAATCTATCATGTTCCCCTGCTGTCTGCCTGTTTGTCTGTCTGTCTCTGTCTCTGTGTCTGGGTCTGTCTCTTTCACACACACACACACACACACACACACACACACGTGTGCACACACAGGATCTCAGTTGCCCAGGGTAACACCCTTCTCAGTCAAATTCCCTAGGGCAAAATCAACAGTAACCTGAGTTTTCAGCTCATTCAGTATCAGTGGGAAATGTGCCATGTTGGCCTTTGACTGACAGCCACAAAAACCAGTTTGATGGAGAGTGGCAAGGCCACGAGGTCTAGGTGGAGTATTAACTCACCAACTTGGCATGGTTACTTGGAGAACGCTCTCACTGCCTCTTGTTTCTGCTTCGGTCCGAGTCTCTAAGAGGGTTGAAGTCATAGAAAAGACCTAACAAATGTACAGCAGAAGATTTTTTTTTTTAGCACTGGGTGTTATTCTGTATGTTGGCAAATTGAACACCAATAAAAAATAAATTTATTTAAAAAAATTAAAATAAATAAAAATAAAAAATAAAAAAGAAGATTTTTTTTTTAATTCAGAACTCAACGCACACACATACATGAAAGCTCCTCTGTCACCAGGGATCCCCAGAAAGTGATATCTAAATTTCTGTGCTGAGTCAACTGCCTTCACTTCTTATTTTGGTGTGATCCTTGCCTCCCCTCTGACAGAAGCCCCATGGAGCTGAATTTTAAATGGCCTGAGAACCAGAGGGATGGAGTTTCACCCCAACCTTTCTGAAAAAAAGGCATGTTTATTTTACATAAGGTCCAAGGCCAGTGGGGAAATCCTTTTGCACATTAGACCAGAGTAAAGGAAATGAAAATAAGCTTCAGTATTTTTTTCCTATACTAAATGTAGGAAAAAAATTAATTTTTATTTTCTTTTACTTTGAATTGTGCTCATATCTTGGTTGTTGACCGTTCCACTTTGCTACAATAAAACCGAGTTTTTTGAATAGTGCCATAGCCTTAGGACTGTGCCATCCACCAGAATTCCGACAATTTAACTCACATTAGTGTAACGTTTTCTCATTTGAAAAACACTAGGCTAATCTTACAATCATTTATTGAATGAAAGTAGAACCCAAATGATTAATGTCTTGGAATTCTGTTATTCAGAAATGTCAATTAAAAAGTCCTTTAAGGGCACCTGGGTGGCTCAGGTGGTTAAGCATCTGACTCTTAATTTCAGCTCAGGTCATGATCTCAACCTGGTGAGATTGAGCACCCACGTCGGGCCCCACGCTCAGCACGGCGTCTGCTTGAGATGCTCTCTCCTCTCCCTCCATCCCTTCCCTTGCTCTCTCTTTCCCTTTCTTTTTTTTTTTTTTTAAAGATTTTATTTATTTATCCATGAAAGACACAGAGAAATGCAGAGAGAGGCAGAGACACAGGCAGAGGGAGAAGCAGGCTCCATGCAGGGAGCCCGACATGGGTGGGACTCGATCCCAGGTCTCCAGGATCACGCCCTGGGCTGAAGGCAGTGCGAAACTGCTGAGCCACCCGGGCTGCCCTTTCTTTACCTTTCAAATAAATCTTTTTCAAAAAAGTCCTTTACTTTGGTCATTTTTCACGGGTGAGAATGTCGTGAAGTAGTATAAGTGAGCCAAATGTGTGAAGCAAGAACATGAGTGTCTGAGTCAGAGAGAAGTGAGCAGGAATCCAGAGCACATCACTCACCAGCCTTGTGACTTTAGCCTGCATACTTACCCCATCTGTCTCTGTTTCCTCACCTGGAGACAGGTCCACACAGGAGAGCCATAAAGTTCAATTACGACATGGGAAGGACTGGCACGTGTCTATCCTGCACACTATTTAATTGTCCTCCCTTCCTTCCCCTACATGTACAGAAACTGGATAACAGTTTTTTGTTATTCTCCCTAAAGGCAGCTGGGATCCAGGGAAGCGAAAGAATCACAAAGAGAATCGCGTGGTTGACCAGGTACAAAATACACAAGCAGGTGAATTAGTCAGCTTTAATTTTTTAGGGTTTGTTTTTGGTTTCATTTAATCTGTGGCTTTTCTTCTCAACTGACGTTAGTCTCTCTAGGTCTCAGTGGCCTCCTTTCTAAAATTAGGAAGTTGGACCACCTATCTCAGTGGATTTCAACTTTGGCTGTGCAATAGAATCACTTAGAGAGCTTTCTTAAAATGCAGATTCCTGTTCCCACCCTCAGAGATTCCCAGTTTCCCTAGGGCTGAATCAGTGTGTGTGGTTTGAGAAACCCACAGGCCACTCTCCATTGAGACTCAGATGATCCTGGAGGCCCTCCACCATCTCCTAGGCCTGGCTTTATTACAAAACTCAAGGAAAAGATACTCAACTAAAAACAAATATTCATGTGCTGGCTTCACAGGCATGTTCTGGATGCCCTCAGCTCACCTACCCGTCAAGGGAGCAGGCCAGCCCTTCTGAGCAGCGAGACCCACATCTTGAGCTTCAGACCATGGGGCTGGCATCCCGGGAGCTGCCTTGTCTGAACATGGCAATGAGACCTGGGAGATTCCCTGGTTTGATGAGGGACTCCCTAGTTTGAACTAGGACTCCCAGATGGGGATGGGGGCATCGAGGAGAAAGGTCAATGAGGGTGAAGGTGAACTCCGTTTTAACCATGGGCCAAGAAGCTTATATTTAACCCAAGAATAAATTGAGCTACAATCCAAAGTGAGGAGAGAGCCAGGAGATTGTATGATGACTTACCAACCACTGCTCCTTCTCTCCGCCTTTCTGTTGTTGCAGGAGCAGGCCCTCACTATAGTTTCTTTTTTTATATATATAAATTTATTTTTTATTGGTGTTCAATTTGCCAACATATAGAATAACACCCAGTGCTCATCCCGTCAAGTGCCCCCCTCAGTGCCTGCCACCCAGTCACCCCCACACCCCAGCCTCCTCCCCTTCCACCACCCCTAGTTCGTTTCCCGGAGTTAGGAGTCTTTCATGTTCTGTCTCCCTTTCTGATATTTCCCACTTATTTTTTCCCTTTCCCCTTTATTCCCTTTCACTATTATTTATATTCCCCAAATGAATGAGAACATACACTGTTTGTCCTTCTCCGATTGACTTACTTCACTCAGCATAATACCCTCCAGTTCCATCCACATTGAAGCAAATGGTGGGTATTTGTCGTTTCTATGGCTGAGGAATATTCCATTGTATACATAGACCACAGCTTCTTTATCCATTCATCTCTCGATGGACACCGAGGCTCCTTCCACAGTGTGGCTATTGTGGCCATTGCTGCTAGAAACATCGGGGTGCAGGTGTCCCGGCGTTTCATTGCCTCTGTATCTTTGGGGTAAATCCCCAGCAGTGCAATTGCTGGGTCGTAGGGCAGATCTATTTTTAACTCTTGGAGGAACCTCCACACAGTTTTCCAGAGTGGCTGCCCCAGTTCACATTCCCACCAACAGTGTAAGAGGGTTCCCCTTTCTCCGCATCCTCTCCAACATTTGTGGTTTCCTGCCTTGTTAATGTTCCCCATTCTCACTGGTGTGAGGTGGGATCTCATTGTGGGTTTTGATTTGTATTTCCCTGATGGCAAGTGATGCAGAGATTTTCTCATGTGCGTGTTGGCCACGTCTATGTCTTCCTCTGCCTCGCTATAGTTTCGAATAAAGGCCAGCTCCCAGCCTCTCAGCCTGGTCCAAATCTCACCTTTCCTTGAGGACACCTGCTTCTCCACCGGCAGGGGTGCAGAGAAGGCTCCCAGCAGCCACATTTATTCAGTCCATACATATGTGAGCTCGGCCCAGCCTTGTCCACTGTAACTCTCATCCTTTAGAATCTGAGGTTGATGGGTCTCTTGAACAGAGAAAAATGTGAATTTGTTTGGACTGTGAAAGAGTGAAATGAATCTGCGTTAGGAAGAATGTAATTACTGAGAGAAGAGTCACAAAGGGGTGAGATGGAGAGGGAAGACATTCTGGATTTCCTAGGAGTTTGGTTCCCCTTGTCCATGTGTCCTATTACCCCATCTGCACCCTACCTTTTAGTTTATAATTAATGTCCCTTTAGTTAAGGTAGCTGCAACTGGCTTATGCTACTTAGACAGCTGACCCTTAAAAAAAACACGGGTGTGATCTGCATAGGTCCACTTAACACTCAGAATTTTTGGATAAATACCTTACAATACTGTAAGTGTATTTTCTCTTCCTTATGATTTTCTTAATGACATTTTCTTTCCTCTAGCTTTATTATAAGAATACAGTATATAAAACATATAACACACAACATATGTGCTAATCGACTGCTTGTTTTCAGCGAGCTATTATTCAACAGTAGACTACTAGCATTTTGGGGAGCCAAAAGTTACATGTGAATTTTCAACTGTATGGGGGAGTCAGCACCCCAAACCCTTGTGTTGTGTAATCAAAAAAGCTCTAAAGACTATGGCTACTATATATGAATAATTATATCTTTCATGTTCAAACCAGTGAGAGTGCTTCCCAATTAGGAGGGAAACATTGGGATGCAGGGGCAGGAAGTCTGGGTTTAAATCTTCCTCTTAGAATCCCACAACCACACAGAATCATAGATTATTGGCATTAGTTCTTAAAGATAACTCATTTCCACTGCCCACTAGCTAGATGAAAATGGGAAGAGTTATTTTTATTTATATTATTTATTTTTAAAAGTTATTTATTTATTTATTTATTTATTTATTTATTTATTTATTTATTTATGGGAGAGAGACACACAAACACACACAGAGGCAGAGACACAGGCAGAGGGAGAAGCAGGCTCCATGCAGGGAGCCCGATGTGGGACTCGATCCCAGGATCCTGGGGATCACGATCTGAGCCAAAGGCAGATGCTCAACCGCTGAGCCACCCAGGCATCCCGGAAGAGTTTTTAACCCTTGTGGATTTAACTGTAAAATGGCCATAAAGAGTAGGAGCTGAACCATTTACTCTCTTGAGGTTTCTTCCAACATTAAAACCTCTGCTTCTGTGGTGCTTGATATTATCAAAAGGAGATCCCCCTAGAATCATTCTTGAAGCCACATTCTGCACACCACATGGTCAGGAGAGCTCAACGCAAGAGGTCATACCAGCTGCTCACCTGAATGACACGCAAAGCTGAACACTTTAAAATTTAAATGTGACAAGTGCCAATTTTGCCTAACTTTCCAGAAGACATTTTTGCTTTACTTAAAAGCAAATAACCTTAGAACTGAACATTTTCAACTCCCCTATTTCTTTGAGCAGAATTTAGCAAACACTTATTACTGAGCGGTGATGAGGATACACATTAGTGTCTCGTGGTCTGACTGGTGCTGGATGGGGCTGTGCTCAAGGACAAGGTGGGAGTGATGAGCCAGCCTGGGGCCGAAGGGGTCACGGAAAAAGCGACGAGTTCAGCCAAGGTAACAAAGCCGGGTGGGGTGGACCATGGCAAGAAGGAAGAACAGGGCAGTGGGACGGTGAACCCAAAACATGGGGTTGAGAACCAGGGTCCGGGGCTCAAGGCCTGCAGTCCTGTGGTGAGGTAAAGACCACCCTTTCCAAAGGTTTTCGTGCACTGAGGCGGATTCCGGAGGGCAGGAGGGAGGTAAAAGTGAACTTTTGATACCACCGTGCGAACTCCAGTGTCTAAAAATCAGTCACAAGAGATCATAAAGGGATCCACTGCGTATTGGCGTGATGGAACCCCAGAGAAGTAGACCTCATACATCAAGGGAGTAGAGACATCTTGCCTGGACAGTGGGCTGATGAAAATAGTAAGTGATAATAAGTAACATTTATTGAGTGATCGCTAAATGCCAGGTACTTCATGCCTTGCACACACCGACTCACCTTGTGCATCACAGCTCCGTGATGTGGGTTCTATTATTGTCCTGTCTCAGAGGCCACGGTGCTGGATGCGTGGTGCTAACAGAGTGACGTTCCTGTGGAAATCCGCCTGCCTCGAGCTGAGTGGGCTGGCGGTTCCAGGCCTCCCCGCCACACTCAGATTTCCATCCACCTGCTTCCTCAGGCCAGTCTGGATCACGGCCCCACCTCTGTTAGTTGGTTCCTCCCAGTCCAGGAGTCTGCGTGACTAACCCCAAATCTGGTTATGTGTCCTGCCCTCCAGTTTTGGCTCAAATCCTTCAGACTCTGTCCGCAGCCTGAGCGACCAGATTCGCCAGCCTTGCTCACCTTCCTCTTCTAAACTAATGACACCCCATCTTTGGCCTTTTGTCTCTTCACTCAAAGGGGCCCCCTGTCCTGTGCCGAGGACGGGGCCCCTCCAGGCCTGGCCCCATCCAGTCACCCTGTCCTCCCATAGTCTAACCTGGCCCGCACACCCCGCTATTCAAGGGCTGAACTTACCCGGAGCCCGACCCCTCCTCTTACAAGGCAGTCACATAAGAAAGCCAGCCTAGGGGATCCCGGGGTGGCTCAACGGTTTAGCGCCTGCCTTTGGCCCAGGGCATGATTCTGGAGTCCCGGATCGAGTCCCACATTAGGCTCCGGCATGGGGCCTGCTTCTCCCTCTGCCTGTGTCTCTGCCTGTGCCTCTGCCGGTCTTTCTCTCTCTCTGTCTTTCATAAACAAATAAATAAATAAACTTAAAAAAAGAAAGAAAGAAAGAAAGAAAGAAAGAAAGAAAGAAAGAAAGAAAGAAAGAAAGAAAGAAAGAAAGCCTAACACCCTTTCCCTGCCTTCAGATGCAAGCCTGCAAATGCTGGCTCAGGAGCTGGCTGCGTAGACCACGGGGAGACCCCCAGGCCTGATCAACAGCCGGGGCCCCCCACTCATTCTGGGTCCTCTCAGCCTTAGCGACCTGCTCTGCTTGCCAAGTCCCTTTCCCTTCTGTTCCTTTCTTTTTTGCTTTTTAAAATCTCTTCTTTGGGGCAGCCCATGGTGGCTCAGCGGTTTAGCGCCACCTTCGGCCCAGGGCCTGATCCAGGAGACCCGGGATCGAGTCCCACATCGGGCTCCCTGCACGGAGCCTGCTTCTCCCTCTGCCTCTCTCTCTCTGTCTCATGAATAAATAAATAAAATCTTAAAAAAATAAATAAAAAGAAATAAAATTTCTTCTTTGTTTAATCCTCCCCCCACCCCACCCCAACCCCCAACCCCAACGTCCCCTCCCATGCTTTAGGCCTCCCGGGGCCCTTCCGGGCATCACCCCAGCCTGAGAGCAACCCTGAGGCATCCTGAGGTGCCTGAGCCCTCTGCGGCCACGAGCCACCTGTGTGTTGGTGCCACGTTTGCCTCGGGGGCAGCCCCGGGAAGCTGGCCGGAGCGACGCGGGGAGAGGAGCGGCTCGGGTCGGCCCTGCGGGCGGTGACGTCGGGGCGGCCCGGTGCCCCAGGGCGCCCCCAGCAGGTGGCCGAGCGCCGCTGCCCCCGCGTCCCGGCTGCGGCCGAGGCTGGTGGCGCAGGTGCAGGCCGGGCTCCCGCGGGATGCTCCCCCCGCCCCGCCCCGCCCGCCCCGCCCGAGCCCAGGACCAATGACGGCCGCGCGGGCCCGCACTTAAGAGGGGCGGCCGGGCCCGACAGCGCCCGAGCACCCCGCCCCGCTGCGGCCCGAGCCGGGCGCCGCCATGTGTCCCCGCAGGTGCGCGCGCTGCGCCGGCCACTCGCTGCTGTGGCTGGCCGTCCTCTGCCTCGTGGCGAACGTCCTGCTCTACTTCCCCAACGGGGAGACCCGATACGCCGCCGAGGGCCACCTCAGCCGCTTCGTGTGGTTCTTCTCCGGCCTCGCGGGAGGGGGCGCGCTGGTGAGTCGGGGCGGCCGGGCCGGGCCCGCGGGGGGCGGCGGCGGGGGCGGGGGGGGGGCCCGGGCAGGTTCGCCCCGCCGCCGCCTCCTGACCCCGAGATTCTGGGCTCCTCTTCTCCTTCTCCTTCTCCTTCTTCGTCTGTCCCCGCTTTCCAATGCAGGTTACACAGAAAGCGAGGTAGGGCCAGCGTGAGGATTTTATTAGACGTTTTGCAAAATCCACACTGCCTGGTTCCAAATCCAGTGATTTTGGTCTCTCCTCCTCCTCCTCCTCCTCCTCCTCCTCCTCCTCCTCCTCCTCCTCCTCCTCCTCCTCCTC